>NW_027142371.1:2425809-2918309 GCF_026170545.1 Melanerpes formicivorus | reverse complement strand
GGGAGACCTTATTGCTCTCTACAACTACCTGAAGGGAGGTTGTAGCCAGGAGGGGTTTGGTCTCTTCTCCCAGGCAACCAGCACCAGAACAAGTGGACACAGTCTCAAGCTGTGCCAGGGAAAGTTTAGGCAGGAGGTAAGGAGAAAGTTCTTCTCTGAGAGAGTTGCTAGCCATTGGAATGTGCTGCCCAGGGAGGTGGTGGAGTCACCATCCCTGGAGGTATTCAAGAGGGGATTGGATGTGGCACTTGGTGCCATGGTTTAGTAGCCATGAGGTCTTGGGTGACAGGTTGGACTTGATGATCTTTGAGGTCTCTTCCAAACTTATTGATTCCATGATCCTAAGTTCTGCGGCAAGAACGCTCCATATGCTACAGAACTTCCTTTTGTTAGCAAACCTGGTAGCTCAACCTAATGACTGTCCCAGCAAGAAGCATATCCCATACAGAGGGGTGGTTGAGTTGCCAACCCTGGATGTGTTTAAAGGTGATTTGGATGTGGTGCTTGGGGATATGGCTTAGCGGTGAACGTTGTAGAGTAGGGTTATTGGTGGGACTTGCTGATCCTGAGGGCCTTTTCCAACCTGAATGTTTCTATGATTCTGTGATTCTGTGCTTGCTAACAAGCCTCTTAGCAAAATTACTACACCTTTTTTGGTTTTTTAAATTAGATACTAGCATCCCCCCAAAAAAGCTGCAGATCATCATGTTGAATGTTCTAAAAGTCAAGGATTTTGCTCACTCCCTAGTAATACTGGGATCCTCCCTGTTCTCAATCCTGCATCAGGGCTTTTGAGCCACAGGACTCAAAGTTGTAGTACCAGGAGATGCTACAGTAAGTCTATGAGTCTTACCAGTTTTACCTTAAGAACTCAGATGTTCTGCAACACGACTCCATTTGTATGTGAAAGACAAGCATAGATGCAGACTGACATTGTTGCCAAGAAGGGACTAAACAACCCAATGTATTTATAAGTATAAACACACAGGGGGATCAGCAAGGAGTGCTGTGGCCAGCCAGGAGCAATAGAGAACAGAGGGGATGCAGCTGTCAGCAGGTCATGGGGAGCAGATGGGAGAGAGAAGCAAAGACAGCAGAGCGCTGTGTGCGACAGAGCAATGCAGAGGCAATGTGGGCTGCACATTTTGCTTCCTACTTGATCCTTCCCTCATTTGGTGCCAGGCTCCAAAATGCCTTACCCCAGCTCTGTTCCTCTCTCCGGTGTAGGTAAGCATACAGCTCAACCGAGCGTGGTAAAACAACTTCATAAACAACCTGAAAAGCAAGTAACTGAAAGCATTTACTTTTAAAAGCCACTTTCATCAGTTCAAGGTAATTAGTTCTGGGAGATGAGGAGAGAGTGGTGAAAGTTGTTGCAAATGACAGCAGTGAAACTCCTGACACAGATATGGTACAGATTGCACCACCAAGTAACGCTTCCCATGTTGCAGAAATCACGTTGTCAACAATGTTTCCAGCCCCTAAATTAGCTGAAGTAATCAAGAGTCGCTGGCATTGAGCAGCAGGCAGCTTGCTGGGCTGATTTGAAAGAACCTCTGGTCTTTAACCTAAAAAATCCCACACCTGTAATAGCTTTCTGTTGAGTTTGTCTCTCTGTCTAACAGGCAGCCTCTTAAAAGTAATGCAAAAGTCAAGGTCTCTGAGGCTCTTGCAGCACCACCTCCGCTTGGGGTAGAAGCACAGCCAAGGGGCCATGCATTCAGTCCGAGCTGGCTTTGTTCTCAGCAGAGCAGGTCCTCCCTGACTTTTGTTTCTGTCAGAAACAGAGGAAGGTTAATGCTATAGAAAAACCTCAGTGTTGTCAGGATTTTCCCCAAAGCATGTATCACTTTCTTCTGTATTCTCAGACCTCTGTTGCAGTATGGGTAGATAAGAAATCAGGCATGTCGTTTCTATCTGAAATAGGCTTCTTCTGACCACCCTGATCTACCTTGTACAGGACTTGGTTCAGATGACAGCACTAAGAACTGGATCCTATCTTCTGCACAGATCCCTGAGATACTCACTCCTTGAGGGCATCTCATGTATCTCAAGCTGTGCCAGGGGAGGTTTAGGCTGGGTGTTAGGAAGAAGTTCTTCACAGAAAGAGAGATTGTGCTGCCCAGGGAGGTGGTGGTGTCCCCATCCCTGGAGGTGTTTAGGAAGCGACTGGATGAGGCATTTGGTGCTATGGTTTAGTTGATTAGATGGTGTTGGGTGATAAGTTGGACTTGATGATCTCTAAGGTCTTTTCCAACCTGGTTAATTCTATTCTATTCTATCTCCTGTTCCTGTGTTACCAGGCACCAATCTTCCAGGTGTCCCTGTGCACACAAAAACCATCATTTGGAGGAATCTCCTCTGCACTGCTCAGTCCTGTGCCACTGCACCACAATGTCATGACAAAAGCTGCTGGAGAGCACCTCAAGCAGCTGAAATTTTACTCACCATTTGCACATCTTATCTTTGCTCAAAGCCTGAATCACTGAAGGATTCACCCAGTGGTGGGCTTAGCTACAAGGCTGATACAAATTAAAAACTATTCCTTTTCACTTCTGTCCCCCAGAGGCTTCCAGCAGGCAAACAGTTGCTGCCTTCCCACTGAAGTTCTAATCACACAGCACCACACAGACTGTTGGGTGCCTTATTTGAGGGCAGATTTCTAACCCTGTAGCATTTCAGAGAAGATCTTCCCAAAGGACTTTAGCTTTTTCCAGCATTTTTTTTCCCCTATACAGATACACTATAGGACCTATACTGGGTCTGCAGGCCAGGAGAGCAGCCTCCATGGATGATAGGTCTCTATAGGACACCAGAGAGTGAGTCAGGGGCCTTGGGCTCCCCAAGCAGCTGAAGAAAGGCTGCCTCTTCACGTGTTTCCACAGCCTCTGGAGAGCTGCTTGAAGCCAGCACATGACTTGTGCAGAAGGCAGCACAGGATGAGGCCTATTCTGT
This sequence comes from Melanerpes formicivorus, assembly GCF_026170545.1. NCBI lineage: Eukaryota > Metazoa > Chordata > Aves > Piciformes > Picidae > Melanerpes > Melanerpes formicivorus. Next base: position 2,915,354 of record NW_027142371.1, on the reverse strand, counting down.
TTCACTGTGAAGGTCAGAGGTGTCCTGATGAACAGGAATTTTCTTCCCTCCCTGGCCCTGCACCTGGTTTTCTCTATTTTCCAATTATCAAATGAAGCATAGCAATAAATCATCATCACCTCAGAGGCAAGTCCCCCTGCAATCATGACATCCTAATTCAATGGAAGACTCCAGAGCTAAATAGCTGCCTGCTCACATGAGGGCACATCTTGTTCTCTTTCCTTCTGTTTCTCACCACTTTTGATGTCTGTGCCTATTCTGCACTCTCTTCAGATGGCATCTCTGAGGCAGCTGCTAAGAGATTTTTGGTTGGTTGGGGTTTCTTTTATTCTTATTTCATTTTTACACTTCTTAAAATCCTTGAGGAAGTACTTAAAGAGGATTTTTTAGATTAACTCTCACACACCAATTCCAAACCTCTCTTACTCCATGGAAGCTGAAAATAGAAAAGGCTTTAACAAGGCAGTCAGTTGGCAGGTATCAAAACTGGTTTAGTCTCCATGACCTTAACCTTCTGCCCACGAACTTCACTTCAAATACAGACAGGATCACTGAATTAGTCAAAGCCAGGTGCAATGTACAAGGAGATGTGTCCTTAGCTGTAGAAAACAGTTTTAGTTTTGTTGAAGTCAGAATCATTAGAAGCAATCACACACATAGTAAAGTCAAACTGTCCTCTCTTGGGAGGGTAAAATCACTAGCTATATAGTCTAAAGTGCCAGAACAGCATCAGAAATGGTAAGCCTGGTAAAAATTGAGGTAATAAAAGTAGTTTTGAAGGACAGCTTGTTCTGGGGTTTTCTACTGAGTTTATAGAGAAAACCTTGGAGTAAAATCTCTAAACTCTTAGCCTTTACCTAACACATTTTGTGAAGAGCCAGTAGAAAGTTGCTTTGTGATTATTACTATCATCATCATCATTATTATTATATTTTGAGCTTCAGAAGGCAGAATACAAAATTATTTTTTGGATGGTCAATAGGAGAGGAGAAATCAGTATGAGTTTGCAAATATTCAGGAGGAAAAGTCTACAAGTGAATGCTCAAACTCAAGCTTCACAGCTTGAATTTGCCTTTGCAGATTGACCCTATTGGGACAGAGTGAATCGTGTTGCACTTTGGCTACGGCAATCCCATGCAGAGCTACAGGCTGGGGTCGGAGTGGCTGGAGAGCTCCCAAACAGAGAGGGACCTGGGGGGTACTGATCGACAGCCACCTGAATATGAGCCAGCAGTGTGCCCAGGTGGCTAGGAGGGCCAATGGCATCCTGGCCTGCATTAGGAATAGTGTGGCCAGCAGGAGCAGGGAGGTCATTCTGCCCCTGTACTCTGCTTTGGTTAGGCCACACCTTGAGCACTGTGTCCAGTTCTGGGTCCCTCAGTTTAAGAAGGACATTGAAACACTTGAACGTGTCCAGAGAAGGGCAACAAGGCTGGGGAGAGGCCTTGAACACAAGCCCTATGAGGAGAGGCTGAGGGAGCTGGGATTGTTTAGCCTGGAGAAGAGGAGGCTCAGGGGTGACCTCATTGCCCTCTACAACTACCTGAAAGGTGGTTGTAGCCAGGAAGGGGTTGGCCTCTTCTCCCAGGCAACCAGCACCAGAACAAGGGGACACAGTCTCAAGCTGCACCAGGGGAGGTTTAGACTCGAGGTGAGGAGGAAGTTCTTCACCGAGTGAGTCATTCATCATTGGAATGTGCTGCCCAGGGAGGTGGTTGAGTCATCGTCCCTGGAGGCGTTCAAGGCGAGATTGGACGTGACACTTGGTGCCATGGTCTAGTCATGGGGTCTGTGTTGATAGGTTGGACTCGATGATCCTCGAGGTCCTTTCCAACCTAAGTTATACTGTGATACTGTGATACTGTGTTTTCCACTTTGTCCTGGCAACTAAGAAAGGAGGGAAAAGTTACTTCTTTTTTTCTTTTCCCTCCAAACACCAAGGTTTTCATGCAAGTAGAATTGAAATGAAGGAAAAAGCCCAACAAAAACCAAGAGCCACCTTGTCTTATGTTGCTGAAAAGAAAAAGGCACTGGTTGGTGATACTGAGATCACAGCCATTGTCTCGATGTGCGGCTGCAGAATGGAAAGAAATTAGAACATACAAGGCGATAACTGAGTTCATCAAGTCATTTATAACAGCAGAAGCAGAGCGAGGAGAATCTCACATCCTCACAAAGAGTTAGTAATTCAACTGAAATCTTACTGCCAAAGGCCACCATTATAACCAAGCAGTTTAATCTTGCATCAGGTCTTGTGTTAGCCTCCAGGTTTGGCCTTTTGTCTCTGCCCACAAGCCTTGTGTACACAGTTGGCACATGTGGAGATGTCTCACGTCCTCCTAAAGGGAACAGAAAAATGCAGTGGAGCCTCCAGTTCCTTTTTATTTTATTCTTTCTGATGGTGAAAGATGAGCTGAGTTTAAAATTTGTCCCTTTTGTCTTCTCTTTCATATAGCTTGTTTGTGGTTGAATTATTACAACACTCTGCCTGCGGACAGCGATGTTTGGGGAATCTGGTAATACTTAACACAGAAAAAAGCAAAGGATCCTGTCTGCCAAGTGGAAAGTAATTAAGGATCCTGGAACATGCAGAGGGCAATAAAGTTATTGAAGAAAGAGTATTCATTAAGCAAGATAAAGCACAGCAGGGCACACATTCCTGGCCCTCTCCTCTGAGCCTTACACAACGCCAGGTACTCAGGGACTAATGCTTCAGTGCTACACATAGGACAGTGTAAGACTGCAAGCTGGGAGAAACAATGGAATGGAAAGCCTGAACTACAATATCACACTGCTCTTCTAAATCAGACCCTGCTTGAAGTTCAGCAGTCGCTGAACATTCTAAGCCTAAACTTGCTCCCCAGCCTCACTCTACTACAGCATTTCACCCATATGAAGTCTAGATTGTTTGAAGAGTGGCCCTCAGTAAACATTTGTTGCTCTGTCAGAGATCTGTTAAATTCTGACTGGTTTTAGTTGGTGTCTCCAGGCAGGCTGCAGTAACACAAACTCTCCAGGAAAGTCTATTTACTCTGTATGTGGTAGCCCTAATTCTAGGCCATACCATTTCCACCCCAGAAGCTGCTGCATTTCACTGCTGTTTTAAAACATCTCAGGTGGATGGTGAGAACCTTCAGAATCATCTATTTGCATCCAAAACTTTCTCTTCAATCACTACAGTTTCCACTGCAGTATTTAGTTTTTTTTTACATGGCTGCTACACAGGAAGTTGTTATTATTCCCATTTTGCAGAGACAAAGGAAATTGTCTTGTTCAAAGTCACACAGAAGGTATGTGGCAAGAATGGGAAGTGAAGCCAAGTCTCCCAGCCCTCATCATACCCTAGTTCCTGATCTCCTTCAGAGTGACCTAAGAAATTAGGGGACTTTTTTCCCCTTTGTTTCATTTTCTTCCTGTCCTTAGAATGTATTTAGGTTTTATTTCAAACCTTTTCCGTTCAGTCCCTAAGGGCTAGAAACATGACTTGAGACAAAAATACCCACGGCTCCAGGACCTGATGCTATCTGGTAGCTTCTCTCCCTTCTTGCCAGCTGGGTGCAGCCCCACATTTGTACTCCATAATGATCTAAACCACATGCACAACAGGTAGCATAGAGATAAACATAGCTACATGTCTGTATATAACCAAACCCCCTAGATTAAATCAAAACCATTTAAACACTTGAGTAGTCCCACCATGACCAATTCAGATCTGCAGCACATGATACTGTCAGTGTGTAATTATATTCCACAACAACATACTCCAGTTTGGTTTTTCTACACATGCATTAACACATCATGCACAAGAGCTGCTGGGAACACATTTCCTGATGGTGACTATTTTTGCTGATACAGTGAACTACAAGATCTTCACTTTGAGGGTGGCAGAGCATTGGAACCAGGCTGCACTCGTGGTGGAGTCTCTGGATGCATCCAAAACCCACCTGGATATGGTCCTGTGTGATTTCCTCTAGGTGATCCTGCTCTAGCAGGGTGGGGTGGGGTGTTGAACTAGAGGTTTAATCTCTAGATCTTCAGAGGTCTTCTGAAACTGACAGTGTTCTCTCTGATTCTGTGATATCAATGCTGTGTTTAGCTAGCCATAAAAACTATACCTAGACACTGATCCTCAATGGAAACCTGTTCCTGAAGGGTGCAAGTCAGCTTCCAAAGACCTCCCATCCAAGCAGCCCTGTCACTGGGCAGCCCCACACTGGCTTCATCAGATTCCCCACTGGATCCAGCCTGGCCTGTGCCTGGTATGTCAATGCCAGGGGCCACATCCTCACAAAATGGCAGTAGCACAGGGACCGGGAAGCTGGGCACACTGGCAAGATCCAGGCAGCTTGATTTACACTCTTTGGCAGCCTGCTTTGGGGAAGTCCAGGAGAAGAGGACTCCACAGGTGCTGGGGTTGCATCTTGGACAAGAGGCATTGTGCCTGGGCAATGGGGATACAAAATGCAGCCCCATGGACCCCTGTTACACTTGTACACAGAGGGTGGGTGACACAGTGGATCAGGAAGGAAAGCTTCACAATAAGTCAACTCAACAAAAGCAGAGCCCTTCCACCACTGAATCTAAAGGCACTGCATCCATTAGTGTTTCTCAGTATTGCCCAACATTTCACCCCTGTGACATGGGGGCTGCTGACTAGTTGCAGGACTGCCTATCATCAAGACCTTCCTTAGCTACCTGCTTTCTGCAGCTACCCTCTTCATGCAGCCAACCTCCACAGAACCAATTTGCATGACATCTTTTTCTAGAGATGCAGGTTCAGAGCACCCCTGCTTTTTCAGAACTGCTTTTCCCTGTTCCCTTCTTCTAGCCCTTCTCTTTATTGTCTTCTCACTGCCCATCAGGGTCACACTTTCCAGTCCCAAACTTAGCAATGAATTTTTTGAATGTATACACTTCCATTCCTGTAGTTTTTTGTATCATAGTATCATTCAGGGTTGGAAGGGACCACAAGGATCATCTAGTTCCAACCCCCCTGCCATGGGCAAGGACACCCCACACTAGATCAGGCTGCCCAGAGCCTCATCCAGCCTGGTCTTAAACACCTCCAGGGACGGGGCCTTGACCACCTCCCTGGACAACCCATTCCAGGGTTTGCATGACAGGTTTGCATGACAAGTTTGCATGACAAGTACCTCAAATTCCTCAACTCCTGACAATCACACCTTGGGTCAAGCTGCCTTACCTGAGTTAGGAAGCAGCATTTTTCCACCTATAAATCAAGGACTTCCTATTTAAATGGCCACTTTGAGTGACCCTGGCAGGGTTGGTTGATATTAGAGATCTTTTCCAACTATGGGGATTCTCTGTAGAAACATGGCAGGGAGCTGGAAATATGAGAAGGAGGGGGAAAGCCAATGTCTGGAAGAGTGGTACCATCATCTGAGTATATAAATAAAGAAAGATTTTATCATCATTTATTTATAAAAACGATTTCTAATCTAATTCTTTGCATATTGTCTAGGGGCAAGAGAGGCAAGAGAGGGAAAAAAAAAGTGGTTCTTAATCAGGAATTGCCACATGGAGTGGTTTTGATTAATATGCAAAACATAGATTATAAATAGATTTATAAATAAATGATCAACTATGGCTGCTGCTTTATTTATCTATGGACTTGGAGAAAATTTGAAGGCTGAATTCTGATTAAATGAGAATCACCACTAATGGTGGACTGGCTGGCTCAAAGGGACTGGGAAAGGAAAGTGAGAATATGTTTGCATAGCACCTTTGGTTCAGAAGAACTGCCAAGTGCTTTGCAGAATTAATATTATATTTTAGGGGTCACTTCATCCATTACTGAAACAGAGCCTCAGAGGAGGAAGGAAGATAACTTTCTGCATCTATTTCACCTTTCGTTGAAGATCTCAAAGCACACTAATTAAGCCTCCCATTGAATCTAGGCAATCCACTCCTCCTGTAGGTTACTAAACCAATGCAACCTAAAGTACCAGGAATGAAACCAAGGAAAATTCATCAGCAGATCATCAGGTTGAGAATGGAATGGCATGGAATGGCATGGCATGGCATGGAATAGAATAGAATAGAGTAGAGTAGAGTAGAGTAGAGTAGAGTAGAATAGAGTAGAGTAGAGTAGAGTAGAGTAGAGTAGAGTAGAGTAGAGTAGAGTAGAATAGAATAGAATAGAATAGAATAGAATAGAATAGAATAGAATAGAATCTAGGTTGGAAAAGACCTTTGAGATCATCGAGTCCAACCTATCATCCACCACTATCTAATCAACTAAACTATGGCACCAAGTGATCCATCCAGTCTCTTCCTAAACAATTCCAGTGACTGTGACTCCACCACCTCCCTGGGCAGCACATTCCAGTGGCTAATCTCTCTTTCTGTGAAGTTCTTCCTAACATCCAGCCTAAACCTCCCCTGGCACAGCTTGAGACTATGTCCTCTTGTTCTTGTGCTGGCCACCTGGGAAAAGAGACCAACCCCCATCTGGCTGCAACCTCCCTTCAGGTAGTTGTAGACAGCAAGAAGGTCTCCCCTGAGCCTCCTCTTCTCCAGGCTAAGCAACCCCAGCTCCCTCAACCTCTCCTCATAGGGCTGTGCTCCAAACCCCTCACAAGCTTTGTTGCCCTTCTCTGGACATGTTCCAGCAAGTCAATGTTAGCTGGTACCTCAAAAAGATGTCCACACCTGAACAGCAGAGCAGGTACCAAATCACAACATTCAGATAACTTAGGCCCGTTGTGTATCACACCAGCCCAACTTCTCATCTGAGAGCACTGTAGCATCCCATCAGAAACAAAACCTCAACTCTGAAGTGTGCAGCTCTCATCTAAGAGCTGGCCCCACTTTTCCCAGATCCCTTCTGCCATGGAGATATACACATTGCTGAGAGACTGAAGTTCAACATGACACTGGAGACCAACTCTAAAGCCATAGCATTTTACAGAGGTAACAATCAGCCCATTCTCATCTGTACCAGATGTCTTCTCCTGGGTCAGACCTGCTTGTCTCCATCCCACAGCAGGACACAAGAGAGCCATATAGCCACTGAAACTGCCTGCAAGTTGAGTCAGCCTTTTGCGTTTACCTTGCCTTTTAAAAATCAGAAAGTCAAAGCAGGTTTATTCATGTGGCAAAGCTCTCCTGCCAAGCCAGTTGTCACAGCTGAACACTTCCCAAGGTGCCAGTTCTGCAATTCAGTGCCTGGATGTGATCCCCCAAGCATGATGGATAGCTTTAAAATGAAAGCACTGCAAGCAGTACCAGCTGTCCAGGTGCACACTGGATCAGTACGGCTGAACCACCCCTCCCCCTCCTCTGCCTCCCTCTGAGGAAGGAGCAGGAGCTCATCCTGTGCAGGAGGAATGCTTTGATGGCAGGAGAGTCAAGACCAGCAGACATGAATGGGGGCACAGTGACATGCAGGTCACACCTCCCTCAAATATGAGCCTGCTTTTACGATGTCAGAAATAACCTGGTGTTAGATGCCAAGTTTGGGTGACTCCTTTTCAATCCTCCTTATCCCACCACATCATTTTTGACTCCTTGATGCCAAAACCCAGGAGCTAAAGAAGTGACAGACTGAATAGAAAACACATTTTCCCCAAATAAACCAAGCCAACCTCCAACCAGATGCTGGCTGTCCACACTTCCTCCCAGTGCCCACTCCAGGTTTCTGTATATCCCTAGCAAGGCATTTCATTCTCAGCCACCCTGTTAGTGAATATTTGATGTTTTGAGTCCAGATTATGAAGCCTGTTGTTAAACCCTCCTTGCACCACAGTAATGGAGCACACTCATGCTTCATGGTAGACAAGAAGCTCAGCATGAGCTCTCAATGTGCACTTGCAGCCCAGAAAGCCAATCCAGTCCTGGGCTGCATCAAGAGAAGTGTAGCCAGAAGGTCAAGGGAGGTGATTCTCCCCCTCTACTCAGCTCTGCTGAGACCCCACCTGGAGTACTGCATCCAGTTCTGGAGCCCCTATCACAAGAGCAATATGGAGGTGCTGGAAGGTGTCCAGAGAAGGGCCATGAGGATGAGCAGAGGGCTGGAGCTGCTCTGCTATGAGGACAGACTGAAGGAGTTGGGGCTGTTCAGTCTGGAGAAAAGAAGGCTCTGAGGTGACCTTCTTGTGGCCTTCCAGTATCTGAAGGGGGCCTCCAAGAAGGCTAGGGAGGGACTTCTCAGGATCTCAGGTAGTGATAGGACCAGGGGGAATGGAATGAAGCTGGAGGTGGGGAGATTCAGGCTGGACGTGCGGAGGAAGTTCTTCCCCATGAGAGTGGTGAAGCCCTGGAATGGGTTGTCCAGGGAGGTGGTTGAGGTCCCATTCCTGGAGGTGTTAAGAACAGGCTGGATGAGTCTCTGGCCAGCCTGATCTAGTGTGAGGTGCCCCTGCCCATGGCAGGGGGGGTGGAACTGGATGATCCTTGTGGTCCCTTCCAACCCTGACTGATTCTAGGATTCATGGAGCCAGGAAGCAGCAGGAGCCATGTTCAGCAGTGGTTGCTTCTGTAGCACTTGTTATTTGAGGACTAGATGTCTGGGCCATGCCATGCAAGAAGAGCACCAGCCTGGCTGCTTGCACATTGTGCAAATGCAACCTAAGTGCTCTTGAGAGGAGAAGATTTCTCTCTGCACAGGTTTCTTGTCTTACAGAGCTTTGAGACAGCACAAGGTACATTCCAGGTGCTCTGGGGAAGCTGGTTCTGGAAGTGACATAGTTCAGACCTCATTTAAGTACAAACTGCATCCTAGTACAGCCCTGCTTCCTCTCCCCACCCAGCAAATTAGCACTGTGGACAGTCAATTGACTGAAGAGAGCAAATTTTACTGCAGCAGTAATAGTCTGTCCAGAGAGAACGTTACCACTCACTGCCCAATTAGAAGCACATTGAATGCACGGAAATGCCTTCTGAATAAACACTTGATAACCCTCAATAAAACTGTAAGAGAGAGTTACTGCAGATTTACAGCCCAGGAAAGGAAAGCTCTTCACGGTGAGGCCAAGAGCTTGTTGCCTCTTACTTAATGTTAATAAATGCAAGAGCTTTGCTCAGCCACAGCAACCTGGGTTAAAGCAACTTAGCAGGAAAGTAAAATAGGTGTCTTCTGATCTGCCCACAGAGATATGGTCTGCAAGCTGCATGTTCCTGCTCCAAGTCGTGTGGCATTTCTTGAGGAGTACACCACTCCTTCAAGAGCCAGCTCCACCAAAATGCAGCACACACATTGCCAGGGTGCTGTGGGGTCAGAGCCCAGCTTGGTGCACAGTACTGCTGGTTTGATCAATGCCTGCAGATGCAGTGGAGCTTGGGTGGGATTGGTCCTTTTTGACTGCTGTGCCTGCCTGGTTCTTCCACAGAAAGCAGAGCTGTGGTACACATCTGCGGAGGTGATGAGGCTTGTCTTTCTGCTGCCTCACAGGGAAAAAAGGAGCACCATGAAAAGCACCAGGTGATCAGCCTTACAGCCTGGTGATGATGCTCAGGCAGTATTTCTGTTTTCTGGAAGAGTGTGACTGGCAAGGAGGAAGGAATGGGTTGATTCTATTTACACTAGCCCAGGTTTCCCATTCAGGCTGCCCAGCCACCTCAGGCAACAGCCCTTCCTGCAGGAGCACAATGGGGACTGTCACAGCTCCAGAGAGGACACTGCAGCACATTTGTTCAGCAAATGAACATTGACACAAAGGTCTTGTCCTTGCTGATGAGCATTGATGTACTGTTTTCTGTATTTATAGTTCCTGGTGATGGGGAAGTAATTACAGGGCAACTTTGTTTTCCTCCCTAAGACTAGTGAGGAACAGCCCAGTGCTCAAAAATTAAACAGCCAACAAAACTCTTCACTAATCCCTTATCACTTAGGCATATTTTCTCCTTGGTAACCCTGCAGCTGGTTCCTTACCTTCTTGGCAGCCATGCCACCACTGTGCCACCATCTATGGCAGATTTATTCTGGTATTCCATCTCCATTCTCCTCCAACAAAGGATCAGTGAATAGAGCTGGCCAAGGGCAGTCTCCGAGGTCCAGACACTTGTGCATGACCAAGCTTAACTGTCCACCTAGCTAACAGCAGCTCTTCCCACAGCATGGCTAATAACAAGTGTTTTACTCTAGCAGTGACTGCTGCAGTCTTGTATTGAGTGAGGTGGCAAACTGCTTTGGGGACCTTTCCCACTCATGCTATTAATACTACAGCAAGCAATCTTTGGGGGTAATGGAGGAGTGCAATCAGAGAAAATTTTCCTCTTGGCTCCCACTATTATTTCCTGTCCAAAAAATAATATTAAATGTGAGCTACAATTGTACTAATTAAAAGGATAATGTAGTGCCTTATATACTGTTGGACCCTGCACACAAGTGGAGTTATCTATCTACTGCTGTTCCAACTGCTTACAGGACGCAAAACTATGATAAATATCTCTGAAAGAGCTTAAGCCATTAGAATGCCATTTTAAATGATGTTTCAAATGACACTGCACTATTCCTATAGGAGTAAAGGTGTGTTACTGCTCCAATGAAGGTTCATTAACAACTTTGAATCTTTCCTCATTTTTAAGCCTTGATCACTTTGCATAGCAGAGATGGAGCCCTAATTATTTTCTGGATGAGGAAACTGAGGGCAAAAGGAGGGAAATAAAAAGGGCTTGCCAGGATCATGTAGTGGGTTAGCACCATGGCAGGACACAAGCAACTTCCCTGCGTCATGATGGATGGAGATTTAGGAAGCTGATGCCTAGCTTTCAGGTTTTGGCTTATGAAGAGACAAATCACCAGCCCACAACATCACTTAGGGAACTGAGAGCAACACTCAGCTGATAATGAATGCGCTGATGCAGGATTGTCCACATTTCCTGGTGATTTTTTTGCATCTCCTAAACCAATGCTACAAACCTTGTTCATCTCTTACAGCAGTGTTAGAGGTGCACCGGTCAGCACTTGAGCTATTAAACCTCCACCCCTTTAAGAACCTTCTTGGTGGAAAACACTTTCAAAATATGGGCTCAAGTTTGTGTAAAAAATGAGAACACTTACATGCAGCCACTTGCACATTTCCAGCAGGCTTCTGCAGTGGCCCAGATGTTGCTCAGAATTGGGACTATTCAGTCTGGAGAAGAAAAGGCTCTGAGGAGGCCTTATTGTGGCCTTTCTGTATCTTAAGAGGGCTACAAGAAAGCTGTTGAGGGACTTCTTAGGGTGTCAGGTAGTGATAGAACTAGGGGGAATAGAGCAAAAATAGAAATGGCTAGATTCAGATTGGATGGTAGAAAGTCATTCTTCACCATGAGGGTACTGAGACACTGGCACAGGTTGCCCAGGGTGGTGGTAGAAGCCCCATCCCTGGAGTTTTTTAAGGCCAGGCTGGATGTGTCTCTGAACAACCTGCTCTAGTGTGAGGTGTCCCTGCCCATAGCAGGGGAGTTGGAACTGGATGATCCTTGAGGTCCCTTCCAACCCCAACTATGATTCTATACTAATTTAGTAAGGAGAGAGTATACAAATTAGATACAAAAGTGATGTGCAATCCATCTGTACATCAGAGTGCAGCAACACTAAATCCTGTGACTCCATCTCCTGAATCTGGAAATAAAAATCAGTGCAAGACTGGTCTCTGTGGCAGCAGATAAATTGCCTTAGGTTTGAAACAGGAACTATCGGGACACAAAACAGACAGAAAAGCAAAGAGCTGTCAGAGAAAAATCTTTCAGTACAGACATTTAAGCTGGAGTTGGTTAAGGGAGAATAAAAACTACACAGAGGATACAAGCTCTGCAATTTGATAAACAAACAAACAACAGGGGGGAAAATAACCCCAAACAACTGAATCTGAAATGCCTCCTGTGCAATGCTTCAGTTAATGATCCAAAGCTTCTGCCACCGATTTCAAAACCTCCCTATGAATGTCAAATGTGGTTTGGATCTTTTCCTTCACTTCATCAAATGCAGTGAAGTGAATGCTGCAATACCAACTTGGCCAGGGACCTTTTTTACTTTTTCCTATATCCAACTGTTCCTTTTTCTCCTCATGGCAAGTGGAATTTCAGAATGCACAGGAGGCTTTGAAGAGGCGTTGGTGAAAGAACAATTTGGGATCAAGAAAAATGAAGTGGCAGCTGAAAAAAATGAAGTAATACCTGGACAATATTAGTAAAACATTAGGGGAATATATTTAGAACTTAAAGGGAGAAACTTCTTAAACACTCCCAGCACTGACTTTGGCTGTTCTGCAGAGTTTTCCCTTGAAAAACAGAGGAGAAAGATATTAATGAAGATTGAAGATAATTTTGGTTTCTAGAGATGCAAACATCATTACTGCAACTTAAAAGCATTCTAATTAAAATGTTTTAAGCTCAGAACGTGTTTTGGATCTGCATTTTTTACATTATTTCTGTGCCCAAGTTTGTTCCAATTTGACTGAAACTGCTGAAGTTACAGTGGGCATTGACTCAGCCCTGCACTGCCCCAGTCAATCATTTTGCTGTCTATTTATTGACCTCTCTTCGATCTATCATTCCTGGACAAATGATTCCAGATCCCTTCCACATTCAATCATTTCTGTCAATCATTAATTAGTCATTTAATCTGTGTTGTGAAAGATGCAGTTTACACTGAGCAACTTTTTCTCTCTTAGAATCACAGAACCATTTCAGCTAGAAAAGACCTTTAAGATCACTGAGTCCAACCATGCATGACAAAGAGTTATCCTAAAACAGTTAGCAGAACACCAACAAATGCAAGCCCCTGTGCTCAAAGCAGCATCATTCTCTACGAGAAAACAATAACCACTTGCATGATCTTTTCTTTTTCTCCCAGAAAAGCTGCATTAGATGTTGCTATGTTTGGAAGTGCACAGACATTTGCTCTTACAGCCAGTCAATGACCACTCCAGCTACTCAGGGCAAGGCTGGCTTTAGTGTGCACACTGCATAAATGTATTACTTAAACCAAGGACTGTCCACAGAATCATTCAGGTTGGAAAAGACCCTGGAGATCACCAAGTCCAACCATAACTCTACTCTGCAAAGCTCATCCCCTAAACATCATCATCATCATCATCATAAACCAGGTTGGAAGAGACCTTCAAGATCATCGTGTCCAACCTATCAACCAATCCAACCCACCTAAACAACTAACCCATGGCACCAAGCACCCCATCAAGTCTTCTCCTGAACACCTCCAATGATGGTGACTCCACCACCTCCTCCAGCAGCCCATTCCAATGGGCAATCACACTCTCTGTATAGAACTTTTTCCTAACATCCAACCTAAAACTCCCCTGGTGCAGCCTAAGACTGTATCCTCTTGTTCTGGTACTGGTTGCCTGGGAGAAGAGACCAACCTCTGCCTGTCTACAACTTCCCTTAAGGTAGATGTAGAGAGCAATAAGGTCACCCCTGAGTCTCCTCCTCTCCAGGCTAAGCAACCCCAGCTCCCTCAGTCTCTCCTCATAGGTCTTGTGTTCAAAACCCCTCACCAACTTCACTGCCATTCTCTGGACTCATTCCAGCAAGTCAACCTCCTTCATAAACTGAGGGGCCCAGAACTGGACACAGGACTCAAGGTGTGGCCTAACCAGTGCAGTGTACAGGGGCAGAATGACCTCCCTGCTCCTGCTGGCCACACTGTTCTTGATGCAGGCCAGGATGCCATTGGCCCTCTTGGCTGCCTGGGCACACTGCAGGCTCATGTTCAGCCTACCATCAATCAGTACCCCCAGGTCCCTCTCTGCCTGGCTGCTTTCCAGCCATGCTGACCCCAGCCTGTAGCACTGGCCAACATATCCCCAAGCACCACACCCAAACCACTGTTAAACACATCCAGACTTGGTGACTCCATCACCTCCCTGGGCAGCCCATCTGGGCTTGCCTGAAGTAGAAGAAAACATGCTTTAATAAGGCAAGGTCCTCCAATAAAGCTCCTGAGCCTGGGTTTGAGAAGTGTGCTGTGTATGGGAAAGGCAGAAAAGGACAGTGCAATAAAATCATCCCTGAAATGAAGCGATAAAGAAAAGCTGAGGTTGAAGGTGTCCCTCTTCCTCTGGAGAAATGGACAATAAACTGCCAGGAAAGACCTGGCAGCCAGCACTGTCCCACTGGTGGGTAATAGCTAGTAGCAGTACATCCTGCAAACCCACACTGAGCAAGGTGTTCACACACCTACCATCAACTCACTAGGAAAAAACCCCACATGAATACACAAAACTGCCTCTTACTTGCAAGATCATCCTGTGAATTTTGACTTTGCTGACTTAATGTCCAATTCATTGTTCTAAATGTTGATTTGTACAAAATTCCTGCTGTGTCTGAGTAGGCTAAAGCAAGCTCTAGATTTTGTAACTGAAATATTTCTCTTTTGGATGCCTCTTTATTGCTTATACAATAATAAGCAATAAAGCGGCTAGGGCAGCTTATTCAGCACTTCTATCAAACAAATCAAAGCCCATTGCAAAGAATCTCAAGGGATAAAGCCTAAGCCTGGGGAATGCATCTTCCAGATTTCTGTATGGAGCTGCCAGGGTTGAGAGTGGTCACAGAAAGTACCGTGGTCACAGAAAGTACCGTGACCACAGGGGTTGGAAAGGACCTCCAGACATCATCAAGACCGAACCCCTGCTAAAGCAGATCACCTAGGGCAGGTCACACAGGAACATATCCAGGCAGGTTCTGAAATTCTCCAGAGATGGTGACTCTAAAGCCTTTCTACACAGCATGCTCCAGGGCTCTACCACCCTCACTGTAAAGTAGTGTCTCCTCATGCTGAGGTGGAAGCTCCTGTGTTCCAGCTTTCACCTGTTGTTCCTTGTCCTATCACTGGACACCACCCAAAAGAGCCTGGCCCCTTCACCTTGACACCCACCCCTTAGATTTTTATAGAAGTTGATAACATCTTCTCTCAGCCTTCTCTTCCCCAGATTAAACAGCCCCAGGTCTCTCAGTCTTTCTTCATAAGAGAGACGTTCAAATTCCCCAATCATCCTTGTAGCTCTCTGTTGGACCCTTCCCAGCAGATCCCTGTCTCTCAAATTGAGGAGCACAAAGCTGGGCACAGTATTTCAGGTGTGGTCTCACCTTGTTTTCAAGAAAGCAGATTAACATGCAACATCTATTTTAGGAGTGTATCTCCAACCCTGTGCTTTATTGAACTCAAATTTTAGTGTCCTGGACAACAGTCAGAGAATCCTTTCTCTGCAGGGTGGACAATTTCAACTGCTCAGAGGCAGAACAAGGGGAAAAGCAACAACCATTCTGAGTTCATAGGTTGGGCAGTGAGGAAGAAATCCTGTCTCATGTACAAGGTCATTCAGGAAATCTGTGGTTAAACTGGGAGTGGACTTTCCATTCACAAATATCAGTGCAAGTGTTCATTTCAAAACTCTGGTTTAGGATCATGCACTGTTTCCATGGGATGACCCAAAATTCTGACAGCTTTTTCTGCATCACCATAGCTCCTGCTCTAAATTCTTGGGTGCTCTGATAATCAAGGCAGAGCACGACCCTGGCAGTCATGGTCCAATCTCACAAAGGTCACACTTTGGTTAGGCCACACCTTGAGTACTGTGTCCAGTTCTGGGTCCCTCAGTTTAGGAAAGATGTTGACTTGCAGAGAAGGGCAACAAAGTTGGGGAGGGGTCTGGAGCACAGCCCTGTGAGGAGAGGCTGAGGGAGCTGGGGTTGCTGAGCCTGGAGAGGAGGAGGCTCAGGGGAGACCTTATTGCTGTCTACAACTACCTGAAGGGAAGTTGTAGCCAGGTGGGGGTTGGTCTCAGCATCCTGTGACAGAACAAGAGGACACAGTCTCAAACTGTGGCAGGGGAGGTTTAGGTTGGATGTTAGGAAGGAGTTCTTCACAGAAAGAGTGATTGCCCATTGGAATGTGTTGCCCAGGGAGGTGGTGGAGTCCCCATCACTGGAGGTCTTTAAGAATAGACTGGATGAGGCACTTGGTGCCATGGTTTAGTTGATTAGATAGTGTTGGATGATAGGTTGGACTCGATCTCAAAGGTCTTTTCCAACCTGGTTAATTCTATTCTATTCTAAAGCTAGCTTTAAGATCCCATCTCACAAAGGTTACCAAGAATTTAGCCCCACTGCTTCAAGATAAAAAATTGCATTTCTGAAATCATTTTGAGCCGACAGGCTGCACTGAGGTGGCTTTTTCCCTTCACAGCTTGTGTACAGCAGTTCAGCTCTTGCTGTTTTCCCTACCAGCTGCTCTACAAACACTACCCCTGTCAGCGAGAAGGTACAAGGAAAATGAATGAAGACTGATGATTAACGAAGAAAGAGGCTGAATATTAATCATGGAGTCAACATTTGATGGGAACTTTGATGGAAGAGTGGTCCCACTGGAAGTTGTTAGGAGTCGATTTTTATGCCCCAGGGCAGTAGTTGCAAACCAGGACTCATGATGGAAGAGAGGTTGCTTGTAATGTTTTAAACAGGCCATTGTGGAAAACACCTTCTCCATCCCCTCCCCCTGCCCCAACTCTCTTCTTTATCATGCTGAGAGCATAGTCTGGGTCTGTTCTGCACCCCCTGAAACTTTAAATATCAGCCTCTAAACAGAAGCAGAACAGGAACAGGACGTTTTCATTTTTCCTTGCTGATCTGCAAGCAACTCCTCACCACCTGAGGCCACTTGTGTAAGTCAAGAAATGCTGATGTTACTACTTCTGAGCAACTTTTCTGTTTTTCAGCAGACTCTTATTACACCAGGTGAAGAAGGAGACAACATACTGGGACAACATACTTCCACAGCTAGTTAATTCAAGTTTGAATTTTGGCTATTTGCAACTTGGTCCAAACCTCTTTAAACAATGGGAGTCCCAGCTACATTCAGGAGCAGTGTAGCCCAGCCCTCCCAACCCTGGCTGGGATTTCCTCTATCTCCCCAATTAACAAGTGTCCTTGCAATCAATGCTGTCTGTGAAGTGCACAGCTGACACTCTGCTTTCTTTGGCATTAGTCAATACCATTCATTACACCACATCATTCCTTTTTTCTGCTGGAAAAACCTTGTAGATGTTGCCTTCAGGCAAGCTTCCTCCACATGCTAGAGCCAGCCACTAGAATCCTGAAAAATCACAGGCGTAAGAAAAACTGTAAAGATGCTGCAGACTTACTGCCCCCATCAGTTTGGATAGCCACAGAAAGGACCTGTGAAGTCACTCGAACATGGCTGCAGTCCACACTGAAGTTAATGTGAGTTGGATGCACACCAGCAGTCCCATCATGCAAACTGGGCTTTGGCAGACACTTCACAATTTCTGCTGCAGTTTCAAAGGGAGTTACATGACCCTCTCCAGTTCTGGGCTCCCCAGTCCAAGAGGGACATGGATCTACTTGAGAGAGTCCAACAGAGGGCTGTGAGGATGATGAAGGGACTGCAGCACTGCCCTATGAGGAGAGGCTGAGAGCCCTGGGGCTGTTAGTCTGTAGAAGAGAAGACTGAGAGGGGATTTAACAAATGTTTATAAATATCTGAGGGCTGGGGGTCAAGAGAAAGGGGACAGGCTCTGCTCAGTTGCACTGTGAGATAGGACAAAGGGCAATAGATACAACACAGGAGCACAGGAGGTTCCATCTCAACATGAGGAGGAACTTCTTCACTGTTAAGGTCAGAGAGCACTGGAACAGGCTCCCCAGAGAGGCTGTGGAGTCTCCTTCTCTGGAGACTTTTAATAACCATTTGGATGCATTCCTGTGTGACCTGCACTGGATTCTGTGCTCCTGCTCTGGCAGGGGGGGATGGACTCAAAGGTCTCCAGAGGTCCCTTCCAAACCCTAACATCCTGTGATCCTGTGATTTTATTTGGGGAAGGGAAGGAAAGATGGCAAAGAACAAAGGGCTCTACTCAGAACTGGTAACAACTGCTTTAGTTCTTTTAAGGTCAACAGACCTACTGAGATTCTCAGTGACAGCTTTTTTGTTTTCTTCTGGTGCTCTCTGATCTAAGCTCTACCAGTACCCTAAACAGATGCAGAATTATGGCTCATGAGCTCTTACCTGGACTTTGCTTTACAAATTAATCCATGCCATAGAATCATAGAATAGAATCATAGAATCAATAAGATTGGAAGAGACTTCAAAGATCATCAAGTCCAACCTGTCACCACAGACCTCATGACTACTAAACCATGGCATTAAATGCCCTGTCCAATCCCCTCTTGAACACCTCCAGGGATGCTGACTCCACCTCCCTGGGCAGCACATTCTAATGGCTAACAACTCTCTCTCTGAAGAACTTTCTCCTCACCTCCAGCCTAAACTTTCCCTGGCACAGCTTGAGACTGTGTCCTCTCATTCTGGTGCTGATTGCCTGGGAGAAGAAACCAACCCCCATCTGGCTGCAACCTCCCTTCAGGTAGTTGTAGACAGCAATAAGGTCTCCCCTGAGCCTCCTCTTCTCCAGGCTAAGCAATCCCAGCTCACTCAGCCTCTCCTTGTAGGGCTTGTGCTCTAGGGCTCTCACCACCCTTCTCTGGACACGTTCAAGAGTCTCAAGGTCCCTCTTAAATTGAGGGGCCCAGAACTGGACACAGTACTCAAGGTGTAGCTCCTGTCAGGAGGATATCCCATGCCCAGCATTATGTGTGTAAGCAAGGTTATTTTTCTAATTTTCTAGTTTAAAAAATACAAACAACTTTCATGCTTGCAGCAAAAGGTTAGGCAGACAAGTGTTGAGGCATGGTGGGAACACGTCTGTTTCTCTACAGATTTAGGCTGAGGTCTCTTGCTTTTCAGCAGTTATGTAATCATAGACTCATTCAGGCTGGAAAAGACCTTTAAGATCAAGTTCAACCTTCAACCCAACAAGACCAAGTCTACTGCTAAACCATGTCCCTCAGCACCACATCTACACCTCTTAAGTATCTCCAGGGATGATGATTCAACCACTTCCCTGGGCAGCTTGTTCAAAGGAGGAAGTTTTCCTAATGTCCAGTAATGGATTTCCCAAAAAAGAAGGGTGACTGCTCATGAGATTCAGCTTGGCTCACCCTCCACCCATGTCTCCCATGACAGGAAGGTAAAAAGTCAAACTGTTCCTTTAGTTTCAGCTATAATAGAGACAGAAGTGGGCCACAGTGCAACAAGTTACACAGAATCCCGAAGTCACCACCAAGACAGTCTCCCAAGTATACTGAGGCCTTAAGAAGCTGAGCAAGAGAAGTTTAATCCTCAGTGCTGCATTTTATCCAGCACATTGGGCTTTTAACAGCCCAGAAATCTTCAGGTGCGGTTTCATGGTTGCTGCTGTTCCACAGTCAAGTGATTTCTAGACTTGGGAGCAGCTTCTGTGCTAGGACCCTGCTCCTGTTGTCACCTTTCAGTTCACAGAGCATCTCTGACAACTGCACAGGGCAGTCTGCTAGCTTTCACAGCAGCTGCCTGTCCAAGGTGAGCAGTGCATGAAGCAGCAGACAGAGGGGATGGCTCAGGCAGCCTTTAGTCTAGCAGTCTTACAGAGCTAGGTGCTACCTCACAAAGGGTATGATGCACTGCAGCCCTCCTGAATAAATAACTTCTTAATGCATCTGTCATTTCAGATGTCAGAGCAGAGACAAGGTCAAGCTTGGAGAGAAATCAGCCTGCTCCCTTCTTGACCTGCCATTCATCACTGCATTTGTCCACAGCCAAACAGCCCAGCTGGTTAACAGGGAAAACACCTTATCAGAGCTCTGAAAGGGTCCCATTTCTGCTATGGAAAACTTTATTAATAATACTCTGCAGAAAGCAGCAGGAGATCTGAAGGACAGCTTTACAGGGACATTTTTCAACTGCAAAGCTTAAAATCCTTTACCATGCACAAGATCTGCAGGCTGGAGCAGACAAGAGGTTAACTTTGCAGACAGTGAATGGTGACTGTTGAGAAGTTCTAAGAGATTCAGTGTGATGGGGATATATGAGCCTTGCCTTCACCTTTCCTCATGCATCATGCTGGGTGCCATCCTGGTCGTGTTAGCACAGCCACACTTCATGCAGGTACCCCCCTCAAATCACTGGGCAATAATTTGCATTGCCAGGTCCTTGTCCTTAGTACTGTTCTCACAGGACTAGGTATGGTTCTTAAAGTACATACCTCCTGAATTCAGGCTCATTCACAAGGAATTAATCTGTCTTTACAGGAAAATATCCCTAGCTCCTAATAGAAAGACAGAAGAAACAAACAGATTAAAAAAACAAAACACCCAAACACCAAGCCAATGAAACAACAACAAGCCCCAAACAAACAAAACCCACACATGACAACAACAACAAAATCCAATAACAAACACCAGCACAAACCAAACAAGCTAAAAGCAAAACAAACAAACAAACAAACAAAACCCAACACCAAACCCTCAGAGTTTTAAAAGGTGAAGCTTTGTCCCTAAGGCAAATAACTGTGCTTTAAGTCAGTCTTATCATTTCTGGCATTTGTCTGAAGCATTGGGATTATAGCGGGGAGGGGGGAAAGAGGGAATGAGAAAAGGAAATAAGAAAGAAGAAGAAGAAAATAAGTATTTTTTTAACTCTTTGAAAGAAGTAATAGCTCCTGAACAAAGAAACAGCAACAATAACAGGAATAAAAGGAGGCAAAGCAAGTCCCCATCTAATGCAGAGCACTGTGGTGCTTTTGCTTTTTTGACTTACCAGCCCTTAAGCAGAGCAACTGGCTATAGGATAGGTTGCATCTGGCCCAGGGAAGTAAAGCCATGTGTGATCACAACAGAAGCAAGGCAAACATCCACCTCATCTCTGACCTTGTTTCTGAGCGGGATGAGAACCTACCATGACCTGATTGTCTTTTTGGTCCTTCTATGAGGAGAGACTGAGGGAGCTGGGGTTGCTTAGCCTGGAGAAGAGGAGACTCAGAGGGGGTAACCTTATTGCTCTCTACAACTACCTTAAGGGAGGTTGTAGACAGGCAGAGGTTGGTCTCTTCTTCCAGGCAACCAGTACCAGAACAAGAGGACACAGTCTCAGGCTGTGCCAGGGGAGGTTTAGGCTGGAGGTTAGGAGGAAGTTTTACACAGAGAGAGTGATTGCCCATTAGAATGGGCTGACTGGGGAGGTGGTGGAGTCACCATCACTGGAGGTGTTCAGGAGGAGACTTGATAGGGTGCTTGGTTGCCTGGTTTAGTTGATTAGGTGGTGTTGGCTGATGGGTTGGACACAATGATCTTCAAGGTCTCTTCCAACCTGGTCTGGTCTGGTCTATTCTATTCTATTCTATTCTATTCTTTAACTGGCAACCAACTACCACATTTCACTGGCACTGTACTGCTATGTGCCTGTGGTGACAGCTGGCTTAGCTTAACAAGTTCCTCAGCTCATCATACTCTGTTTTCAAATATGTTTCATTCATGTACACAGATCAAGTGCATTATCCCAGTATTCCAAGTGCCATTGTGCTCTCAGAGAAAGCATGACCGTGCCTTACAATTACTTAAACACTCAGCTGGTACAAGGAAGGTGCCAAAATCAGCAGCACTTTCTGCTCTGCCTCCTTCGGGGGGGGGGGAAAATGAATCAAATCTTAGGCTTGCCAATGTAAGGCAGCTATTTAAATAGCTAAAATAAATGGCTGAGGTTTTCAGAGACACACAGTAGGTCCAAAACTTGTGGATGGTACTGGCTGAGCTGGCTACCTCTACCAGTCACCTTTGGCATCCAAGGCAACGCACAAAGTGCTGCCTCGGTCTAAGGAAGGAGTCTGTTGCCCTCCAGCATTTGTTACCCCAAATCTTTTAGCATTCCTCAGCCAAGATCACCTCATCACTCTCGCCCTGCCGACTCAGCGGCTCCACCAGCACTCTGCTCTGAAACGCCTTCCCCCTGCTTTGTTTCTTTGGACCTAATGTGTTTATTTTTTGCCTCCTTTCTCCCTCTGCAGGGTGACAGCTATTTTATCACCTCCAACAAGAAATGCTGAGCCTGTTGTGCAGGCAAAACATTTGCAAAGGGGCAGGGGGTACACAGAAAGCAGTAGGAAATTGATAAGGGCTGTAAAGTAGCTTTATAAAACTGCCGACGAGCCTGTTCGGGGCACAGAGCACCTGCACCTCTGCCCCCGGCAGAGCTTCCTTCAGATGCTCCTATTGTTTTCATTACTATTTGTGACTCGATCATTAATAAATTAGGGGTTTTTTTTCCCGTTGGCTCCAGCCACCAAGGGAGCCAGCAGGTGCACCACTTTTACAATTAGCCCTTCGGAATGCATGGTTGGCAAGAAAAGTTGTCCACACGCTGCAGAGTTTACCAACTGGATGGCCGCAGCACTTGGAGCAATTAAAGGAGAATTTGCAGGAAAGCACCTTAATGCATCTGCTCCTGCAGCCAAAAACTTCTGATGGAAGGGCTGAATCCCAAACTTGGAGTCCTGCTCATGAAACTGGGTGATACAAGCAGAGGGAGAACGTGCTGGGCAATCACAGGGCAATGACAGCAAGTTGTGGCTTCTCTAAAGCATCCTTTCTACCAAGTGTTTTACCATCCTACTTTGGCTCTCCTGTGCTGCGTCTTTCAGATTAAACAGAAGCCTAACTGAGATGGGACTAAAAGGTTAATACAATTGGGCTGATTTTGGTTTGGAAGGGACAAAATCAACAGCAAAATCAGGGAGTAGCTTATCTCCATCTTTAAGTAGAATCAGGTCTTCAAAATCAGAGAGCTGCTTATCTCCATCTGTCAGCAAATCAGACCCTCTCACAGGCAGGACTCTGACTTCCCACAGCAGAGCCCTTCTCTGCATTCTTATTGGTAAGATCCTGGATAGACTGAATTCCCTTTCTAACACAATAGGACTTTCCTAAATACCATCATAACTGCAGGATCCTGTAGGAGGGTGCAGTGTTAAACAGCAGTTAAGGGAGACAGCTGTGGGTGGGGTTTGGGTGGGTCAACTCACAGGCTATCAGCATCTGGAGCTGACATGCTTTCATCTCCATTGTGTAGATTTTTTTCCCCATAGGAAACAAAAAATGCACAAAAGGAAATGAAGAGAAGGAAGCATAAATGGACACAAAATGAAAAATCCAAAGAAGAGTAACTCACCACATATTTCAAACAAAGCAGAGAAGTGATGGACCTGTTTGCCTCCATGACTGCTTTTCTTCAGTGCCTGTGAGCTTGGGTATTGCACGTAGTTCTGATGAAAAAGCACATTGGCATCCCAGAGAAACCCAGCTGGAGAGCTCAGGTTCTAGAGGAAGGGGAAAGAATCAGAGCTTGCAGGTAGCAGACCTGGTTCTATCAACTCTGCTGACTGCCTTTGATAGCAGCTACTAACAGGATGCTCTGGAGGTGGAACAAGACCTGCAGAAGGTAAACCTGGGATAATCTGCCCCTTTCACTGTGATGGATCAGGCTCAGATCTAGAAACTGCTTCAAGCTTTGATTCACAAGTTCTCACTAAAATCTCTTTCCATGAAAAGTAGCATTGGTCTCTACAGCTACCTGAAAGGACATTGCAGAGAAGCTGGTGCTGGTCCCTACTCTCAGGTAATTAGTGATAGACCAAGAGGGAATGGCCTCAAGCTACAACTGGGTAGGTTTAGACTGGACATTAGGAAAAAGTTTTTCACAGCAGGAGTGATCAGACATTGGAAAGTGCTGCCCAAGGAGATGGTTGAGTCACCAACCCTGGATGTGTTTAAAGGTCATTGAATGTGTTGCTGGGGGATGTGGTTTAGGAGTGAACCTTGTAGAGTAGGGTCGTGGGACTTGGTGATCCTGAGGGTCTTTTCCAACCTGAATGTTTCTTTGATTCTGTGATATTAGTGGCTTCCAAAGAAGCACCAAAGCTCCTTCTTGCCTGTGCCTAATTTCAACTGGACAAGAAAACATCCTTCAAACAAGTTTCTTTATAAAATGTCCAGGCCCCTTTTTTCCCCTCACTTTACATGATAGCAAACCCAGAACCTTGCAGAAGAATGCTTGAGAGATCTGAAGGTCACTATGAATTCAGCACAAGCAACCACCTGAGACAAGAAAGACCTCTCTTCAAGTGATTTGAGGAAGAGGTCTAAATCTCTGGTGAGGATCCCCACATGATCAGGTCATTCTTTGCAACCCAACAACCATTTACTTCTAAAAAGAGAATAACAACTCTACCAGGAGAGACTGCAGAGTGGTGTCAATACCTTTTGTAGCAAGTTTAATGGATGGAGACAACCTAAGAGCACTTTGGGAGAGGAATCCCATCTGTGCCTAATCAGCAAATCCATGTCACTTAGTTCACATTTGGTGCAGCTCGTGTTACCCACCTGAGAAAAACACACACTGAGGTGAAACAGGAGCAAAATTTCTTGTGATCCAGGAGACTTCTGAGAAAGGGAATTTGAGGCAGGAGAGGTTAGGAGAGTGCTCTCATTTGAAATCCAATGAACACTTGATCAAACTTCAGAGTGAGGAATTTCTAAAGCGAGATTAAACTGATGCCTTCTGCATAGCTGCTACTCTGACAGCACTACACATGTCATGGTCACGTCCTGCCTGTGACATTATCTGGATTTTCCCATTCTCTGGGAATCTCAGGACACATCAACAATGAAAGGCATTTTTTTTCTCTCCTGTAGATTTTGAACTGAAGTCCATAGAAACACACTGGCAGACTTCCACCAGCACTAACTCTTCTCCTTTGCACAGCCAGGTTCCCTCCACCAAAACGAGAACAGTGTGACATGATGTGCAGAACTCTTTACCTTAAGGCATTGGTTATTCATAGCAACATAGCACCTCATTCAAAGTAAAATATGAAAGATTAAAGCAAATAAAGTAAATTCTCCTGGCCACGTTTTTGTTACACATTCTCTAAAATGGAAAACAAAGCGAAACAAAACCAACCACACACACAAAAAAGCAAATAGACAAACAAAAGAAAAAAAGGAAGGGGGGAAAAAAAGGAAGGGGGGAAAAAAAGGAAGGGGGGAAAAAAAGGAAGGGGGGAAAAAAAGGAAGGGGGGAAAAAAAGGAAGGGGGGGAAAAAAAGGAAGGGGGGAAAAAAAGGAAGGGGGGAAAAAAAGGAAGGGGGGAAAAAAAGGAAGGGGGGAAAAAAAGGAAGGGGGGAAAAAAAGGAAGGGGGGAAAAAAAGGAAGGGGGGAAAAAAAGGAAGGGGGGAAAAAAAGGAAGGGGGGAAAAAAAGGAAGGGGGGGAAAAAAAGGAAGGGGGGAAAAAAAGGAAGGGGGGAAAAAAGGAAGGGGGAAAAAAAGGAAGGGGGAAAAAAAGGAAGGGGGAAAAAAAGGAAGGGGGAAAAAGGAAGAAAAAAAAAAGAAAAAAAAAAGAAAAAAAAAAAGGAAAAAAAAAAAGAAGGGAAAAAAAGGAAGGGGAAAAAAAATGTGTAAGTGTAATGGAATAGTATCATGAAAAAACAGTGCAGTTGAAGTCAGAGGACACTGTAGTCTCTGCTTCAAAATCAGTTCTCGATTTAGCCAGACTAGGTCACCCAGCCCAGACCCTGGGCAGTTTGATATTGCCATGGATCTATTGAGTTATGCAATTCAATAACCTCAGAAGAGCACACACCCCTCCTCTGCACCTGAAGCACACTGTTGTCTCTATTTAGAGCACACTGGTGTTTTTCTTTTTCCCCTCTTCCCTTCCAGAATTAACAAGGCTTCCTTTGTGTGTTTGCTCTCCTGGCTGTGAGCATTAGCCTCGTTACAGGTGATGCACCAAGGCAAGGGGTGGGTCTCTTCCTGCTCCCCCTGCCCCAGCACGGAGCTCACCAGTGGCAGCAGCTCTCATATGTCTTGTTGAGGCCACATATTGTTAAGCCATTAGACTCTCCTGCAACCAACACACACAGCCCCTTAGCTCCTTCCTTTTACTTGACCTGAACCATAGGTTCTGCTAGCAGTGAACTCAATCACTGTCCTTTCCAAGCCTGCTATTAAACCTTGGCTCTAACCAGCCAAGAAATTAATCTCTGGTGCCTGACCTCTCTCAGCCCCAGCATGCTCTACAGCAGCTATACACAACCTTTGATCCCCATCTGCATGGCTTCATCCATAAACAGAAGTACTTTGTGGAGTCCAGAGAGCCCAGCCAGTCCCTCACCAACACTGCCTGATGGAAAAAATAAAAAAGAAAACAGCAAAGCAGGTAGCCCTTCAGCTTAGAAGCGTCACCTTCTGCTGCCAAATCCTATCCTTACATTAATAAAATAATTTTTAAAACCCACAAACAAACAACAAATTAAACCAGAACCTCCTGGCGCCAGTCTGCGTTTTCTAGGGTTCAAGAATAGAATAGAATAGAATAGAATAGAGCAGAGCAGACCATACCAGACAGACCAGACCAGGCCAGGTTGGAAGAGACCTTCAAGATCATCGCATCCAACCCATCATCCACACCACCTAATCAACTAAACCATGGCACCAAGCACCCTATCAAGTCTCCTCCTAAACACCTCCAATGATGGTGACTCCACCACCTCCCCGAGCAGCCCATTCCAATGGGCAATCACTCCCTCTATGAAGAATTTCCTCCTAACATCCAGTCTAAACCTCCCCTGGCACAGCTTGAGACTGTGTCCTCTTGTTCTGGTGCTCGTTGCCTGGAAGAAGAGACCAACCCCTGCCTGTTTACAATCTCCCATGTCTGTTGTAAATGGGTGAAAAACATTGCTTCCTCTAGTTGTCAGAGTCTGTTATTGAGTGAGACAACAACACACATCCCTCTTCTCTGCATATCTGGAATGCATGTCACTCAGGCAGCATTGCTTGCTCCTGGAGAGGGACTAAATCATTACACGTTTGTTAATCCATCCTTCATCCTGACAGTTGCTGGTTCATGTTGACAGCTACGGGCAGGGGACAGCCACCAAACCCAGGCCAGCTTTACATTCCAATTCCATTTAAAGCACCAGCATCTCAGGCAAGTTGACTCAGTCTCCAGGAATTTTATTTTACTGGTAGTTATAAGGATTGCTGCAGTATCAACTGATCTCCAGAGCGCCAAGGAAGCAATGGGACCACACTGCAAAAAGCACAGCACCAAATTCATTCTGCCCCTGTACACTGCATTGGTTAGGCTGCACCTCGAGTACTGTGCCCAGTTCTGGACCCCTCAGTTTAGGAAGGAGGTTGACTTGCTGGAACAAGTCCAGAGAAGGGCAACGAAGTTGGTGAGGGGTTTGGAACACAAGCCCTATGAGGAGAGGCTGAGGGAGCTGAGATTGCTTAACCTGGAGAGGACGAGACTCAGGGGTGAACTTATTGCTCTCTACAGCTACCTGAAGGGAGGTTGTAGCCAGGCGGACGTTGGTCTCTTCTCCCAGGCAGCCAATACCAGAACAAGAGGACACAGTCTCAGGCTGCACCAGGGGAGGTTTAGGTTGGATATTAGGAAGAAGTTCTATACAGAGAGAGTGATTGCCCATTGGAATGGGCTGCGCAGGGAGGTGGTGGAGTCACCATCATTGGAGGTGTTCAGGAGGAGATTTGATGGGGTGCTTGGTGCCATGGGTTAGTTGTTTAGGTGGGTTGGATTGGTTGATAGGTTGGATGTGATGATCTTGAAGGTCTCTTCCAACCTGGTTGTTTATTATTATTATTATTATTATTATTATTATTATTATTATTATCGTTATTATCATTATTATTCAACAGGCAGGGAAGGCATCCTCTGAAGGAGGTTCCCACAGAAAGAACTGGGGCACAAAGGAAGTATTTCTCTCAGTTTCACAGGTGAGGAATCAAGAGCAAAAACAATAAATCAATTTGCTTGGTGACATGAGGGATATTTACAAGAGAAATAAGAACTGAGCCTCAAATCTTAATCATAGAATCAATAAGGTTGGAAAAGACCTCAGAAATCATCAAGTCCAACCTGTCATCCATCACCTCATGACTACTAAACCATGGCACCAAGTGCCACGTCCAATCCCCTCTTGAACACCTCCAGGGATGGGGACTCCACCACCTCCCTGGGCAGCACATTCCAATGGCTAACAACTCTCTCTATGAAGAGCTTTCTCCTCACCTTAAGCCTAAACTTCCCCTGGCACAGCTTGAGACTGTGTCTTCTTGTTCTGGTGCTGGTTGACTGGAACAAGAGACCAACCCCCACCTGGCTGCAACCTCCCTTCAGGTAGTTGTAGGCAGCAATAAGGTCTCCCCTGAGCCTCCTCTTCTCCAGGCTAAACAATCCCAGCTCCCTCAGCCTCTCCTCATAGGGCTTGTGCTCAGGGCCTCTCCTCAGCCTCGTTGCCCTTCTCTGGACATGGTCAAGAGTCTCAATGTCCTTCTTAAATTGAGGGCTCCAGAACTGGAGGACTCAAGGTGTGGCCTAACCAGTGCTGAGTACAGGGGCACAATGACTTCCCTGCTCCTGCTGGCCACAATTCTTCTAAAGGAACTGATAAATCCAGAAGCAACAAACCTCTTATGTGCTGCCTTATGGAAGAGAAGAAAAACCTGACTTTGCTTCTCTGAAAAACCCTTGTCAAGGGTCAGTGCTGGGCCAGCCACCAGTGTCTCAAACCAGGACAACCCTACATTTGCATGGGAAGAAATTCACCTGCAGTAGGCACTGAACTCAAACCCAACTGCAGTCTGATTTAGCACAGATGATCAGTCACATTGGGATGGAAACAAGCTCTTGGGTGGTTTTTTTTCTAACTCCAAACAATAGAAGATCTCCCTCTGTTTTATAACACTGCCTTTTCTTCTCCATATAAGCTGCTCAGCAGTCACCAGTTGAGTACTTCACAGTTTTAACAATAATCAGTTTATCTTTTACAACTTTTAGAAGTTCTCCAGAGACTTTTCCCCCTCTCACTAAGGCAAGAACACACACACACACTTGTAAAACACATCTCTGCAGACAGTCCTACCCCCATCTGCTTCTCTCCCCCCCAGATTTCTCCTCAGTTGTGCTGAAGGCTGAAAAAAACCTGCATATATGGTTGTGCTCTGACCCTGAGGGTGCAGGGGTTCAGCAGCAGAAACAATAACCAAGTTTTCCTTTTTTTTCCAAGTCCAGTATCAGATGTGCATACAAGGCAAGATGAACAATCCTCCTTCTCTCTTCACACTGGAAAATATCAGTTGGTGAACTCACCACCTTTTCTCACCACCCCATCACTGCACAGCAGATGCCTTCACAGTGGGGCTGCAGCTCTCCAGCAAAGACACAGTTGCAGAAAGGGGGTCCCAACCTCCAGAAGGGGAGCCCAGGAGGGAAAATGTGTATGAGATCACCAGCAAAACTATTGTGCACCCTCAGCAAGATTGCAGATGGCACCAAGCTGAGTGGTGTAGTTGGCATGCCTGAGGGATGGGATCCATCCAGAAGGACCTGGACAGGCTGGAGAAGTGGATCTGTGTGAACATCACAAGGTGCAAAAAGGCTCAGTGCAAGGTCCTGCACCTGTGTTGAGGAAAACCCTGGTATCAACACAGGCTGGGGATGAAGGACTGGAGAGAAGCCCTGTAGTGAAGGACTTTGGAACACTGGAGGGTGAAACGCTGGACATGAGCCAGCACCGAGTGCTGCCAGCCATATCCTGGGCTGATACCCAGCAGCATGGGAGCAGGGCCAGGGAGGGGATTCTGCTCTGAGACCCCACCTGCAACTCTGGAGTCCTCAGCACAGCAGATATGGACCTGTTGGAGCAGGGCCAGAGGAGACCACAGCAATGATGGGAACCCTCTGAGGTGAGGAAAGACTGAGAGAGTTTGGCTTGTTCAGCCTGAAGAAGAGAAGGCTCCAAGGAGACCTTCTCATGGCCTTTCAGCACTTAAAGGGGCCAATAAGAAAGATAGGGAGAGATTTTGTTTTAGCAGGGCCTATTGGGACAGGGCAAGAAGTGATGGTTTGAAACTAAAAGAGGGAGATTTAGACTAGATAGAAAACCAAATTCTTTCCTGTGAGAGTAGTGAGGCACTGGCCCAGACTGCCCAGAGAGATGGGAATGTCCCATCCCTGGAACCACTCCCGGTCAGGCTGGACAGGACTCTGAGCAACTTGCTGTAGTTGTACATGTCCAGGCTGTCTGCAGAAGGGTTGGACTAGATGACCTGTAAAGGTCCTTTCCAAACCAAACCATTTTGTGATTCCATGTGGACGGTGCTGCTATCAAGCCTTCTAAAGAGCAGCCCTCAGTTAGCTCCTTTTGGAGGTCTTTGTTCAACCCACCTCCCTTCCTGCAAATGCAAGCCAAAAGCACGAGGAGACGCGATCCTTTCTGTGGTAGAATTGCTGTCCCCAACTATTGCTGCTCAATAAGCTTTGTCACAAACTTAAAACTATTTTTGGAAGCCTCAAAAATATCTAAGGGGCACCTTCCCTTTTTACCCAGACACAGCAGCTTTTTATGTTTAATAGAGAGGTTTAATAAATAAATAAATAAATAATTTCTGCTTAGCATCAACATGCCTCCCTGTTAAAAATAAAACAGCTGAGCTAGCAAGAAGATTTGGGCAGGAAGAAATTCTATTTATAGGAACTTTTACAACGGTTATCACGAGATGATAAGGATCACTCTGAGCCACAGACGCCACTGAGGGGTAGCCTGGTGATAAACCAGTCACAGGAGGAGGCAACACAGCAACACAGAAGGGACAGACAGCTTCCAGGGTCATGGCATGGATGGGGACACCAGTGGGTTTCCTGCAATACAGGGGAGGACATCCTGATGGAATATGCCACACCTTGAGCCCTGTGTCCAGTTCTGGGCCCCTCAGTTTAAGAAGGACATCGAGACACTTGAACATGCCCAGAGAAGGGCAACAAGGCTGGGGAGAGGCCTTGAGCACAGCCCTGTGAGGAGGGGCTGAGGGAGCTGGGATTGTTTAGCCTGGAGAAGAGGAGACTCAGGGGAGACCTCATTGCTCTCTACAACTACCTGAAAGGTGGTTGTAGCCAGGAGGAAGTTGGTCTCTTCTATCAAGCAACCAGCACCAGAACAAGAGGACACAGTCTCAAGCTGTGCCAGGGGAAGTTTAGGCTGCAGGTGAGGAGAAAGTTCTTCACTGAGAGAGTCATTCGCCATTGAAATGTGCTGCCCAGGGAGGTGGTGGAGTCACCATCCCTCGAGGTGTTGAAGAGGGGACTGGATGTGGCACTTGGTGCCATGGTTTAGTCATGAGGTCTGTGGTGACAGGTTGGACTTGATGATCTTTGAGGTCTCTCCCAACCTTGGTGATTCTGTGATACTGTGATAATATGCTTAAGACCACTGCATGGGCTTCTCAAAAGACAGCAAGCCCAGTGTGGTGGGTTAACGCCCATCCTGAAAGAAAACAACAGGGGGAAGATCTTGTGAGTGCTTTGCCCTCCCTGCAGGGCATTTTCCCCCTGGGAAACTTAGTCTGTTCCACTCCCCACTCCTGCCCAGCTAGGGTATAAAAAGCAGGATATTGCATCTATTAGTGCTCCTTCTGGCTCCTGCCTCTCCTGGATGAGAGCTACTGATGCTGCCTTCCTGCTCTTCCGCCATGTGGTTGGGCCTGATCCTTCTCCCTGCTGCCTCTGCACCTCTTCAGAGAGGGACTGGTTTTGTATTCTTGTGGGGTTTTTTCTCCCCTCCCATCCACCCTTGTTTCTTGCCCTTGTGAAGCTTACCTGTAATTGTTTTATATATATATTATTTAAAGAAAACTCTCTACCTCTCTACTTCCAGGCCGACTCCAAATTATTGCTTGGTGGATTTGCTCCTTCCCTTTCCCCTTTTTTCCCCTCTCTGTTGGGAGGGAGGAGGGGGGAGCAGGGGAGAGATTCTCAGCCTTGCTCTTCTGAGCTCTTAACTCCCAGTTGAGGCTCAAACCACTACACCCAGGATGTGCAAAGGGCAGAGTCCCAGCCATACCACCTCTGCTGGGTTGTTTAAAGTGTTCTTTTTCTTGCTGGTGTGGGTGTGGTGGGGTAGGATAGTCAAGGAACAGGAGAGAGACCTTCATAGTACTGTGCAAATAAGTCACAGAATCACCAAGGTTGGAAGATACCTCAAAGATCATCAAGTCCAACCTGTCACCACAGACCTCATGACTAAACCATGGCACCAAGTGCCACATCCACTCCCCTCTTGAACACCTCCAGGGATGGTGACTCCACCACTCCACCACTTCCCTGGGCAGCACATTCCAATGGCTAATGAATCAATCATCCACTGTTCCTGTCTATCAGACTGAGCCTTCCTCATTCTGCACTCAAAAATAAACAGTAATCAGCAAGTCTGAGTTTTCAGCAGTGAAACCTGTGGCAAAAAAGGGAGGGGGGAAAAAAGGGCAAACTTTTCTCTCCAAAATTACAGCCTTAGAACTGTGAACAATGGGAAGGTAGAAGCAGATCTGGTTTGAAACAACAGAGCAAATAAATAATTCAGGATAATTGAAGTGAAATAATGATGAGGATATCAGAGGAGGAGTGAGTCAAACCAACAGGCTTCTCATCCAAGCCCTGCCACCAGCTTGCTTCATGACCTTGAGCAAGTCACTTCTGTTTGTGCTGCAAATTTCTCATCTGCAAACCTGTGTTTACCTTGCTTGGAAAATGCCTGGGCTTAGAGGCACAAAACACTCAATGGGAGCCAAGTATTACTGCCGGCTTGGTAGCCCTGGCTGAGTAGGAACATCCCTCAAAGATAACCAAATCTCTGATTGTCAATAATCAGAAACTATTCTGTGTGACTTGGTCACAGAATCACAGAATAATAGGGGTTCGAAGTGACCTCTGGAGATCCTGTAGTCCCCATCACAGCAGGTACACCTAGAGAAGGTTTTGAATAACTTGAGAGATGGAGACTCCATCACTTCTCTGGGCAGCTTGTTCCAGTGCTCTTTCACCTTCAAAGTAAAGAAGTGCCTCTTCGTGTTTAGATGGAACTTCCTATGTTCAATGTTGTGCTCTTTACCCCTTTCCTGTCAGAGGCATCACTGAAAAAAAGACTGGCCCCATCCTGCTGACACTTACCCTTTAAGATTCTCCCTCAGTCTTCTCTATGCTAAAAAGCTGCAAGTCCCTCAGCTTTTCTCCTTAAGAAATGTCCTAGTCCTCTAATCATCTTTGTAGCCTTCTCCTATACCCTCTCAAGCAGTTCCCTGTCCTTTCTGAACTGGGGAGCCCAGAACTAGACCCAGTACTACAGATGTGGCCACACAAGGGCAGAGTAGGGGAGAGGAAAACCTCCCTCTACTTCCTTGTCACAGTCCTCTTGATGCACCCTGGGATGCCATTGGTCTAACCCTGAACTACATAGAGATCCTCTTGACTTCAGTAAAAGGAGAATTATCTTTTGCATGCAAAAGTGCAGTAATTTTATGTCTTTCTGCAATGAAATAGCATCTTTGAAGCTTTCAGAGGAGCACAGATGTGATGCACTAAACAGATCACTTGTGAAATTTCACCTTCATTCCCAAGTGCCTGTGTTCCCCAAGGACCTCCCAGTCCAGAGTAGGATGCTACACGATGCACTTAGAGGCATGCCATCCTTTGACAACCAATTAACACACATGGGAAGCTTTTCTTTATGAAATAATAATGAAAGATAATGTATTAAAAAACCTCCAATCCCTGGCAATGAAACCAGCTTAAAAGGAATTATTCAGAAGCAAAAGCTGACTTTAAAATAAAGCTGATTTATGTTTTTGTTCCACTACTGAGCTGCAGAAAGATGTGGAAAAGGGAACTGAAGAGGAAGGGAGAGTTAACCAGGGACAGACAGACATCCAGTGTAGACTCTCACAGGAATTGCTTGCTCACTTCTGGATTCTTTACAAAGCTGCTCTTCATTGTGCTCTGTCACTCAGCAGTTCCCCATCAGAGGTAGCTGAGGTCCTCTTCTAATGGTCTAGATGCTTTCCTCTCAGGTTTTTGATGACACCTATGTAAGCAAACTCAAGGGAATGACAGAATTGTCTCTTCAAATTCCTTATCAAAACACCTTGCCAATAACAACAGAAAATATTTGCATGTGAGGTTGGATTTAAAGCCCATCTCCTGGGTGGGGAAATTAGCTTCTTCACACTGCTTAGAGGGGTCCAGCAATTTCCAGTGTCACAGGTAACAAAACTTGCACAACACAGAAAAATATTCACCTTCCCTCACGCTTCCCAAAGTGCTCAGCCACTCTTTCCCACTCTGAGGGTTCACAGCTCCCAGCAGGCAGGAGTGACCTGCCTTCATGACTGCCTACCAGCACTGCATGCTCAGGAGCCTCCTGATCAGTGCACTAGCCCTGCACAGACTTCTCCAAATTGTCCTTCTATATTTCTCTGAGAAATGACCATTCCTTTAAAATATGGCACTTCTTCTCTTGGTACACTGAGATGTGACTCAGGAGCACCAGAGCCACAGCTCATATTTCCACTGGGTGCCAGCGTCTCAGCCCCAAAGTGCTCCTGGTGCTGGGCTATCATTTGCAGTGTAATTAAATTGAATCCACTCCTTGGCTTGGCTTTATCCCTGAACAATACCAGCCTTTGAGCAATCCATTCTCAGGGCACCAATACATCACCCGGGTGAACCCTGGCCATGATGTATTGGAGCAATACATCAGAGTGCACTCCCGCTATCAGGATCTATGGGCACCATACATCATCAAGGTGAGGCTGAGTGGTGATGTATGGCTCAGAAGATGGCACTGTGCAGCAGTGGACTGGGCCAGGACCAAAGGGATAAAGGTTGGCATCGCTGTTATCTGATTTCCCAGCGTTCTGCTGCCGGCACTGAATCAGCCTTCCCAAACCAGCGTCTAACTGCAGCACCTTATTTATTTATCCCAAGGCATCCTATCACTGAAAACTCCTTTCCTCAGATGCATCATTCTCAGGGGTCCCAGGGGATGACTGGGACACAATTAGCAAGAGTATATCCTCAGCTTGACGGGAAGAGGTTTAGCCCATTAACACTAATGGCAGCTATAGCACCCAAGCCCTGTATATCACTACAGACACACACACACACACGCTAAGCACTGCACCATCTCACCCACCCAAGAGGCACCTCCAGATTCTTGGGAATCAAACATTCACAATGCTCACAAACTCTACCAAAGAAAACAATAGCCTCCCAGTTTTCAAGTATTCACCCTCACAAAAGAGTCTCCCCCAAATCAAAACATAAACATATCCAGGATGAGGAGGCAGAGCATGCCACACTCCCTGATGAAAGTGGCAGCCTACAAGCATGGATTTTGATACCACCATGAAGACTTCCATTCCCTTGGCCAACCCACAACTGTGTAGGGAGTCTTGCTGCAAAGCAGTGCTGCTGTAGGGCTTGTGAAGTGGTCAATGTGGGGGAATGAGCTAAAATCACCTTGAACAACTGAAGGATTAAGTAGGCAAAGAGAAGCGTTTGCCACCTGAGAGTCCTTCACCTCTCCCTTCTGCACATAACAAAGTAAAATTAAAGTATATATAGCAATATATGGCTCAGCAGAGAGCTGCGAGGACATTTGCCAGGAGAAGAGTGGCAGAGGATGTCCCTAAAAGAGCACAAAAGGCCAGCTCTTGGGATGCGTGTCGTGCATCACCAGAGCCAGTGCCTGGGCACTCTGCTCCAGTGCTTGGGACAGCAATGTCCTGAGGAGCAAAGGTGGCTAAAACCAATCTCTGTGCTCCTTATGGAGTCACTTGGGGTCTCCCATAAAGCAGAATTATTACTCCTGTGTAGGAATTAACAGGTATAATAAAATACATGTATCCCAGCCAACACCTCTGCCCAGCCCAGCCAGCCCTGAGGGGCAGCAAGAAGCACCAGAGAGGACTCTGGATCAAGTCACAGCATGTCCTCTTACCCTTGCAGCTCCTCAGGGAGAATCTGACCCACAGCACAAACGAAAACTGCTTCTCAAGCCCATCACAAAGAGACCATCCTTGTTAGGACATGCAGGGAGGGGGCTGGCTCTGTCAGTGCTGCCACACTTTGGGCAAGAGACAGCCAGATCTGCCCTGTGCACCCAGCTGCCCTGCCTGGTGATGTGCAGACCCAAGTTCTAGGCCTTAAATAAGAGGTTAACTCTGGCTGTCCTGAAAATGCAAGTACAATCATGCATCCCCCAACAGGTGCCTTCCCCAACAGAGCAACAAAGATCATAGTTTACTTAATCTAAAGAAACAAAAAAAGTAAATAAAATTAAATAAATTGAAAAAATGAAATTAAAAAAATTAAAATAAAAAATAAAAAATAAAAAGAAAATAAAAAGAAAATTAAAATAAAATGAAAAAAAAAATAAAATAAAATAAAATAATAATAATAATAAAAGGGAAAAATAAAATAAAAAATAAAAACCATTAAAAATAAAATAAAAAATAAAATTAAAAAATTAAAAATAAAATTAAAAAACATTAGAAAATAAAAAATAAAATAAAAAATAAAATAAAATAAAAAATAAAATAAATAAACTTTTAAATTTTTTAAAAATTAAATTAAAAAATAAAATAAAATTAAATTAAAAATGAAATAAATTCTAAAAATAAATAAAAATTAAATAAAACATAAAATAAATTAAAATTTTAAATAATAAAGTAAATAAAATTAAATTAAATAAAGACTGAACAAAGTAACAATAAAATTAAAAAATCACATCAAATCCTAAAGCATTGACTGAACTAATTTCTCAGGCTCTCAATCTAGTCTTTGAAAACGACCTGGAAATGACCTTGTCAATAATTACACTTGATGTACCCAGAAAATGACAGCACTGCCAAGCTGCTGGCAACAAGGAGACAGAAAACAGCTTGGGCAGGTGGATATCAAGCACTGTCATGAGCAAATACTCATCACCTGTCTACATTTAACCCATATCCAGGGCTAAACTGTAGCAGTTACTCTAATAACTCTAATAATCTACTCATGAGGTCTGTGGTGACAGGTTGGACTCAATGATCTTTGAAGTCTCTTCCAACCTTAGTGATACAGTGATAACATATGATCCCTCCTCAGCTGTGAAAGGCAATCAGGAAGGGGATCAGGATAAGGAGAGGGGAGCCTAGGGTGAAAACAAAAACGGATTTAATGAAAGAGCCAAACTGATCCTAATGCCAGTGTAAAGTGTGTAAAGTGATACCCAGTCCAGGGAGTGCACAGCACTCACAACTAACAGCAAGCCAGTCCTTAGGAGCAGAACTGCAAGCAAGGTCCTCCAGGGATGGGAATTGCAGAATCACCAAAGTTGGAAGAGACCTCAAAGATCATCAGGTCCAACCTGTCACCACAGACCTCATGACTAAACCATGGCACCAAGCGCTACGTCCAATCCCCTTGAACACCTCCAGGGATGGTGACTCCACCACCTCCCTGGGCAGCACATTCCAAGGGCCAGTTACTCTTTCTGGGAAGAATTTTCCCCTCACTTCGAGCCTAAACTTCCCCTGGTGCAGCTTGAGACTGTGTCCTCTTGTTCTGGTGCTGGTTGCCTGGGAGAAGAGACCAACCCCCACCTGGCTACAACCTCCCTTCAGGTAGTTGTAGAGAGCAATGAGGTCTCCCCTGAGCCTCCTCTTCTCCAGGCTAAACAATTGTGCTCCCTCAGCCTCTCCTTGTAGAAGAGAGGGAAGAGGAGGAGCAAGGTGTCACATCCTCAGCAAACTTCCCCCTTTATGCTGAGCATGAAGTTCATGGTCTGGGATACACTGCCCTAGCTTTAGCTCTTGTTTGGCTTGTAACTGCTAATGGCCTGCAGTAGCAGACCCAGGATTCTACCCTAGAAAAAAACAAGACATCTTTGTAGAGGGGAGGATGGTCAGAGCCCAGCAAAGCAGCAGGAGCAACACTGGTGCTGACAGACCACTTCTGCACTGGAGCCACTGGGCAAAGGCACTCTCCTGTCACACCCAGCCAACACGCAGAGGGAACTTCCAGCAGGATTTTCCCTTGTAAAGCCAAGACAAGCTCAGCCTGGACAAGTCATCTATCTTTGCTTACTCTTTGAGCTGCTTTCAGCACAGGGTGATTGATTACTGAAGCTGGGAGGCTTCACCATCATGACACAGACTAAGAGCAAAGCCAGAGGTCTTCCCCTTGCTGACTCCTGTGTGAGTTGAGAGGAAGTAGATGTAAACCATACACAGTAAATGGGGAAGATGTTTGGTGCATGCTTCTACAGGGAGAAAAGACTGTGCAAATTCATACAACTGAGAACATGAAGAGCAGAAAATCCTCTAAGACAGGAAAGAAACTGGCTGGGGTGAGTGGCAGAATGGGTAAAACAGTCTGGCAGTTTACATGCTAATGAAGGACTTGGAAACTTGGGTACACTGGTCTGCTGTGAACCCATAAAGTTTCACCCACCAGCAGTGAAACTGGAGAGCTGTGCTTACCCCAAAAGTCAGGAACCACTTGTAAGAACTTCAGCAGTCAGGTTAAATCTCACAGAAGCTGGAAAATGTGCTCACTTCACTGAAACCGTCACCTGAAACAACAGTGTTTGTGCACCAGCTTGGAACATGAGATACCCAGTGGATGGGGCTGGCAAGGGGCTGCCGAAGAACAAGGCTACCTCTGCATGCCTGCCTGCAGAGAGGAAGGATGAGGAGAGCAGGAGAGGAGACAGCCCAGGAGTGGCTAAGGAAGCTGGCTGCACAACTGCCCAGCCTGGGCTCCTGCTGTGCCTGCTGCTGGCTGGAGAGTCAGCAACAGCAACCAACCTGCTTCTGATTGTTCAGGTCTCCTGTGGGCAGGCAAACAAAACCCGCAGGTGTCTTTCAACAGCAACAATAAAAGTTACATCAAGAAACAAAAGCAACTGAAGAAAATTTCTCCTGCTTCCTGGAACAATTTGTAAGCTACTTTTTCTTTTTTCCCCCCTTTGCTTTTAGAACTGCTCTGAGTAACACTTTACTTAAATCAGATCCATCTTTACATAGCCACCTTGGGCTTCCCAAGGCCTTAAAGCATGGTCTTGGCAGGAAGGACAAAGTTGCTGCTGCATGCTGGGGAGGCCATGAACAGGAGTGACAGCACCGATGGAGTTGGACATCCGTGGAAGCATCCAGACACAGCTGGGATGGACATGGGTGCAGCAGACTGGTGCAGGAGCCAACACAAGCAGCCAGCTGCACTTTGTGGCTCTGTTGGTTTTCCTTGGCACAGTTTTACTGACTTCTGCCATGCAGAGGGAATAACCTGGTTTCATTCAGGAGGTATTTGCTTTAAGATCACGCACTTCCATGGGTTGGGGCTGTGTTGATGGGCTGGTTTTGTGCAAGAGAGAGCAAAGACAGAGCACAGCTTCAGAAAGAAAGTTCATGTTGAAGTATTTCCTACCATCTGCTCAGATTATACTTTTAAAAGTTCAATTATCTTCCAATGGACTTGCCAGCCAAATTAGGAAACCAAGTACAATTCTTATAGCATAAGAGAACAATTTCAGGTTTGCCACAAGTACCAAGCCAAATTTAACAAGGCTGCAGATGCTGACAGATAGCTCCAAAAAGATCCTTCAGCTTCCTTTCAAACTAGAAGAACAGATGGATGCCTGGGCTACAATTTACATTTATTCTCATGTTTTCAGTCAAAACTTACATGTCCTTTGAGCTGGCCAAAACCAGAACTAGGATCTTACAAAGAACTGTGTTCAATTTCTCCACAGAACTGGGGGATTTGACCCACTCTCTGCTGTGCCGTGGGACTGCTGCACAAATTCCACCCTTAGTGCACAGCACAAAAAACAGGGGGGGTGGGGTATAAAAAAAAAAGAAAACTACTAACAAAAAACTGCATAAAATCATAGAATTGTTTCAGTTGGAAAAGACCTCTAAGATCGTTAAGTCTGACTGTCAACCTAACACCACCATAGCCATTAAACCATGTACGAAGCACTTTTAACACCTCTAGGGATGGTGACTCCACCACCTCTCTGGGCAGCCTGTTCCAATGTCTGACCACTCTTTCAGGAAATAAGTTTTTCCTAACATCCAACCTAAACCTCCCTGGCACAACTTGAGGCCATTTCCTCTTGTCCTATCACTTGAAACTAGAGAGAAAAGATCAACCCTCACCTCACGTCAATCTTCTTCCAGGTAATTTCAGAAAGCAGTCGAGTCTTTCCTCAGTCTTCTCTTCCCTGTATCCCAGCTTTTTGTAGTGGTGCTCCCCCAGCAGTGAAATCAATGTCCTCAAGAACTTTCATATGGAAATAATAAATAAACTGAAAGAAAACTTCCCTTAAACTCTGGGCCAAGGGTTTGGAGCTCAATTTAGAAGTTAATCTGCAGCACTGCCATTCACAGAATGACAGGGATGCCTCTGAGCTAGAGTTGGCTGCTCAAGGCCTCATCCAACCTGGCCTTGAACACCTTCAGGGAGGAGGCATCCACAGCCTCCATGGGCAACCTATGCCAGAGTCCCACCACCCATGTACTGAAGAACTCCACACCCATGTCATGGATCATACAGTGATGGTCCGAAACAACCACCAGCCTGACTGATTCCCAGAAGTAACATATTCATCAGGAGAGATTCAAAGATGAAATTATCAAGTGAAACCATCAGGATGCAGCAACACCACTGAGGAAACTTTGCCAGAGGTGTTTCACTTTAAAGCTTCTTATATTCTACCTACATAGAGCATGGGCTCCTGGACAGCCTGTGTCAGTGTTGTTAATCAGAGCAGAGCAGCTACGAAGTGCAGAGTCCTGCAGCTGGGAAGGAATAATAAATTGCACTAGTACAGCTTAGGTGGTGACCTGCTAGAGAGCAGCCCTGTGGAGAAGGACCTGGGAGTCCTGGTGGATAACAACTTATCCATGGGACAGCAATGTGCCCTTGTGGCCAAGAAGGCCAATGGAATCCTGGGGTGCATTAAGAGAAGTGAGTCCAGCAGATCAAGGGAGGTTCTCCTCCCTCTCCACTCTGCCCTAAGGAAACTTCACCTGGAATATTGCATCCAGCTTTGGGCCCCCCAGCTCAGGAGGAACAGGGATCTACTCAAGAGAGTCCAAAAGAGGGATATGAGGATGATTAAGGGACTGAAGCATGTGCCCTATGAGGAGAGTTGAGAGTCCTGGGGCTGTTCAGCCTGGAGAAGAGGACACAGAGGAGATTTAATAAATGTTTATATATATCTGAGGCCTGGGGGTCAAGAGGAAGGGGACAGGCTCTGCTCAGTTGCACCCTATGGTAGAACAAGGGGCAATGGATATAAACTACAGCACAGGAGGTTCCACCTCAATGTGAGGAGGAACTTCTTCACTGTGAAAGTCACAGAGCACTGGGACAGGCTCCCCAGAGAGGTTGTGGCATCTCCTTCTCTGGAGACTTTCAGTACCCATCTGGATGCATTTCTGTGTGACCTGCACTGGATTATGAGGTCCTGCTCAGGCAGGGAAGTTGGACTCAATCTCCAGAGGTTCCTTCCAACCCCTAACATCCTGTGAACTGCTGACCACCAGTCAAGAGACACTAACATCTTAGACAGGAGTTGGTTCATGGGTTATTGATGCCACTACATTTAAAGGGCAAAGCCCAGAAGATGCAAAGGCAGCATTGTTGTCTTTAAGAGTGCTAAAGAGCTATACCCAAACCAGCAGAGCTGACCATACAGCTCTGAGAACACATAAATGCAAGGAGCTTAAGTCCCATATCCCAAGGAAAAGAAAAAAGCTTTAAGCCTGGCAAATCCTCCCCAGCAAGTTAAAAAGGATAAAACAAAACAAAATTCAAACCAAATCACAGAGTATTTAGAGAAGAATGTGAACTCCAGCTCCTGCTGGAAAAACCTGCTCCTCTTGCAGCGTTTTTTGTTGTTGTATTTTTGTAGGGGGTGGTTGGTTAAAAAAAGGTTTGATTTTGCAGTTTAGCATGTTGAGGCCTCTTGGTGCTCGCTGTCGGAGGGTGCCGATTACCCAGCTTCATTCATCAAAGTGTCACTTTCCTGACAGCCATTAATAAATACACTGCCAGAGTCCCTCACACCTGGCAGCCATGGCACACTGCAGCACGCCGCTAACCTAATTTGCTAATTGCTGCTTTCCCCATTAATTTTAGTCCTGTCTTGTTTGGTGTTGACATGGAGGGAAAAAGAAATAAAAGTGCAATGGGGGGGGGGGGGGGGGAGGGGGGAGGAAGCAGGAAAGAAAGAATGTTTTTGATGTTTTCCTCGCCCTCCATCACCATTTGCTTGGGGATATCAACTTCTCCTAACCTCCGGTTTATTTTGGCCCTTTCTGCCAGAGGGCTGTGGGCACTCCTCATTTTGGCACTGCTGTGGAAAGGGTTAATAAGCCACACAGTTTTTATCCAAACATAAGCACTTGTGCCCTCAATTCTGCCAGTCATCCACCTCCTCCCCAACTCCCCACAGGCTCCCCAACCCAGCCAACAGCTGCATCCCACTGAGGCCAGGGGTGCTCTGCTGGCCCAAACTTGGCTCTTGGCTGTGCCAGCGTGTCACACCTGCCAAAATCCCTGTTCTGTTAATTCAATTCCTGGCCACTCTTGAACAGGGATCACTCAATTCCATTAATCATGTGATTTTCTGATAAATATCCTCTTTAAGGCCCAAGCACAGACCAAGTCCTTTGTGACTAAGCTGGCCTGAAATGCAGGTCTCCAGCCGAGGTCAATTAAGACGAGGAGTACCAGACCCTTCAGGCAATGATGAATTGGTGCTGCAGTGCTAGTAAAAGTCTCCCTGCAGGACACTCACCAAGCTGTTGTACTTGGACCACACATTAGGGTCCATATGCTCCAAAGCTTTTCTTTGTTTGATTAGATCCAGCAACGACTTTCTTCACCTAGTACTCCAGCTGTGGTGCTAGGCTCTGCCTCCTCTTCAGGAACAGGGCAGAAACATCCAGGAGCACTGAGGCTCTTTGGACAACAGGTAGATGCTGGTCACAAATGTCTGGCTAAGTAAGCACAGACACCTGGCTTATGAAAAGGTTTCCAGATCAAGCATTCTTTTCAATAATTAATGTAAGAAATGGGGACATCTACCCAAAAATAAGACTCAGCTGCATCCTGCTATCCCTTCAGCCTGCTGGTTTGAGACCTTCTTTCAAAGCTTCCTTTAAATACCAGCTGCTGGTGAAAAATTCCTGGTCCCTTCAGGCAACCAGAGCCTCCCACTGCTGAGGCACTCAGATGCCAACTACAGAGCATTTGTGAGGAGAGGGAGGGTCCTCTCTCAGTCCCAGAGCTTTGCCTCTGAGAAGCCAGACAGAACAGCTTCCACAGCCAGCCTGCACCAAATGAGAGAATTTCTGATCTGCTGCTAAGACCAGGAAGATCAGGGGTGCCAAAAGCCACCAAATTCCACTTTTGCTAGGGTCTTGGAGTCTGCCATCTACACACCAAATATCCCACTCTTGGGAGCAATTCAAACACTGAGGACACATTTTAGAAGTAGTTCAGCAGGTGACAACAAGGTATCAGCAATAAAAGTCTTGCTTCTTCTAAACAGAGCTGAGTGCAAAACCAATGTTCTTGTTTAAAAGAAGCAGAAGGTATAAATAGTTTAATGTCACCAAAAGGGTCAACATCAGGAATAGTTTAGGCTGTGTCAAAGTGTTGAGCAGGTAGGAAAGCAACTCCTTTGAATCAGCATTCACAGGACTGCTGTTAGGGGACCTGCTGAGGTCTGGAAGCAAGATTCAACCAAAACTGCAAGTTCAGGACATTGGATGTCGTTTTTTGTGTCTTTGAAACACACATGTGTGTCCCTTTAGCTTTCTGGCACTTAAAATTGTACTGACTCTTAGCTTCACAGTGACAGAGTGCTCCTCACAGCTGGTAGAAGTGTAACCTACAGCTCTCCTTAACCCACTGATAGGATTGTTTCATATTTCACCTTTACCCAGAAAAGTTGGGCTGGTTCATATTCACCTTGAGAAGTCCACCACAGCTTTGGACTCTGCTCCACAAGACCTCAGCTCCCAAGGTGCTGAATGAGACCTGCAGGACCCTCAACTTCCAAGGGCCTAAAAGTAAAATATACTATCCTGTTCCAAATGAAGTTAAAAGGGCCTAGTAAAGAGTAATAGCATTTCAGCTTTTAGCCAAAAACTTCAATTCATGGTCCTTTAAAGTAAAATTTACAGCTTCCATTTAGCAACGTCCCTGTAAAAATCCCTCCTGACACAGAAAAAAACCTGTGTGCAGTTCAGTGGTGCTGTGGCAAACACAGTATTTCATCCTGGGGATCCAGCCACACATCTGTCTGCCTGTATTTAGATCTTTGTTGCTTTTTATTCCCTTTGGTGCCCAACAGCTCCAAGCAATAAGCCAGCACAGGTTATCATGCTCCCTGCTCCTCAAGCACAGCATCTTCTGCTACTTGCTGAGAAGCAGATCACAAGGAGGGAAACCCAGCACACCATTCACCCCTGTGACAGGGAAAGATCCAGCTTTATACAGCTCCACTGGCTCTTTGTCCCAGTGCAGAGAGAGGGCAGAGCCATACACGCTATCCACTATCATAGTATCAGTCAGGGTTGGAAGGGACCACAAGGATCATCTGGTTCCAACCCCCCTGCCATGGGCAGGGACACCCCACACTAGATCAGCCTGGCCAGAGCCTCATCCAGCCTGGGCTTAAACACCTCCAGGGATGGCACCCCAACCACCTCACTTCACAACCCATTCCAGGGCTTCACCACTCTCATGGTGAAGAACTTCCTCCTCACCTCCAGCCTGAATCTCCCCACCTCCAGCTTCATTCCATTCCCCCTAGTCCTATCACTGCCTGAGATCCTGAGAAGTCCCTCCCCAGCCTTCTTGTAGCTCCCTTCAGACACTGGAAGGCCACAATGAGGTCACCTGGGAGCCTTCTCTTCTCCAG
This sequence comes from Melanerpes formicivorus, assembly GCF_026170545.1. Classification (NCBI taxonomy): domain Eukaryota; kingdom Metazoa; phylum Chordata; class Aves; order Piciformes; family Picidae; genus Melanerpes; species Melanerpes formicivorus. The sequence goes on along the minus strand of NW_027142371.1, from coordinate 2,870,655 downwards.
ACTGAACAGCCCCAACTCCTTCAGTCTGTCCTCATAGGAGAGGTGCTCCAGCCCTCTGCTCATCCTCGTGGCCCTTCTCTGGACACCTTCCAGCACGTCCAGATCCCTCTTGTAATAGGGGCTCCAGAACTGGATGCAGTACTCCTGTTTTGCAGCAGTCAAGGTTACCTTGGGGCTTTACCTTCTCTGCAGCAGCACCCCTGCCTTTCCAAGACCCAACTCATTTTGTTGCACAAGGCTCACGATCGCCTGACCCGTGGCTACTGAGTTTCCACAGTGTTTCCTGCACGCAGGCCAGAGACCGAAGCCATGAAGCCTTTCCCGAGGAGAGCTCTGTCAGAGCGGATACATCGGCCGTAAAAAGTTTTGTCCGAGAACATTTTCTGACAGCAGAGAAAATAAAGGAAAACATTTTGTTGAAAAACACCAGGTTGTTTGGACAGGAAGCCCTTTCATCTTCCATCCTCTGGGTTGGTTTTATTACCCTGTGAAGCCATTTTACTGAATTAGTATCGTAATCATGGCAATATAATGGGGGGTATCGAACGCTGCAGCATGAGCCAGATCCCTCAGCTGGTACAAACCAGCATGGCTCCATTAACTTCCATGGAGCCAATTTATATCAGCTGAGGATCTGCCCTATAGTTTTTACTACAAGAAAGCCAAGCTACAAATGGGGGGAAACCTATATTAAAAACAAATATCTTCAATCACAGCAGCAGGAATGCAAAAAAAAATACATTGGCTGAATCCACTTTTATAGCAATGTTTTCTTTCTCTCCTGAGTGCTCAGTTTTGAGCACTCCCCCATAAAATTTTCCAAGCCTGGAGCAACTTTCCTTCTTCCTCTGGTTAAAACCCACCTCACCTGATGGAGACAACAGGACTCTGGAGACACTCTACTTCATTGCCCACCTCAGGGGGCTGGCAGCAGGCCTGCATTGAGACTGCTCTAGTCTGCAGCCAGCCAGTGGGACAGTTGTGAAGATGGAGATCAGGCCACAAACATCTGCTCTTACTGGGAAGCATGACCCTTCCTCTAAGGAGAAGGTGGCTTCCAGAAGTCCCCTTTGGAAGGCCACCAGGTCCCCCGAATGAAAGCGCAGTGAAGAGTTCAGGGCCCCTCAGCAGGCTTGCAATAAGCGCCTTTGCTTCAAAACCCAGAGCTGTTAATTAAAGACTGGTGATTAATGATTAAACTCCACGTGGTTCCTATCTCAGGCTTAAAAAGTCCTAGGGATGCTGACTTTGCTGAAGGCTTCAGTGCGAGGTTCTGGGACATAAGTAGTTATTTATAGAGAAGTCCATCAGAGCTCTGAAAGGGAGTGGTCCTTCCACATAATTAAGAGATAAAAAATCCAATAAAAATAATATAATTTCCAAAAAGCAGAAAGGTCAAATATTCAGATTAGCTAAACAAGCACTCTAGCTGTACAAGCTGTAGCCAAAAATGAGAGAGAATTTTCTGTGTGCTTTCCTCATTCAGATGCATTATTCAGCTCTTGGGCTCAGGCTTGTCTAGCAAATATTCTCTCTGAGGGAGTTCAGAATTTGTTGCCCGTGAAGCTTGTGGGTCTTCACACCAGCCTGCATTCATGAATAGCTCACACAAAGGGCATCCACATCAAGGATCTGCCCAATAGAGCAGAGCAGTGTTTACTCAGGGCCAGGGGTAACACAAGGCTGGTTTAAACAACTCGTCAGTCACTGCTGGGTTTTCCTAAGTGCTGGGAAGATTGTGCTGCTCTGCAAGTTCCTTAGCTATCCTGAAGAAAAATAAAACAAAACAAGGGTTGTCCATGTGTTTTACAGAACTGGTCCCCTCCACAGCCAGCTGGGTGCATCAAACCTTCCTAAATTATGGTCTGAAAGCTTCAATGTAGGACCTGGACCTCCTAGCTTCAAACTGCCGTATCAGAGAGCTCCAGAAAAGAATTGTGTGACTTCTGCCATCCACTGCAGGCATAACCCATCAGGGCAGCACAACTACATTCAGGCCTGGCCCATGCAAACCCAGCCTGCCTGAGCCAGACAGCTTCAGAAAATTAACATTAGTAGCATCTTTTGAGGCCCATACTACTGTGACTGAATGCTCTTTGAAGTTCTGAACGCTGTTTGAAGTTTTGATTATTTTTAATACATTGGAAATTTAAATATTTTGCTTAGATCCCCAGATTTGGACATTGCTTTGAGTTATAGACCAGGCACCTTTCCTGATTATAAACTCCGATCACAGTGAATCAGAGAAGGTTGATTTATGCTCTGAATGTTAGGGGATAGCTTCTCTTGTTAAAGAAATGTGTATACACATTCTGACAGCCCCTCATTTGCTTTGGTCCAGCAGCTGATTTACTGCAGTCCACAAAAATCCTAGAAACAATGGGTGGAAGGGGCCTTGGAGTTCTCAGATTCTGCCTCCTGCCCAAAGAGGGACTACTGCCAGTGCTAGCCCAGGTCAGCCACGGCTGTGTTTCCACAAATGGTTTGTGCTGAATCCATACAAGCAGTTGTTTGTTAGTTACAGGCAGTCATGGTGCTCATGCATGGTTTGTCCTCCACAAGTCCATGTTGATTTTTCCAGCTGTTATCTTGTCCTTTCAAGCCCGCATTTGAAAATGGGTTGCAAGAAGGTGCTCCCAACAACTACCTGAAAGGTGGTTGTAGCCAGGAAGGGGTTGGTCTCTTCTCTCTAGCAACCAGCACCAGAACAAGGGGACACAGTCTCAAGCTGTGCCAGGGGAAGTTTAGGCTGGAGGTGAGGAGAAAGTTCTTCACAGAGAGAGTCATTCGTCATTGGGATGTGCTGCCCAGGGAGGTGGTGGAGTCCCCATCCCTGGAGGTGTTCAAGAGGGGATTGGATGTGGCACTTGGTGCCATGGTTTAGTCATGAGGTCTGTGGTGACAGGTTGGACTCGATGAAGTCTCTTCCAACCTTGGTGATACTGTGTCGCATGACCTGTAGACTGACTGACTGGGCTAGCTCTTACCTTTCCAGCAGACTGGAGTAACATCACACTTTTTACAGCCAGCAGGGCCCTTCCCCAGATCATCATGAGGTTTCATAGACAGCAGCCTCACAGTCACATTTGCTGACTTTTTAATCACCTTCAGATGAATTCCATCTGACCCCATAAATTCAAATACATCCAGCTTCTCAGAGAAGTCCTTAAATAGTTGTTCCCTCACTGCTGACTGCCCCTTGCCTCCCCATGTTGATTTTGACAAGACCATCCTGTTCCTTTCCTTGGGTTTCACAACACTGCTGCACTACACTCTGCTGCTGAAACCCTGTTTTCTTAGTGCTGAAGTTAAAATAAATGAACAACCCCTTGGATAAATTTTGCCAAGTGAGAGTCCCTCTGTCACTGCTTTACATTTTTCAGGTCTCCTTGTGGTTCAAAGATTTTTAATTGTGGGTTGGGGGGGTGGGGGTGATTCCCCCTCCCTGTCCCTCAGTCATGCTTGTGGGATGCAAGTAGGACATATTTTTGTTGAAAACTTTGGTAGGAGTTCTGAGAGTCTACTTATTCCCTGTCAAATTCTAACAAATCCTATATAGCTTGCACTGGCTTCAAGAGATTGTAGATTATTATTACCATCTCATACCTTTTTTTGCCACAATAGTTAACCAAATTATTGTGGTACTTGTTTCTTTTTCTAGTGTAAAGGGGAAATAACTGAAGGTGACTTCAATGAGCAGATCCTGGATGTTTACAAACAACTGAAACCATCCCATTCTTCCTTCCATGGTGGCAGTGATGAGAAAGGACTGCTCTGCAGAACTGCTCACACCATCACCAACTTCCTGAGCTGTGCTCAGCCCAAATACTAAACCTCTATTTTTTCCCTTGAGATCATTTTCATGGTGGATTTTGCACTGCTGTCTCCCAGGTTTCATGGCCTTTCTATGATGTGTTTTACAGAGCACTCCAAAGCTTCAGCACATACACTGCACATGTGCCTGTTTCATACACAGATACATGCTGGGGTTTTGGCTGGGGGCTGCTACCACTTCAGCCATGTGGTTTCCAAGATGTCTCCTTACAACCCTCCTAGTAAAGGGGTGGCACTTCTATTTAGGCCATAATATTACACGACTGGAATTCATTATATGGTTCTCTCTGCTTTGTTTTAGCCTGTGAAAGAATGTATTTGCTACAGAGTGCCCCAGGGCTCGAGCCCAGCATGACAGACAGAGGCATGGAATAGTCAGAGATTATATTAAAGTCACAAACACTGTGTATATCCTTCTCCAGCCTAGTGATAGCTCTCATGGCTCCATGAGTAAAATATAAAGTGATTCCTGCAAAGCAATGAAGCCATTAGTGGGTAATTAATGCAAGCCTTAAATGCTAAAGCAGTATGAGTAATAGATCTTTTGAAGTTTGGGCACAAGAGGAGAGGGGGGAAATCTCACATATCAATTTGACCTGGCTCAAAGCTTTACCCAACAAAAGGTCCAAAAATGATGTAAAATGAAAGTCCTAGCCTGGAGGAAATGGTCACTTGTGTTTAAGAATTCATAGGCACAAAACTATACACAGGAAGGCTCTTTCTCCCTTCCCAATCTGACATATTGAGACCCCAGGGTCCTCACTCTCTTGTGGAACACAGTACAGTGAATATACAATAAAGCTGTTTCTTTTCCAGTGTAGATTTTCACAGAATCCCAGCATAGTGGGACTGAAATTCTACACAGAGAGAGTGATTGCCCACTGGAATGGGCTGCCCGCGGAGGTGGTGGAGTCACCATCACTGGAGGTGTTCAGGAGGAGACTTGATACGGTGTTTGGTGCCATGGTTTAGTTGATTAGGCGGTGTTGGATGATAGGTTGGATGTGATGATCTCAAAGGTCTCTTCCAACCTGGTTTATTCTATTCTATCCTATCTCTGGAGGTCATGTAGTCCAACTCCCCTTGCTAAAACAGGGTTACCCGCAGCAGGCTACCCAAGATTGCAGTGTCCAAGTGCAACTTGGTCCCTGCTGACTGCAGAGAGGTCAGACTAGATGTCCTTTGGAGGTCCCTTCCAGTCTGGACCATTCTAAGATTCTAAATAGGTTTGGTATCTCTCCAGAGGAGGAGACTCCACAACCTACCTGGGCAGCTTGCTCCAGGCCTCTGGCAACATCACAGAAAGTTTTTCCTTAGGTTTAGGCAGAACTTACTAGATTCCAGTTTGTGTCTGTTTGCCCTTGCCCTTGCCACAGTGCCCCAGTACTGTCCTTTTCTTAAAGGCACAGCCTCAAACAGTCACACCCTGTCATTTCCTTGCAGTATTCTTGGTCCCACAAAAGCTCTCTGCTGCCTGACAGTGGGATGATCCACAACCCTCCATTCTGTGGACCCTGTAAAAAGAGGACACTGAAAGAGGTCTGAAACATGACAGAAGAGCTGACTTGAAACAAGGGTTTTACCTAAACAGGGTGTCTTTAAATAAAGTCAAAAAGTGTCAAAAGTAAGGGGGGATCACATCTTGAAAGGCAAGTTTCTAATACAAGGAGCTAGAAGACTATCTGCCATTAGTGGTGAGGAGATTCATAGCTCTCCACAGTCCACAAAGGCAGAGCAAGCAAACACTACACCACAGCTTCCAAACTGAATGTAAAACAAAAGGATAATACTTCAGTGGGAATGATCCCACGGTCTGTTATTCTGAAGTAAACCCAACAACTCCTTAGGAATCAAGAGCAGATTACTCCTGGTTTAACTGAAAGAGTTTTGCCTGATGCCCTTAAGAGTTGCAGCAGAACACAAACATCTGGGTGCAATTCCCCACTGATCAGAGCCCTTCATTACTCCAGCTGTAAAATACTTGTTTCACAAGAAAGGTTAGAAAGCCAGCAGGAAATATCTTTTTGTGCTGACAAACACCATTGCCATGAGCTATCACCTGAGCTCAGGACTAGCCAATGCCCTTTGTTTCCAATTTTCACACAAACCAAAGACTTATTCTCACTTAAGCAAAACAACTGCACAATGTGACAATAGAAGATAAATGTCTAATGCATGAACACCAGAGAAAAAGTTTGAATGCAATTGCAAGTACAACCATAGGTCCATTCCAGAGTGGGAATAATTAGCCCTTTAATTAAAGTTATCTTGCTGCTAGACAAGAGCAATGCTCAGCAACACCTGGCCTGGAACATTCCCATCTCTGCAGGCAGCAGATGGAGCACACAGACACCATCCACCTCCCTCCTACCAGGTCCACAGTTGCCTGTGCCAGTAATTAAGGTCTGGGACAATGGCTGAATTATTGTGAACACCACCAGGTATTTCCATATCTGGTTCATCTCGGTAGGTAAAGCCAAACTTCTTTTTGCTGATTTTTCCCCTTGTCCTTCTCCTTTCTGCCATCCTTATCTTCCCCTCTTTATCTCATTCCTGTCCAGGACAGCACAGAAATAAACTCAGATTTTGCAGCAACTTGTATGCAACTATTTCTTGGGGATTTCAGCAGGGCTTTGCTGAAACAAACTTACTCAGGTGACAGCCAGAACAGGTCTAAAACTGTTAGCCTCTGAGTTAACAACTTCTCTCAGCCCTTCTTGGTGCCCCAATGGGGAATTAACTCAGATGTCAAGCCTTTGGGATCTTTTTCACATCCTCCCCCTGAAATCACCACCACTTCAGGACAGAAAGTCCTTAAGCAGGGTTAAAAGTCCTTAAACAGGACAAAAAGTCTACTGCCCTTAAAATCTGGATTGCAAAAACAATGAAAAAACCCCACCATAATTCATAATATTCTCTAGAACAGAGAAATTGGGCAAGATAAGGCCTACACTGAGGCATTAGAGTTGGTTCAGTAATAACAATAAAAGTAGACTCGTTAACATGTTCACAAACAAGCTTGCCAGATTTCTGGGGTGACATTAATCTTGGCTTGCAATTATTCACTTGAAAAAAATCAGCATGAGAAAATGAAGCAGGAGGTTTCCTCCATTTTAGTCCACATTCTTTGCGTGAAAATTCATACCAGAAGTCAGGCATCATCATTGTCATGTTAGGAAAGCTTCTCTCATCCCATGAAGCAACACAGATTTGGAGCCTAACCAAGAGAGGGGAGGGAAAAATAATCATTTTCTAAGGTGAGCTGGTACAGTTTGCAGAGGAAAATAAGTGACCCAAAAATGCCTTTCCCAAAACAGGAGTGCACTTTAAGAGATTAGAAAGGTTTCCACTGAAAAGAAAAACGAGGATGAATTTGTGACTGATTGTTCACAAGGAAAATTTCACTTGGCCTGTGAAATGCTGTTCAGCTGTGAGAGTATCATTGACCATAAGCAAGAGCATCACAGCCAATGAAGTGATCTGTGCTGAGTTACATCCATAATTAACAAGAAGGAGAATACAGTTAAGGTAAAAGTAGAGAAGGGATCTGTTGAGGCTATCACCTCTCTTTTTTGCAAAGAGGTAAAAAAAGAGATGTAATTGTTTATTGCATCTAGAGAAGAATTCCAGATATAAGGCAGTAGAGGGAGGTACTGAAGCAAGGAATTAGGGTAGGTAACTCAGCCCTAAAATAGAATAGAAGAGCCCTTCAAGATCATTGCGTCCAACCCATCATCCAATCCAACCCACCTAAACAACTAACCCATGGCACCAAGTACCCCATCAAATCTCCTCCTGAACACCTCCAATGATGGTGACTCCACCACCTCCCCGGGCAGCACATTCCAATGGACAATCACTCTCTCTGTGTAGAACTTCTTCCTAACATCCAACCTAAACCTCCCCTGGCGCAGCCTGAGACTGTGTCCTCTTGTTCTGGTACTGGGTGCCTGGGAGAAGAGACCAACATCCGCCTGTCTACAACCTGCTCTGATTTCTAAGAGACTGCAAAAACAATAATGTAGGAGGGATCTACAAGAGCCTTAACAGGAGCAGCATCTAGATCTCAGCCAGTCTCTTTGATTGTGAAGAAATACAGCTTGTCTGCATAGAAATAGGGAAATATTTGGATTTTTGTTTGTTTTGAATTCAGGATGAAGATAGAAATTAGCCCAAAGGACCAAAGGGCTGGATTTAGATGATAATCTCCTTTACCTGGCAGCTCAGCTCCTTTCTAGTTTGCAGAGAGCGAACTGATTTGTAAGCAGCCCTGAAGATGGGTGATGCACACAAACTGAGCAGCTGGAGGGATAGCTGGCCTCATCTGCATGTGCAAAGTGGAACCAGAGTTGTTTCTTCCTACAATCAGACTTGAGGTGTATATTCAATGCAGTTACAATTCAAGGCAACACCTAAAGAGAATCCTTTTAAAGGTTTGTGTCCACATGAACATAAGCAAACTGTCAAATTCTGTTCTTCCCATTCTGGTGCGAAGATGGCACTGGAGCATTCCTCACCCTCTCATAGGAGGCTAGAACTGTTTGTTGTATCCCATCATCTTCTCTGATTTGTTAGTGGGATATATTTGCACCCCAATGGCCATAAGCCCCATCTTCAACTCTCCAACAACCTTGGCATCTGCAAAGCCAGCATAATTGTGGTCAGAAGTTATTCTTTAAGATTAAAAATGAGAAATAAAAATTAAAACATTAGCCAAAGGCAGCTTTATTCATAATTAGAGGAGAAAAATCTCGGAAGTTAAATCATTCTTCCAATTGTTTTGGATAGTTTCCTTGAGCCGTGACTCCTAGCAGTAGTGCCTGACCTTCATACTAACCACTGTTCCTCAGGACACAAAAGGAAAGCCAGATATGTTCTTTACAAGTATTATGTCCAAATACCTGTTGTGGTTCTGGAAAGTTAAGAGTTAGAAACTGAGACTGGTGACTAAACAATGAGACCATGGGGAAGAGGTGAGAAGCTGCTTCTGTCTGACAAGAGGACACAGCTCCTAAAAAAGGCTACGCTCAAACACAATCACTACTGTTACAGGGCAGGACCTCAGAGCCTCCAAAAAAAAGATGATGTGCAAGAAGGGAACATCTCAATGCCTGAGCACAGCTGCTCAAAAAGCAGCAGAAGACCATTAGCAGAAGAAAAGATGACCCAGCTGTAAAGAAGTTACAACAGCTCCATTACCAGCTCAGGCTTCATCTCCTCCAGTCCTAGTCACCTTGCAGTGACTTACAAGAACCACCAAGTGGAAAAACAACAGAACACAAAAGGAGAAAGAGCATGTGGGACCAAACATAGAGCTGGGGCAAATAAAAGCCCAACAGCTTTGTTTTAGTAAAAGGTAAACATGAAGACACCAACAGCAGGTTTGCTCCTCTCCTCACAGGTGGAACAGAGTGTTCCTCCCTCCCTGTGCCATGTCCTGTTACTTGGGCTTCAGCTGTGAGGGCTCTTTGTTTCCTGCATCTTTCAGCAGGACCCAGCAGCCCAAAGAGACATTCTGCCCATAGCATCCACAATCTGGGCACAATTAGGAGCACAAATTGACCATTACATCCTTTATTAATCTCTTCCAAATTTTATGCTGTGAAAACACCTAATGCCTCTGCTTTGGCTACTGGCCCCAAACATAACAAGTTGCATGGGACTTGTCTCATCAAAACATCATCATGTCTAAATAGAGGATCTGTCTTAACCACAGTGAAAATGAGTAATGATCACAATTATGGGCTGTATAACAGTCCAATAAAGTCTAATTAAAATGATCCACATCCCATCTGCCAACAGCACATAAGCATCACCAGCCATGGGGGGGTGGGGGGGGTGGGCAGGGGAAGCAAGTAAATAACATTGTCTTAATTTTTTAAATAGCAAATATTTCACAGTGGAAAAGCTATTCATGTTTTAGAACCAGCTCCAAACTCTGCTGCCAGTGAACTTCTACTATGATCAGACTCCTCACCCTTGACTTAGAGGAATTTTTTGAGGGCTGATCCCTGGAAGAAAATCCCAAGAAGTTCCCCCAAAGTAACCTTTCCAGAAGAGCCAGGGCAGTTTGAGTCCCTCAGCCTATTTTCTAGATGATTTAAGAGCTGAGCATTCTGGTGACTTTGAATGATGTAAATATGTTGGCCCTTTTGGGCATGGTTCTATTGGTTGCTCTTTTCTCAGGGCAGCATCCAAATAAGAATATCATCACAAGGTCTCACTTCCCATGCCTGGGGCATCTCCAAACTTGGACAGTTCTTGGGCTTTCTACAGCCAGCAACAAATACAATTCATAACTTTCTAACACTTTTGCTGTGACCTGCTCTCACTTTTCAGATAGCAAAGCTAATAAGCTGCTTTCTGCTAGCATTAAACATGAAGTTATCAACAAGTTGCCAAGAAGCACAAGAGTGTCATCACACTCTGCCTGAAATGAGAAAGCATCTGGAACACCACAGTGTTCCTCCCATCTCATTGACCATTTAAGGGAATCAAAAACATTAAAGGACAACTGTCTACGTTTAGCCTGTATCTGAGGCCAAACTGCAGCTGTTGCTCTAGCACCCAATGACTCCTCCCAACCAGGGAAGGGGCATCACGAAGAGAAATCCCACAGGACAAAATGAAAATAGGATTAATGAAACAGCCAAAGTAATACCAATGACAATGTGAAGTACACAAAGTTATACTCAGCCCAGCAAAAGTGCAGCAGCCACACTAAACATGAGCAGCCATCCTCAAGAACAGGAGAAAGAAGAAGAGCCCAAGCATAAAAGCTTCTCTCTCCTCAGCAAACTTCCCCCTTTATACCCAACCTGATACTTCTGGTCTGGGATACACATGCAGCCAACTCATCTCAGCTGTCCTGGATGACTCCAAATTGCTAACACTCTGCAGCCCATGGCTGGCCAAAGATTCTGTCCCAGCAAAACCAGGACAATGAGATGAAAAGGATTAGGAAAAAAGGTGATGAGGTCTTTGTTAGAGGGAAAAGAATCAGCTATTGATGGAAACTAGAATCTGTTTTCTCACTTGAAGGTGCCATGAAGTGCACTGCAAAGTCATGCTTGGAAAGAAACTTAGATAAAAGTAAATAAAGAGCAAGTTGAAGAGCAAGAAGAGGCCACACATCAGCATGCTCGAGCTGGCTTTGTAAGAGTCAAAGATTGCACTCAAGTCAGCAGTCAGGGTCTGAGTGGTTTTCTATATGGAAGTGAAGTAAAACTGGAGACAGCCCCTGCTAAGGGCCGGGCAGCAAAAGCTCATACTGAGTTTCAGCATGTTTATCTGAGTGTAGCCTGAGCTCTGTTACAAGAAACCAATCATGATGTTGGAGGGAGATTTCAACTTTGGATCCAAGATCTGTCTGGAAGCCACCCAGGAAAAGACCCAGGGAACACCACACATGCACTCCTTTAATAAAGGTATTCCCCAGTGCAAAAAGCTAGGTTCACTCTTCAGTGCTTGATTAGACTGGCTTTGTGTTCTTCAGCTGACAGACTGTGAAAGGATGAAAACTTGGTCATTCCTCCATAATGTGACTGGTCTTTATGATTGGCTCTCCACTGCTTTGACCCTACAGGAGATGATGTTCCTGATGTTATCAACTAAATCTTTGCCCTGTGGCTGATAACCAGCTTTCATCCAAGCATTTCTCACTTGAAATTAAACCTCTCTGAGCAGTAGTTTGTGCGGTGACAAAAACAGAGTAAAGCTATGGATGTGATCCTCCCTCCCAGTCTAGAAGCTGTGGGATCATTTCTCATATACAGTGGAACTCAGCCTTCACCCCATCCTTTGGAAGAAGTACTCCTCATTACTCATAGCATTTCCCTAAACATATCTTGCTACTTCAGCCTCTTAGCACCTAATTCTTGAACTGCAACCTTGAGAAGCTCCCTGACTCTGTGTCTCCCAGACTGTCTCTCTTTCAAGGGGCCCACACACCTTCCCCATCCTCTCTTCTTCCTTTACAAAAGTCTGCTCTAGCTGCCAAGACCGAAGAATGTTACCTCTTGAAACTTTATCTTGTGATCAATTTTTACACACAAATTTGTGAACTTTTCTATGCCAAGGTAGCAAACACATCCAAAAGCCTTCAGTTTCCAGAACAGGAAGGGCTCCACAATGAAAATTAATTTTCTTCCAGCAGAATACACCTGCAGTGTTGCCTGCTTTTACATTTTTAATGATTAGTCCCCATCTATCTGCAAAATGATTGTGACAGTTTCATTTTCCTGTACTGCAGACTTTAAACCATAGAATCACAGAATTATTGCTGTCTACAGCTATCTGAAGGGTGGTTGTAGCCAGGGGGGGGTTGGTCTCTTCTCCCAGGCAACCAGCACCAGAACAAGAGGACACAGTCTCAAGCTGTGCCAGGGGAAGTTTAAGCTCAAGGTGAGGAGAAAGTTCTTCCGAGAGAGTCATTAGCTGTTGGAATGTGCTGCCCAGGGAGGTGGTGGAGTCACCATCCCTGGAGGTGTTCAAAAGAGGATTGGATATGGCACTTGGTGCCATGGTTTAGTCATGAGGTCTGTGGTGACAGGTTGGACCTGATGACCTTTGAGGTCTCTTCTGACCTTGGTGATTCTGTGTGATTCTGTGTTGGAAAAGATGTCTAAGATCATCAAGCCCAGCCATCAACTTAACACTACCATGACCACTAAACCATGTCCTGAAGTGCCACATCGACACAGTTTAATAACTCCCTGTCTGCTTTAATCCCTCACTGTCTGTTTATGAACAGGATGCAGCCCACTCCCAAAGCACTGTGCCCAGCTAAAGAGATGCAATTTTGCCAGTAAAGGAAGCAGAGGTTTCACAACTTTGGTTTGACTACGGCTGTGCAAATCACCCCAGACTTTGACTGAAGAAGCAGCAGCTCAAGAATGCAGAGACACAGCAACATCTCCAGCATAAGTGTTATGATAAAAACGAAACAGGGGAAATTCATCTCATACACATCACCTCTGGGAAAGAGTAATCACAGGAGTTATTAACCATTCTGTCAAAGGCTCTGCAGACTCCTTTTCTCTCCTGCCCGGCTTTGTTAGCAATAAAGGCAGGCTGCTAATATTTGTCACTTTCAAATTCCTAATTTCCTACTCAAAAAGCAGCAAAGACACATTATGTTTTCATAAAAGACTGAGAAGTTCTCCAATTTCCCTGAGCTGCAGGAGGACTGACACCCTGTGCTATGGCACAGCTCCTTTCATGCATTATGGATAGGGCGGTTTTACAAATCAAAGCAACGGTTCCCACCTCTCCCACTGCCGGGCATCATTGGGTGATGCTGGAGGAGATGCAGCAGTTTTTGAGATTGACAGACACCTCTTATGAAAGCAAAAGGACCCATGAGAGCTTGGCTGAGGAGCTCTGAATCATAGAATACGTTGGGTTGGAAGAGGCCTTTAAGGGTCATCTAGCCCAGCTCCTCTACAGTCATTGTATATAGGGGGTAGGGACTTTAGAATAAACCTTTATTAGAATAAACCAAACCAGGTTGGAAGAGACCTTCAAGATTATCATGTCCAACCCATCAACCAATCCAACCCACCCAAACAGCTAACCCATGGCACCAAGCACCCCATCAAGTCTCCTCCTGAACGCCTCCAATGACGGCGACTCCACCACCTCCCCGGGCAGCCCATTCCAATGGGCAATCACTCTTTCTGTATAGAACTTCTTCCTAACATCCAACCTGAACCTCCCCTGGCGCAGCCTGAGACTGTGTCCTCTTGTTCTGGTACTGGGTGCCTGGGAGAAGAGACCATCATCCGCCTGTCTACAACCTCCCCTCAGGCCTCTTGTCCAAGACTCACTTCCAATATTTGAGTAGTTTTTAAAAGTACAATAGAAATCACTGAGATCTGTGTTTTCACTGCTCATTCTCAGTAACCTCCAAGAGAAAGAGGTGAATTTCAGAAAGGCACTTGGCATAAAGAACGGTGGAGGGCATGCAGGACTTTGCTGAGGCCACAGCATCCTAACTTCAAAGCAAGTTGTGCCACTCATTTTCATATCCTGCAGATTAACATCACATCTTTGGATCCCCCCCATTATAACAGGCTCTAAGTAGGATTTGGTAAATCTGTTCCTGGTGGCTTGCTCTTATTCTCTGGAGTCTAAAAAGGTGCTGTACTCACTAACACAGTTTTTTTCTGTAAATAGAACCCTTACCAGTGGCCATACTATTTTAATGAAATTGTGGGAAAATAATCTCTTTCAGACCTACAGACAAACAGCTCAAAACAAGCTAAAGAAGCATTGTCAGTCTGCCTGCCTGTAATCAAGCTCCAGCCTTTTCCAGTTCTCAAAGTGAAATCTTGCCTCTGCAGGTTCTCTGAAGCCAGCTTTGCCTGCCACAGTGGAGCAGAGAGCAGGATTTCATTTTTTCCAAGCATAATATAGACAGAGAGCACAGCTCTTCACTCTACAGTTAACTTCTATTGGCTTGAGAATGGTTTACTTAAATTCTTCTAGGGAAATTAGAGGCCACAGACACAGAGCTTGCATATCCACATCCATGCCAAGAGACATGCCAAGCCTCATCACATCCAGCAAAAGAACTCCCATTTGAAAATTAAAGACAGGTTCCAAAAGCTCTCTCTTCCTGAAGCATGGATTTCTGCTATGCAGCTCATTTTGCAAGAGTCAGAATTTTACTTTATATATCTTCCTTTTCCCAATACATTGCAAATGTCCATGGACAACATTTGTGATGCTTCTTTTCACTTCAAATTGAATCTTCTCGCCTGTTCTCTTCCCTCTCCCCAAAATCTTCAGATTACCTCCAAAGCTGTACCTCATCCACTGGAGAAACACCAAATAATTCCAGATCTTCAATCTGCTCAGCATAAATATTTCCTTAGGACCAAGTTCACTTTAAATGGGTCCAACTAGAGAGAATAAACCCAAGCAAAAGGCACTCGTATAGAGTGGGCCACACGCCAGAGATGTCTAAAGGGAGGGAAGGAGGAAGGGGCTGCGCTTGCAAAACAAAAACCCTCCATTTCCAACAAAGGTCCTCACACCACTGCATAAAGAGGGCAATATGTTATTTATCCCTCTATGGCCAAAATTATCTGGGAGCTACTGATGTCTGAAAGCCAGTGGCAAAGCTGAGCAGGTAGGGGAGAAGGGAGGGTTATTAAATCAAATGAGATTCAATACTAACCTACCTCACTGCTATACATCCCGAATCCAATATCCTACATGAGACAGATAATGATAGAGTCGGTGGGAGGTCCTTCCAAAGGGAGGAAAAAAAGCACAGCTATATTTTTATTTTAGTCTTCTTTTTTTTTTTTAATCCCTTTCTATCTTGAACCTTTGCAGAAGGGAGGGGAGGTTTGTCTTGTTTCTACTTTTTCCCTGTTTAGGAAACAAAAAACCAAACCACAACAAGATAACCAATTTCATTGCATACACATAGGAGAGAGCAAAGCCAGAAATTCACAAGAAAGTGGCATTCAATCAGGAATGTGAGAATTAGGCCAGGAGGAGTTGGAGATGAAGTGTTCTGGGTTGTGGAGGCTTCAGAATTAATTTGCTGAAGCTCGGCATTCAAACGAAAAGGGCCAACTGCCCAGCTTCTGTAAATGAAACCAAAATAAGTGAAGTCAAGCTAATTCCACTGGTTTAACCCCAAATCCCCTGTCTTACTCCTGGCCAATTCACCACCAGCATCACTGAGTACATCCACTCCAAGCACGTAACTTCAATCAGGAATAATAAATCACCCTTCTGTAAGAATCCCAGTAGCAGAGAGCTGATGTTCCTTGGTTTCTAATGAGAAGGGTTAATATTACTTAGGAGATGTTTTAATAACCATTAAATCAAGGTCTCTCCTATGCAGTCCCCCAAGTACAGCTTCCATAATGCTCTTTGGGCTTAAAGCAAAGGAGAAGCCTGTCTGCGTGGCCCTGATGATCAGGGCAAGCTCAGCAGCAGAAAAAGCTCAGCCACCTCGCAGCACGGCTCCAGCAGTACAGCAAATATTAACACACAGTATGAATTACATGGCTATTTCCTCAATTTACCCAGGCATCAGGTGAACTGATACAAGACCAAAGCAGGTCCAATTCAGTCCTGATGCTATCTGTAACAGAGAGACAATAGCTCACAGAAGCCAGCAGAAATCTTCTGAGCACCAAAAATCCAGTGAACAAGTTCAGGTTACTAAACAAGAGAAGGCTATCTTGTGTGCCAACCAAAATGCAAGGCTTATACACAAGCTACTGTGTGACTATCTGCATGGAAGACACAGCACATTTAATGCTGAAAAAAAAATCACTCTCTCACAGAAGTATTCCAGGGGTAGGGAGTGAGATTTCTGTAAACTACACTGAATGTTTTCCCCTCCTTATCAAACAAGAGGTAAGTGCTCTGGGAGTGCTTTTAGGGTTAGATTTTAGCTTTAGACTTCAGACAGATAGAATCTCTCTGGCCAGCATATGCAAGAGGAGCTCTTAAATCTTTTCAGAGAAGAAAAAAGACAAACCAATCCAAAAAGCCAGGCTACTTTTGCTGGCTTTTACAGAGAAGCTGAAGATTTTCCACCTGCCTCTCTTTATCTTCTCCTCAGCCCCACAGAAATCCAGACTCTGCTGTTGGCCCTGGAGCCCCACAACTGAATTATGCAACTTGTGGTTTAAACCTTCTGATGAGCTTGAACTTGAGAAATTCTGAAACACCCAGAGAAGGAATGAGCAGCCTGACTTTGCTACATGGGACTGGAGCTGGAAGGATCATCTTCACTCCCTCTTGTGAGCTGCCCAAAACGATCATTTAACTCATCACATGAGTGATTTCTCTACATGGCCATCTCCATAAATCAACTGAAGCAATGATTTAACAAGTTACTTGCAGGATGTGTGACTATCTAAGCATATACTAGGAGCTAAGTCTCACAGCACAACAGAGAAATTACTCCTTTCTTAAAACCCTGGAAGATAACCTACTGTAAAGATCACCGTCTGCACTGCATGACCTGCAGCCAGATGTGATCTGAGACCATTGCAATACCGCGGGCTGCTATTTAATCTGTTCAGAGCTTCTATTAATGCTGCCTGCTTGCATCTTGTGCTCCCAAAAAGCTGTATTGGGATTGATATTGCAGAGGGTTCTATCAGCACAAACATGCCTGTCCAGTGTCACGGCATTACTGAGAGCACTTTGAATGCTGGCTGCTGTTTTAGGGGACTTTTGTGACACTATTGTGCCTAGAGTATAAATATTTATACATGACATGCGTCTGTGAACACATGTAGGTACACAGGACCAGCCAGACCCAGTTAATCAGCCAGTTTGAAAACTTCATTGCTTTCAGATGAAAAAAGGGGAAATGATATTAACATATCAATAGCATGTACATGCTGAGAGAGTGATTACCCTTTACATCTTCAGGATATCCAAGCACCCAGACAGGCCCAGATACATTAACATCCTATCTGAAATATTCTGCTTCAGTATCTCTCATTTCTCCCCTACTCTTTCTTCAGATTTTCTTCTCTCTTATCTGCCTTTCCTCTTTACCCTTTTCCATCCATCTCATTTCTCTTTCCATTTCCCTTCTTCATCCATCTTTCTCTCCTCCCTTTTGTCTTTCATCACTCCCTTGTCCTTTATTTTTTTTTCCCCCCTTCTCCCTTTTTTATCCACCCCTCCACCCTGCCCCTCCTGTTCTCCTCCTCCCACCCCCATTCTGTTCTGCTTGAAGTTTCCACCTTGTGGGTGCGTACTGCTGACTTCACATTTGCTGCGGTGTGAACTTCACATCTGTGAATGGATGACAGGCAAGATTAATAACCCCTCGTTCCCCTTCTCCTTGACTGTGGGCCTGTCTAATGAATACATATATAAATAAATAAATAAGTAAATAAAAGCAGAGCTAAAAAATCATCTAAATAGAGAGCCAGAGCCTGGGAGAAAACAGTATTTTGCTGAATCTAGCCTTTAAAATAATAATAAATAAATAAATAACACATACACACACCCCCAACAAACCAAACAGCAAACCAGGAACAAAAAGAAACCCCCCACAACCTCTAATGATCTCTAGTTTACATACTCTGCAATTTTGTTTTTCCTATATACTTTATAGGGGGAGGAGGGGAGGAGGAGGGGAAAGAAAAGTTAGAGGCAAAAAAGGAGTCCTTCCTCTTGAGCCAATTAAAGGAAGAACGATTTAAAAGCAATAATATAGACGATGCAGGAAATGTGTGGGGAAGAAATAAAGGAGCCCCACAAAAAGCAGAGCTGTCAGACAGACAGTGGTAGCAGCCTGAGAGCCCTGTCAGTAACAACTAGGCACAAATCCCCCTGCACAACTGAAATGGGAAAGCAAAGGAGGTATTTCTGACTAATCCCAGCTTTTCCATGCAAATAAAAACCTCCACTGTTGGCTCCAGACCTGATGACACCATCCCCAGCAGCGTGTCCAAATAAGGGTTTCCTATTGCAGCTTAGGTTCAACTACTTTTTTTGGTGAATTCCTCACTTTTAAGTTACTCCTTTGATTAAAAGTCAAGTTTTGATTGAAAGCAGAGACAAACATAGCAAGGAGCACTGAGTATAATGCATTCGCAGCGTCGTTTGGTGAAGGAGGGCAGCTTTGCACCTAACTTGTTCTCACTTTAATCCCTCATCTCTCAGTCTTAAGATCTTAATACAATCTGTTATTATTGAGGGGAGAGGTGACTAGCTAGAGGAGGCATTTCACCCAGCATGTGCAACAAAAATAAGATGCACAAGAACATAAATGTATTGGTGAACAGGAGAAATAATTAAACCAGAGCTCACCTCCACTTTCTGCTCTTGGACAAAGTTGTCACTGGCTTTGCTGGGTCCTCTGCACAAGCAAGGATCAGAGTGACTCCAAACCCCCTTTCTTGCATTTTTATCAAGTTCTAGAAACCAGAGAGAAAGCATCCTTAACTTTCACCACCTGCTGTCCCCAGCCCCAGTGCAGGTCAGAGGAGTCTCTGTGTGATCCTCCTTTGACCATATTTTAGTCCAGAGTATCTTTTTAGAGCTTTAGTAGATGGAGATCAAAGGTAGGAACCACAATGTTTATATGTGACCTCAAGAAACAAAAAGCCATAGTATGAAAAGCCAAACACAGCTCATTTAACCTCTCCTGCTTTGCCAATCCTGGCCAAATTTGTTGCTCTATACAAAGGATGTCTCCTACATTTTCAGCCAGCTGGGACAGGGACCTTCTAAGCACCCAGTCAGGGCTGCCTTCTGCTACCATCCCTGGAATTGATAACAGCTGAGTGTGAAGCTGTGTAGACCCAAACCCAAGATGATAACTGCAGTGGGGACAGCTGAAATGCACCACTTCTGATGTCCCTTTGTCCCTAAATGCCTGGTTACCCTGTTGGGTTCCCTGGGCAGGACCATGAACCAGGTGTTCTGTGTTCACAGAGCATTTCCTCCTGACTCAGAGTAAGAAATCTGTCCCTTCCAAAGTGGGACTGACATAACCCATTGTCTGTCTCCTCATGACCTACCACCATCACCCTACCTGCTCTGTTGGACCTCAGCAGCATGCTCATCCAAGCCCAGGCAGCAGCAGGTTTCATGAGGCAGTTGCCCTTGTTCACAGGAGTATTTCCTTCTGCTGCTGCAGTTTGAACCTCCAGTGCTGCTGCTTGTGATGCTGCCCTGAGCAAAGCAAAAAGCGAGCAGCAGGTTGAAATCATCCTGCTGCCCTTCAGCACCCTACATTGACCCTGTCCCACTACTGCACTTGAGGGTGGAGGAGACTCTGTAAGGAGTCTCCTACAGGAGCCAAATAAGCTATAGATGACATATATAAATACATAACAGCAGGCAAATGCCCAGTTCCTCCCATCTTCCTGTGAAACAAAGTCAAACATGTCACCAAAGTGCTGGCTCCAACAGCCTTGCTTGGGGACACCTGCACAGCAAAACCTGGCTGATCTTTCTAGAAGGATCTATGCATCTACCCTGGGGTATTTTAACAGTGGGGGAGGAAGAAATAAAAACAACTTTATACCTTCTTTTATAAAGACCTTCTTAAAAAAAACCCTAGAGGTGTAACAGGTATGACCTCCTCTCAGTTGTTCTGCTGGGTTAAGGGGTTCTGCAGCTGTGTGTAACATCTGGCTTTTAAGAACTAAAACAAAAAGCAAGGGACACAAAGCACAGCCCCATTAACTGCAGTAGGATAGGATAGGATAGGATAGGATAGGATAGGATAGGATAGGATAGGATAGGATAGGATAGGATAGGATAGGATAGGATAGGATAGGATAGGATAGGATAGGATAGGATAGGATAGGATAGGATAGGATAGGATAGGATAGGATAGGATAGAATTAACCAGGTTGGAAAAGACCTTTGAGATCATTGAGTCCAACTTATCACCCAGCACCATCTAACCAACTAAACCAGGGTACTAAGCGCCTCATCCAGTCTTATTTTAAACACTTCCAGTGATGATGACTCCACCACCTCCCTGGGCAACACATTCCAATGGCAAATCTCTCTTTCTGAGAAGAATTTCTTCCTAACATCCAGCCTAAACCTCCCCTGGTGCAGCTTGAGACTGTGTCCTCTTGTTCTGGTGCTGGTTGCACATGGAGGGGAGTCATTTCATTCCTGGGAATTCATCAGAGGAGAGCCACAAAACCATGGGGAAAAAAAAACCCCAAACTTAAAAATAATAATAATAATTTTTAAGGAAATAGAGATCCTGTCATCTTTTCTGAAATACCTATGTCACAGACACACTTTTCCAATGGCAGAATTTGAATGACTGCTCTTAATAAATAAAACTCTTGGGCTGACCCTGCCGGTTTTCTGGAGCCACATTGCTGCTGCTATGCAGGGCAGGATCTTGCCCGGTGCAGCCGAACCGACCTTTTATTTCTTTTTCCCTTGCATTCCAATTTTTTTTTTTTAAAAGAAAGCAATTTTTCCTCCCTGGAAATTTTTTTTTTAGTTTGCAATATCCCAGACTAATAAACTGCTCTAAACCGACAGCGACCTTCCGCTTTGAAAATTCGCGAAGAACCCGAAGAGGGAAGAAATAAATGCGGGGTAAATAAGCTCTGGGTAATTAAATTTGTTTTTAAACAGCATCAAAGTTCAGAAGAAAGGGAATAACAAAGCCCATCCCATACAGCCACGCACAAAGGCTGTGCCTGGATAATTAGTTATCTAGCACCAACCAAAGTCTTTTCCTGTTTCTTAATGCAGATTGATTATTTCTGAGCTTGCATCGCACCAATCTGAAGCAGAAATGCTTTCTGTGCCTCGTTCAAACGTGAAGCTGCCTTTGGTAGCAGGGAGCCCAAATAGATATTTAATTTAGATTGAACAGAACACTCATGTCATGGTAAATAAATCAGTTTGTTAATGGAAGTCTTTTCATTGATGTTTAATGGCTATCATATCTATGGAATTGCTGTTAATCCAAAACAAATGCGGTTAATAATCAATGGATATTTGTTTATAATACAATCATTGTCTTATTAAATCAGAATTAAATGCCTATTAGGAAATGCTCACTTCAAGCCTTGCTAGCATTTAAGAGCATAATTAATAATTCTCTGACTTGAAAAAGGAAGAACAAATTGAGTGTCAAAATATTGTAATGTGTTTTGTGAAACTCCAGAAATGAGAACTTTGGCTTATTAAAGGCAAAGGAGAGACAAATGCTCCTAAGAGCACATTAAAATTTCTACATTATAATTATTACATTTAGCAGGATTTCTTTTACTGGGTTTTAATAACTCTAAAGTCAATCTTTTTCTTTTTTTTTTTAATTTAATCAAATAATTTGATGACTGAGAGAGGAGAAGAAAAAAAAAGAGGTCTTACTATCTTTATTTCCTTACTTGCTACTTGCACAATAGCTGCTTTTGGGTCGACAGATTTTTCCTCTCCAAAGCAATTCTGTACTATTGAAAATTCCAAAGTTCTTTCTCTCTCCTCTTTTTCTTTTTCCTTTTTCTTGTAAAAGACAGAGTAAAACACAATAAAAAGGAAAAAAAAAAGAGAGAGAGAGGGAGAGAGAAAAAAATTCAGCTAACTCATTGTCTCTAATTGCAAACATATCCCTTCCCATCAGCGCAGCACTTGATCAAAATGCCAGCACTAAATATATTAAGACATCCATCAGTTTCCCGTCCCCGCTGTCAGAAGTTGGAAGGTGTCTGTTATTCCCATCCAAAGGGCTGGGGCTGAGCCGTGCTGGGCTTTCTGCTGCTTTTTCTAGGACGGAGGAATTATTTGCTTCGGTGGTGTCAGTCTTGCACCCACTGGGAAACATCAACAGCAGATGCAGGAGAACCACGAAACCGCGCAGCTTCGGCAGCCTGCGACCAGCAGCTGGGGACCATCACGCTGGGGAAAGGGTTCTGAAGCGCTACAGGGATGGAGGAGGGAGAGAAAGTGGTTTGAAAATCAAACAATAAGCACTCGTGAGTCAGAAATGCATTGATGCTTTTAAAGTGAAGTGGTTGAGGAGGAACCCGAGTACCACCAAAGATGCTCTGGGCAGTGCAGAGCTGTCCCTGCTTCACTGTGTTTGGCCACATTGAGATTTTTTTTTTACTACTAGGCTGCAGTGGAAAGAGAGGAGAGTGTAGGAGCAGTTCAGTTCTATTTAAGGAATAGCAATGTTTTTATAAAGGAACTGAAAAGGTCTGAACAAAGTGACACCTCGTTTTTCTTCGGGTTACCACTCAGGAAGCTGTAGCTTTGTCTACTTCTGACAATTAGCTCTATTAATGACCCAAAGCGCAGTCAGACCTTCAAATTGTTCTTTTCAAAAAGGAAAGGTGTATTTCCAAGTCCTTTGGAGCAGCTATTTGAGATATCAAAAGCAATAATGCCCACAACTAAGCACTCAGCAAAAAAATATACACCCCCTATTTCCTTGAATTAGCAAATCAAACTGAAACAAGCAGCTTTTGGTCTCTCTTTTTGCTCTTTGTGATGGCTTTCAGCACAGGATCCTCTTCTCTGAAAGGAGAGGTGCATTTCCAAGTCCTTTGGAGCAGCTATTTGAGGTATAAAAAGCAATAATGCCTACAACTAACTGCCCATTAAAAAATAATATACATTATATTTGAGTTAGTAAATCGAACTGAAACAAGCAGCTTTTGGTCTCTCTTTTTGCTCTTTGTGATGACTTTTAGCACAGGATCCTCTTTTCACAAAGGTGTATTTCCAAGTCCTTTGGAGCAGCTATTTGAGATATAAAAAGCAATAATGCCCACAACTAAGCACCCAGTAAAAAAATATAAATCCCCCTATTTCCTTGAGTTAGCAAAACGAACTGAAACAAGCAGCTTTTGGTCTTCCTTCTCCCCCCCACCCCACCACCCCACCCCCTTCTGCCTTGTGATGATTTTTAGCACAGGATCCTCCTGGCAAGAATATTTATAGGACTCGCTGGGTGGAGTAATCTCGATTTAAGACACAAAAATCCATGCCACATCTGTCTTGGCAAGGCAGAAAAGTACCATCCAGTGATTCCCCCACCCCCCACCCCCCTCAGTCAGATGGAAGGAATGGGTCAAAAACACACAGCAAAAGGGTAAGTCACAAAGCATCCAGCACGTAATGAAGAGAGGAGCACATACAAAACTGAGCCTGCTCGAAGAGTGTGTGAGTAGAAAGGGAATAAATTCTCTTAATGAATTATTCAGGATGGGATCAGCTCTACCTTGGGCCAAATTCCTCTTCCACGTGAGCTACAGCAACTCCTTATAAAGTTCACAGCACTTTTAACAGAGGTTTCCTGCAGTGCTCCTCAGCTGCTCTCAGACTGGTTTCTCTGGAAGCCTCTGTCAGGTGGTTCAGGTTTCTAATAAAAATGTTGACTTCCATAAAGGAGGAAAGTACATTTTCAGTAACTGATGCTTCACATCCCAGCCCAAAAACTGTTTCATGAAGGTTTTATAAAATATTGGCTGGTGTCAGTTAATTAATTAACAATATTCTGGGAGACCACCAGCTGCCAGAATCTCGGTGTCCTCTCCGTGTGGCAGCTGGAGTGCATAAATACAGCAAACTACAAATTCCTTGTCACTTGCAGCTGCATGTGTGCAGAGCTCTTGCAGCCAAACTGCGGTGAGTCAGAATCACCTCCTCTGTGCAACACAATCGTAATTAAACACTCAAGCCCTGTCATAACAGCAGTCAGGGCTGAAAAGATCTGACACCCTTAGCGCCAGTGCACTTAGAAAAGAAGCACGTTGCACGGGAGAGCTTAACCCCTTGGAGGAGAAAAAGAGAGAAATAAGGGAAGAAAGAGAGAGAAAGAGAGGGAGGAAAGAAAGGGGGAAAGAAGGAAAGAAGAAGGAAAGAAGGGGGAAAGAAGAAGGAAAGAAGGGGGAAAGAAAGAAGGGAAGAAGGGGGAAGGAAAGAAAGAAGGGAAGAAGGGGGAAGGAAAGAAAGAAGGGAAGAAGGGGGAAGGAAAGACAGAAAGAAGGGGGAAAGAAAGAAAGAAGGAAAGAAGGGGGGAAGAAAGAAGGAAATAAGAGGGGAAGAAAGAAGGAAAGAAGGGGGTAAGAAAGAAGGAAAGAAGGGGGTAAGAAAGAAGGAAAGAAGGGGGAAGAAAGAAGGAAAGAAGGGGGGAAGAAAGAAGGAAAGAAGGGGGAAGAAAGAAGGAAAGAAGGGGGAAGAAAAAAGGAAAGAAGGGGGGAAAGGAGAGAAGGGGGAAAGAAGGAGAGAAGGGGGAAAGAAGGAGAGAAGGGGGAAAGAAGGAGAGAAGGGGGAAAGAAGGAGAGAAGGGGGAAAGAAGGAGAGAAGGGGGAAAGAAGGAGAGAAGGGGGAAAGAAGGAGAGAAGGGGGAAAGAAGGAGAGAAGGGGGAAAGAAGGGAGAAAGAAGGAAAGAAGGGAAATGATTGATAGCAGGGGGAAAGAAGGAAAGAAGGGGGAAAAGGAGAGAAGGGGGAGAGAAGGGGGAAAGAAGGAAAGAAGGGGGGAAAAGGAGAGAAGGGGGAGAGAAGGGGGAAAGAAGGAGAGAAGGGGAAAAGAAGGGGGAAAGAAAGAGAGAAGGAAAATGATTGCTATTTTATCTTTCACAGCAGAATATTGAATGATTTAATTTCTCTATCATTTCTCTGTAACTTAGACTATAAAATGCTTTCATTTCACTTGAAGAATTCCCTTCTCCTTATTCACTGTGCCGGTTTCAATTTGACCAGCCAAGTGTTCATTGATTACAAGGGAAGAGGAGCACTTCAAAACATCTTTCATTTCCTTGCCCAGGCAGGAAGGCTAGGGTTTGATATTTGCACACAGAGCTGGGTTAAGTCTGAGAGGCTCCCCAACAGGGCCAGGGTGTCATTTAGAAGCGTGGCAAGGGTCTAACACCCTCTCCGGGATGCCAGCCGCCCAGGAGCTTGAGAATCGGTACCCTGCTGCAATCCTAAAAACACAAACAAAAGTTCCAGGCTTAAGAAGGAAAAGTGAATACCTTCGACTGGCAATGATAAATCACATTTGGCAATTATAACAGCTATAACATTTACCATTTGAAAGCGAATGTAAAAATTAAACCGAGTGAAAAATTAATAAAAACCATAATTTCGAGGTCTCCAAACAGCTTTTTGCTTTGGGTTTTTTTCAACCCGCGAAGCCAGCCCAGCGCCGGTGGAAAGCCCCAGAGCTCCATCTTGTGGCTTTTTCGTTCCAAGGAAAGGAAAAGAATTCGACATAAAAGTAATTCTCTTATTAAATCAATCTAAAATGCGATTTCTGTCGCTGGCATCGCACACAGAAGCAAGGCAGAGAAACGAAAACAGCCAACAACCTTTTTTTTTCCCCCTCTCTATTTGGCTGTGCAATGTCATCTCCTTTTTTGCTTAAGGAAAAATTCTCTGCTTTTTCCTAACCCACAACCCATTGCAAAATCATTGCCAGTAGCAGGCCCAAAACTAAATAAATCTGTGGTCTGGAAAAGAAAGTTGCTGGGCTGGAGAAGGGCACAGCACAAAGCAGAGATGCCACACAACTCCCAGTTGAAGCCAGTTTGCAGCTGCTTGATATGATGACTTCTCCCCCCATAAACACTCTCCCTAAGCCCAAAAGAAAAGGGATCCTTGGGCTGCACCTGCTGCATCCCAGGCCCTGCAGTTATTGTCTGCTTTGGCTGGAAGGCTTCTGAGCCAAATATACTCACCTCCTACAAGAGCTGCACCCATTGATGGGATGCCTCCAGCTCTGCTGCCCATTACAAGCTCGAGGATGAATATGTAGGTTCAAACAGAAAATCATCACAGTATCACTAAGGTTGGAAGAGACCTCAAAGATCATCAAGTCCAACCTGTCACCACAGACCTCATGACTAAACTATGGCACCAAGTGCCACATCCAATCCCCTCTGGAACACCTCAAGGGATGGGGACTCCACCACCTCCCTGAGCAGCACATTCCAATGACGATTGACTCTTTCAGTGAAGAACTTTCTCCTCACCTCCAGCCTAAACTTCTCCTGGTGCAGCTTAAGACTGTGTCCTCTTGTTCTGGTGCTGGTTGCTAGAGAGAAGAGGCCAACCCCTTCCTGGCTACAACCAGCCTTCAGGTAGTTGTAGAGAGCAATGAGGTCACCCCTGAGCCTCCTCTTTTCCAGGCTAAACAATCCCAGCTCCCTCAGCCTCTCCTCATAGGGCTTGTGCTCAAGGCCTCTCACCAGCCTCGTTGCCCTTCTCTGGACATGTTTAATAATAATAATAATAATAATAATAATAATAATAATAATAATAATAATAATAATAATAATAATAATAATAATAATATTTAAAACCCAACATTATAAAAGGGCAAATAAAAATTTAGAAGGCACAACTCATACAGCAGAGAAAATCTTCTATCTGGGTCAGAAAACAGGGCTGGTTCCACAGAACAAGTGGTTCTGCTGCATTTGGAGGTGCAAGATGCTTCTTAGTTTTTGCCCAGCCACAAATAAAGCAGACACAGCTGCTCCTGGAGACTTTCATGGCAGGTTTTGGCTGGTTAGTTGGTTTGCTTTTTAATCCTGTGTCGGTAATAGATGAATGGCTATGTAATTGTTTCCTTACTCTGAAATGGGATCATCCTTAGGAGCCTATTGATCCATGGAAAACCATTCTCGAAGTTCAGATCTCCACTCTGAGCTCAGGGGTGAAGGGGCATCCCTGACAACACATTTTTTGGGAGGCTGTGAACCTTTGCATCTCATTAATTTAAAAATCAAGCCAGGAAAAACCAAAAGTGAGCCCTTGTAGAAACATTTGCCGCCATTGGAGGTGTTTCGCCGCCATTGGAGGTGTTCAGGAGGAGACTTGATGGGGTGCTTGGTGCCATGGGTTAGCTGTTTAGGTGGGTTGGATTGGTTGATGGGTTGGACACGATGATCTTGAAGGTCTCTTCCAACCTGGTTTGGTTTATTCTAAATAAAGGTTTATCTCCATTATGTGCCAGAGTGGGCAGCACCAGACACATGATGCACTGTGTGGCTTATCAAAACACCCCCCATGGAGAAGCAAATGGCTCTATGAATTTACAATGAAGCAAAGTGTCTCTTGCTTTCAGGTGACTCCATTGAAACTCACCCAGTTGCCACCCAGCTCACTGTGCAAAGCCAGCCCGACTCCAGCCATGGCTAATTCACACCCTGGGACAGGTCTGGATGTAGCCCAGGGGATTTGGATTGAGCTAAATGCAGGGCTGACTGCAGCAAAAGGAAGGAAGGGCAGAAATGAACTGCAAGAAAATATTCAGCAGTGAAACCGTTCCCCAACCCTCTGCTGTGAGTCCAGACTGAGAGAGTTGGGATTGTTCAGCCAGGAGAAGAGGAGGCTCCAGGGAGATCCTCTTGGGGCCTTTCAGTACTTATAAGGGCAAATAAGAAAGCTGAGGATAGACATTTGAGCAGAGCCTGTTGTGACAGGACATGGGGTGATGGGTTTAAACTAAAAGAGGGAGATCCAGACTAGACATAAGGAAGAAATCATTTTTACTCTGAGGGTGGTGAGACACTGGCCCAGGTTGCCCAGGGAGGTGGTAGATGCCCCATCCTTGGAACTATTCCATGTCAGGTTGGGGCTCTGAGTAACCTGCTCTAGTTGCAGATGTCCCTGCTGACTGCAGAGGGGTTGGGCTAACCCAAACTGTTCTATGATCCTAGGGTTACCTTCATTGTTTATGCTGAAACCAAGAACGAGACCCTGAGAGTCAGCCAAACTTTACATATGGGTCTACTGAATAAGATGAAGGCATTGGAGAGAAGGAAGTCCTCCTACAAGGTCTGGTGCTGAGCAGCTCATATAATGAAGGTGACATTTTCCTGTCGGCAGGCACAGTGGGAGTTCATTCCCTGCTCACCTCCACCATGCATCAGTCATTGTCTGGCCTTTGCTGCTGCAGAGGGCTGAGCACAAGCAGGCAGCCATCTCTTCTGTCCTTGGAAGGGTTGGAGGTTGGCCTAGGAACAGCTGGTTCACCCACAGCTAAAAACAATCAGCCTCTTCCTATACATGATAGGGGTCTTTAGGAAACACATTGTCAAGTTCAGGAAAGGGCCAATGGCCATTTCCCCAAATCCATTTGCCTCCTGGCACTAGGCTGGGCAATCTCTACTCATCCTGGGACAGGGCTTCAGGACTTCCACTGGGAAGAAGGTCACTCTCCTGGATTAAAATGCATGAACAGGATGGGGTACAGCTCTGGAGATTCTAGAGGCCCTCTGCAGAACAGCCAAGGCCACACTGCCAGCTTCTGGGAGTCTATAATTAAGGAGGAAAAAAGAGCAAAGCCAAGAGATGGGAGAGTAGTACAGATCTAAGCAGAAAAGACAGTAGCTCTCAGACAACTAATTCAGTTCTTAGAGGAAATATTTGAGAGCTACAAGGCAGAGGAGTGAGCAGGCACCAGAATGTCATTTGCCAGTGCTTGAGAGGGTCACAGGCAGGAGGAGAATCCAGGGAGGGGCTGAAGATGGGAGCAGCTGGAGGAGGCATTAGGGGCTGACATGTGGTGGGTGCACTGGTGGCTGCAGGGAGATTTGGTAGCTCTGGGCCAGCTTCTCAAGTCAAACTCCCTTATTGAAGGCAGGGAAGGACTGCAGCTGGGTGTGACACCAAATAAATCCCAACTTTTCTGCCAGCCCTGTGGAGTACAAAAAGAAGGGGAAAAAAAATTCCCAAACCCCATCTGTTGGACAGATGCAAATTTGGGGTCAGCATGCAAAGAGGATAACTGGCTCGTGTGTGTATTTGCACCTCTCTGCTTTCCTGGACTCACTAAGGTGACAGGCTGTATTTAGATTTCAAAAGCCTCCCCATCAGAAGAGCTTGAGAGGCTACAGGAGTTGACTGACATCTTATTTATCTGTGTTTGCATTTTTTTGCCAGGCAGGGCATAATCTGGTTCTTAGGGAGTTAATGCACCTGCCATTCCCGTGCTGACAAGCAGTTTTTCAGAGGAACATGGAAAAAAATTCCTATTTATTTATTTATCTATCTAAGGAGCCCTGAAGATTGTACTCAGGAGACTTCTTCAGCACTGCCAATAACTAGCAGGTACCAACACATGTACATTTTTGACTGTGCTATGATTGATGGTGCTTATTTGTGGCTTGCTGCCCAAACCTCTCCTTTTCCTTCGCCTTGTGCCTGTCTCCCTCACCAGGGCTTTTGGGTTTTTTCCTCTGCTGTGTGCATGTGGGATGTTTTTTAAATAATAAAGACACTTTAGCCATTTGGGTTGAGAGGAAGGGGGAGAGAAGTGGGGGAGGAATGATTTATCTGGTGCCTCTGTTGCCTTTGAGCTGCTCTATTCCATGGAGATCTGCAGAACAGAGAGTGGTCAGTGGAGAGAAATTGAGACATACAGGCAGGGGGGATTCTGGGCTTCAGAGCTGTGGAGACAAACTACCTAAAGTCCTCAGGAGCACTGCTGGGGGAAAAACACCTTCTGGTTAGGTCCTGCTTTCAAAGCCCACTCTCTCCAGAGTCAGGAGACCCAGCTAATTCCCATGGGCAAAAAGAACAGTCCTCTTTTCTCTACCCCTCTTTCCCTATCTTCACCTCCTTGAGACAGGGGGCCTGGGGGTGAAAAGTCCATGTAAGTGACATGAGGCTCTAGAAAACAGCAGAAAGCTGTAAAATGCACCCAGAAGAACATTCACTTGTTCTTCTGAATCTTTACAAATGCTTTACAAACTTTCACCCTTTACAAACCTCCATCCAATGACCAAGCTGATCTTAATAGACAGCAAACCCAGACAAGCCTCTGAGCTGGATGCTATTGCTCCTTCCAGTCCACACATGACTAATTGCTTTTACCACTTCTCCTAAGCCCCTCCACACCTGCACAGCACATTGGGGAGAGAGGCAGAGGAGTGTTTTCCATTTCCTTCACACGCAGGTTAACCTGCTACTTTCCTTTCAAAGGAAGAAAATTGATCTGATGAAAGCTTAAGCATGAAATGCCTGGCAAAAAGACAGGAACAGCAATAGGTCTACCAGGAGATCATTTTGAGTTTGCATAGCTGAAGGCAGCCAGCAGTGGCTGCTTTGCTGTGTGCAGCCATATGGGAGCCGTTCACGCCGGCACGGTCGCAGCGAAACGCGTGGCACAGCCTCTGCCTCCGGCAAGATGAGCCCAGAGCCACGACCCAAAGCCTCCAGCGTGGGGAAGTTCAAAGCTCTTAACACCTCATCCACAAGGCAATGCTGAGAAGAAATCAAAAGGCAAAGAGATTTCAGCCTGGTTCTGGTGCTTTTCGCACAGATACCTCCGTGCTGTGAGCGCACACGTGTGGGACACATGTACTACGCTTTGTGTTGCCACACTGCTTAAAGGCAGAGTAAGCCAGCTGTGCTTGATGCTGTGCTGCTGGCTGCAGCTGGTGCTGTTTTACCCAGAGCAGTGAATGCCAGCAGGGTGGAGCTGGGCTCCCTGGTGAAGCTGAGACAGGCTGAGAGGGCAGCCTGGTGTATTCACACCTTAGGAGAAGACAAATCCTTCCTTACCTCAGTTACAACTAAATTCAGCCTTGAGTAACTGCCCTCTCCTTGGGGCTGAAGCAATTCCACAGACAGGTCCAAAGGGAAAAGGTGAAGGAGAGGTGATTTCCCACATCATTGACTTTAAAGGTGACTTCAAGAGTGAAATGTGGATGTGTGCAGAGAAAAGAGAAAACACAACCAAGAGACTCCCAGCAATGAGCTGAACCATTCTCACTCCGTACAGCATCATTCCAGAGCACAGGACAGCTGCAGGGAACACAGAAGGCCACTGGCATGGACATCTGAGTATTTAAGCCCAGGAAAGACAGGATGTACTTCCTACACCTTTTGAAGGCAGGAGTGGCTTCCACGGTGCCTTGAATGCAGGCTCAAGAGGAGGCAAACATCAAGTTATGTATCACAGAAACCTGACCAGCAGCATGACATCCTTAGAGCAGCCCACTGCCCTCCTCAGCTTTGTGCTGCATGCACCAGCTTCTCAGATGAAATCATCCAGAGTTCCCAGAGCTGCTTTCAGTACAGCAGCTTCAGATGATGAGGGATTGAGAAAATCACACCAAAACAACCTCTGGCCATCCACCCAGGAGAACCTGTTAAGTGATTAGCCACCACCTCAGGCTGCTTACATTAACACTAGGTGTTACCCCCACCCTGCTTAGCATTGTACCTACAAATTCCTTCTTACTCTCTCAGGATGTAGGTGCCAGTTTCTCCCAAACCCACCCAGAAACTGGGTATCCCTGGGGTCAGGCAAGACTTTTGCCCTCGCACCCATCCAAGAGCAGGTGAATGCTGAGCACTGCCCAGCTAAGGTGCTGCTGCTGGGCCTGGCAATGTGCCCGCCCAGGCTGGCATCATCCACCCCAGCAGCGGAGCTGGAACCCGCCGTGGACCGCTGCAACGTGGTTCAACAGCGCCACCTGCAGGGAAAAAGAGAAGTTGCAGTAGATGCCCGTGAGCTCTAGTGGGCTTCAGATCGCGGAGCTGAGCTACCAGCTGCCTTTGCTCGCCGGAAAACAGGTTAATGAGAAGGACATGATTTAACGAATAAATAAATAAAACTACCAAGAAGTCTTTAAGACTTGCAAAAGCATCAGGGAGCCCCAGCGTGCACAGCAGAGCAGCACACAACAGCCACAGGTAAAGTAGTGGTGGCTTGCAGCATGTGGAGTGTTTTTCAGGGATGGGGCAGCTGTCCTCGCTACAGGAAGAATACTGAATTGCTGGAGCACGTCCAGGAAAGGGCAGCAAAGCTGGTGAAGGGTCTGGAACACAGGTCTGGTGAGGAGCAGCTGACAGAACTGGCACTGTTTAGTCTGGAGAAGAGGAGGCTGAGGGGAGATCTTCTGGCTCTCTACAGCTCCCTGAATGGAGGTTGGAGAGAGGTGGCTGTTGGCCCTTCTCCCTATTATCAACTGATAGGACAAGAGGAAATGGCCTCAAGTTGTTCCAGGGGAAGTTTAGGTTGGATATTAGGAAGAATTTCTTTACTGAAAGACTGGTCAGACATTGGAACAGGCTGTCCAGGGAGGTGGAGTCACCATCACTGGAGATCTTCCAAAAACATGCAGGCATGGCATTCAGGACCTATTTTAATGGCCATGGTGGTGTTAGGTCAGTGCTTGGACTCAATCTTAGAGGCCTTTTCCAACTTTAGTGATCCTATGATTCAATATGGAAAGGGAACATATTTGTTTAGCTGTTTCATTTGTGATGCTTCCCCCCCAAGCCAGCACCACCATAAACTCAAATAGCTGCAGCCACAGCGCTTGCTGTGCATTATGGCATCTGTGAAAGTGCTGACAGGGACAGCTGACAGCCGCTCTGCTGTGGAATTCACACCAGAACATCATCTCCCAGGCACTCGGATTTCTCATTCAAAAAAAAAATACGAGATGCCTTCTTGGCAACCCAGTGCCCATTTATTGATGCAGAATCTGCACCAAATAAAGCAGCCTCCAGCTCAGTTTTTGATTTTTTTTTATCAGGTAAGGTCTGTCCTAACCCTTTCACTCACCATGTTTAAAGTCAATGAATTTTTTCAGCTGTAAGAAATGTGTTTATCATCTCCTCCTGTCTCCCCATGTGAGTAACTCCCTCTCTGTGCAGCATTCCTCTGACTCCAGCCTGCTGCTGAGCGGTTTTATGTGCTAAACCCTACACCAACCATAGCAATGAAAAACTCTAGCACTCAATAAACTGTTTTTAGTTTCTTTCACAACATAAAATGCATTGACAGGTCAGAACCTAGCAGTGATCTACCTCTTCCCATCAAATATATTGCTTTACCTAGTCTGCAACCTCTCGGAGTCAGGGACCATTCAGTTGTAAAACACAAGCCTAGCTTAAGTTCATAAGTACCACTGATCAAGCCCAGTACAGGGTTTCCCATATCAAATCAGATTTTTCTCTCACTGGATTTTAAATCTGATACAGATAACAAAACAAAAGTATAGACAATACACATAAGGCTTTCAAAGACTAGGCTCTGCTACCAGCTAGGCAAGACTGGATTGGTCCCAGCTGCATCTGTACCTGCTGTCAGGGAGGCAGAGCAAAGCCCAAGTGCTGCAAAGACACCAAACAACACAGGACACTGGTGCTGCAGAAGCCAAGGACCTCCTAGTCCAGCTGTAAATCCAGTGCTGGGATGGACCCAGCTCCAGTGCCTCAAGTTACAAACATGGTGATGGTCATCAAATCACCTAGCTAGGTCCACTTAAAAAATAAACCAGAATTAATCTGTTACATTTGTAATGTGGGCACATTGTGCTGGTTAGGTGATGAGGTACAAGAAAACAGGGCACAAGGTCAAATCTTTTTGCCTCTGCCACTGCTCAGACACAGGCTTAGTGTTGACCAAGCAACATAATCCTCGTATTTGCTCACATGCCTGGAGTGTATGTGGAGCTTTAGCATGCAATAAACTGCCAGACTGCTTGTAGATGATGTGATCTTTGGCATGATGCTTTGGTTCTGCTGTCCCTTTCTCTCCAAAGACGTATCTTAGGTCTGAACTGGAAGGAATAAGAATAAAATGGAGACTATCTGTTCAAACCTGTTGAGAGGAGCTGCAGTGAGAATGTGTTAGCTGGGATAGTTGGCTGGGATGGTTCAAAATCTACCTGAAGCTCAGGCTGAACAACATGGGGGAATGGAGCTGGACCAGAGGGAAAAAGAAATGAAGGCTAGTCCTGGGATCCAGTGAAACCTCTCAAACAGTGACCCAACCTGAGATTTTTCACCTGTGCCTACAAAATGACCAGAAACATGACCAGCAGGGTCCTTGTTAGACCCAAACTAATTCACATAAACAGCAAAGGGTATCCCTCAAGGAGCACTGTGCTGGAGGTTATGAGTGAGCTCCTCTCTTAGTTGTCACAGGAGCCATCTCCTTGTGTCCTCTGGGAAATCATGCACCAGAGTCTGGAAACAAAGAAAAATGGATGTCTAATTCCCCCCCACAAATGAATCAACTTCACTTCCTTCCACAGCTTTGCACCAAAATCTACTTAAGTGCCAGGGTGGTAGTTTTGATGTAACTAAGTTCAACTCTTTGTGATAAATGCACATTTTAAATCTATAGGGAGGAGGTTCTCTTAAGCCAGTATTTGATACTATTTGCTTAGCTGCAACTTCAAGTTTTGTCTATAAAAGAAAGTTCTACAAAAGCAGCTGAGGGTATATTTTAAAGCTGGAAATCAAACCTGAATGCATTTTCTAGGAGAACCTTAAAAAATGAACCTGAAAATGTGTGGGAATTGTCTTGATCAGTTGAATGCAACCAT
Source organism: Melanerpes formicivorus (assembly GCF_026170545.1). Lineage (NCBI taxonomy): Eukaryota > Metazoa > Chordata > Aves > Piciformes > Picidae > Melanerpes > Melanerpes formicivorus. The sequence continues at coordinate 2,836,028 of NW_027142371.1, read as the reverse complement.
AAACCTCTGCCCCTATTGAAAAAAATACAGCCCCATCTCCGTGGGGCTCCTCAACTCAACCTCAGCTCCAGCAAAAGCCACACCTTTCTATGTCCTGGTCAGGTCTGTTTTCAGCCTCACTCAAATTCCAGTGATGCTGGCAGCACTGGCAGGAATGGGCCAGCACCAGGGAGCAGGGAGCATCCCTTTAGCTGCTCTTGTCCCTCCTAAAAGTGTGGTCGTGTTTCTTAAACCTGTGGCAAATCTGCCTGTGCTCAGTTTACAACAGCATGTGTAACACAGGAACTTTGCAAAGCAGAGGAAGATCATGATGCAAATCAAATCAAGAGGCTTTTAATGTTCTAAACACAAGAGATGGCAACAAGGGCATTTCCCTGCCACCAAGCTGGAGCAAAACCTGTGCTTTGCAATCTGTCAGCACCCAGTAAAATACACTACTGGGATGCCCAGGGCTCCTCCCAGCCCTTGCTCCTGAGTTTCTGAAGTTAAACAGTGCTCTGAGAAAGCAGGTGAGGACTTACCCCCAACCCATCACCCACCAAGAGCTGGCCTGAGGTAGGAGCACAGAGAGAGTGATTGCCCATTGGAATGGACTGCCCGGGGAGGTGGTGGAGTCGCCGTCACTGGAGGTGTTCAGGAGGAGACTTGACAGGGTGCTTGGTTACATGGGTTAGTTGATTAGGTGGTGTTGGGTGATAGGTTGGATGCGATGATCTTGAAGGTCTCTTCCAACCTGGTCTATTCTATTCTATTCTCAGCGCTGGCTTTGCTGGGTTTTTCTCCAGTCAGCCCACGTTATTTTGACACAGCTTGGTTTCTGCTGCTGAATATGACAGCTCTGTATATTGGCACTGTCTAGTATATTCATTCCAGTTCAGCACAAGCACTGGTCCATACCCTTTACAGCTCCAGCCCATGCTCAGCCTGTATCAATTTAACATGCCAGCACCATATGGCATCCTATAATCAGCTGCAGCGTTGTACTTCAAACCCACTGCTGCATTTATAATATTATTGTCTGCTGCACAAACACCAATATTTAGAAAGAAAAATGTCCTTTTTATTGGACTCCTGCTGATACCCCAGCTGTTAGCCAAAGCATGCAGAGAGTTTCTTCTTCTTTTCTGTCATTGTTTTGTTTTTGCATTCAAAGAAAAAAACCCCCACCAACCACACCACCAAAACCCAAAGAGCCCGAAGCGTTTGTTCTGAATCTTACATCCGAAAGGTACATTTTGTCCTGCCCCAGTAGGTCTGGACAACCCAGTTAAAAATGGGGGGGTGTGGGGGGGTGGGGGTGTTTATTAGATGAATTGCATCATTAAATTGCATTATAAAACTGAAAAATGCACCATTAATTTTCAAAACCAATAGTAAATACATCTCATTTCTGAGGCACGACTTTGCATTTAATTTTTGCCCTGGGCCACGTTCCCCTAACGGGCTCGCTCTCTTCCATTATGCAGACTACACAAATGGAGCTAAATTGCCGGAGTTTGGGGGGGAGGATTGGTTTTGTTGGGGGGAGGGAGAGGCTGGTCAAATGTCTAATGTGAAAACAAATGAATTTCTAATCGGCTGTTGCAAAAAGAAAAATTACTTTTTGATCTTGGCTCAGCCAAGCAAGGCTCTACCTAGCTCGGGTAATAAGAGACAGCGGAGGAGCAGGGAATGCCGAGACAAAAGGCTCGACAGACAGACGTGGCAGTAAATTATGATGATGCATTTGCTTCTCCACCAGCAGCATTTCTTAATTAAATGGACAGGGGGGTCCAGCAAGCTCGAGCTTCATCGCTGCAGGGTCTTCACTGCTGAAGCGGCTGCAGCTCTGAGCGTCCACGAATCGCTGCAGCGTGCAAGGGGAAGCGAGCGTTAGAGGGGCAGCATCAGCCTGTGTGGCAGTGGATGGAAAGAGGGGGAAAAGAATGATCTCAAAACTTTGACATGGGCTATGGACAAGCAAGCCAAACCTTGCAAGATGTCTGGGTAGTCTGGCAAAAGTTAAGGATATGCCTGTGTGCTTGATGGCTGTGGTCTGCCCTAACACCCTGCTTATGTCTGTCTGCTGTGAAAGCAGCTTGCCTGAGAGGCCTTCTGCTTTCCAAACAGACCACAGCAGGAAGCTATCAACTTCTGTTCAAAAATGTCCTTTGGAATAGGATTGTAGAATCATTTTGGTTGAAGGAGACCTTTAAGATCAAGTAAAATCATTTTGGTTGAAGGAGACCTTTAAAATCATCAAGTCCAAACATTAAATCATCAAGTCCAAGCGTGAGACGGAGGCATGCTCCACACAACACACCAAATCAGTGAACAAACAACCCCCAAAGTCAACTGTATGGCCTCAGAAGGTCTTCTGTGCAGGTCCAAACTCAGCAGGTGATATTCCCCATTCCCAAGGGTCACACCTGCATTGCCAGGGAGTGCAGACCAAGAGAAGAGGAGCTCCAGAGACAGAATCCCAAGAGTTATCAGCTGGATTTGGTGATCCTGAGGGTCTTTTCCAGCTTGGATGAATGTTTCTGTGATCTGACATCCCCATTAGCCACAGCTCAGAGGTTGTTTTTTTTTCCAGCCTCATCCCATAGTCTAATTGCCCCTTAGTGGCTGCAGTCACATGCTTGAAGAGCATTTTCCATTTCACTTGGGTTTAAAGGAATTTAGGCCAGGCACTGTGAAACAGGAAAACAAACCAAAGTGTAGTAAGTGAAGACAAAATGCAGCAAGTAGAGACAGCCAAGAGATCTGCATCAGGAGGTTCTTCCTGATCCAAAGTACAGCCCAGCTACAGGGGCACCTAAGGAAGCCCCTGGCTGCCAACATCTCTAAACAACTGAATACAAAGGAGAGACCAATGGAGGGACAGAGAGATGGAGAATTTCATGTCCTTCAGACAAGGAAGACTCTGGCTCCAGGTTTATAGAGCCAAGTCCATCAGAAGTGTTTTATGAGACATTTTCTTCTGCCACCACCTACCCCTATTAAAAATTACTGTGGGTTTTTTATGGTAAGAATGAAACCTACCCAGTAAAATTGACAAAAGCTGTGGTGTTTAGGGCTCTAACTACAGAATAATGTGGCAATATTAGAAGGTAGTTACTGTTCAGTATCATTTTACACATAAAGAGTCTGACTCCTACTTTTTGTAGGGAAAGCACAGAATAACTGCACAGAATTACAGCCCTCTATATTTAGCACTATAGCAAATGGATTATGATTTATATTATTAATCTTTTTTTTTTTATTACAGTAATGATGAGGGATCAATGCAGAATGAAGCCCTGAACAGCAAAAAATAAAAGCCACCCTTTTTTGTCTCAACCAGCAGGTCAGGGAAGAGGGAAGGGAACATACAGACCAAATAGTGGTGCAGTCCACGGTGCTTCTAGTATTTTGCGCTGGTTTGCTGCAGCCAGGATGAATAAAATACTAAAGGAAACCTTCAGAGAGAGAGAACTGATAATCAGAAACAGGAAGATGCAAGAAGAAAAGGGAATATATGGGAAATACAAAGAGATCTGCTGGGGGTTTTTTGATTGGAATGGTTAGCTGTGAAACAAACACACATCTGTGCACAAGTCAGATGTCACTGCGAGCCCTGCCTCCTGGACCAGCCAGATGAGTGATGGTACCTCACCCTCTTACATTAACAGCCATACTCCTGCTCTCCACCCCCCTTGATGCCAAGCAGCAGCGTGATGCACTGTTTTTATAATCCACTAATGGATGAAAAATATTTACCACATTACCCTGGGATAACCTTGCCACGCTGTGACAGGAGCCACTTCTCTCCACACACCCCCACTTGAAAACTTGTGTGCCAAAATTAATTGGAATGCAGCAATTTCACAAAATGAGGCAAGAAGAGGAGTAGAAGAGTGTAGAGAAGGGTGCATTTACCCTGTGAAAGTGATCAAGGTTAAAAGAGAGAAGGCTTTCCTGCACCTGGGTGAGAAATCTTTAACAAAAGAGGAAAACCCCACACGTTAGAGACTTATAGAATTGTTCAGGTTGGAAAAGGCCTCTAAGATCATCAAGTCCAGCTGCTGACCTAACACCACCACAGCCACTAAACCATCCTGAAGTACCATACCTATATGTTACTTGAATACCTCCAGTGACTCCACCATCTCCCTGGGCAGCCTGTTTCCAATGTCTGACCACTCATTCACTAAAGACATTTTTCCTAATATCCAATCTAAACCTCCCCTGGAGCAATTTCAGACCATTCTTTCTTGTTTTATCACTTGATCTTAGTGAGAATACAGAATACAGGATTAACCAGGTTGGAAAAGACCTTTGAGATCATCGAACCTATCACCCAACACCATCTGATCAACTAAACCATGGCACCAAGTGCCTCATCCAATCTCTTCTTAAACACCTCCAGTGATGGGGACTCAGGTCTCCCCTGAGCCTCCTCTTCTCTAGGCTAAGCAACCCCAGCTCCCTCAGCCTCTCCTCATAGGGCTGTGCTCCAGACCCCTCCCCAGCTTTGTTGCCCTTCAACATCTTTCCTAAGCTGAGGGCCCCAGAAGTGGACACAGGACTCAAGGTGTGACCTAACCAGCACTGAGCACAGGGCACAATGACCTCCCTGCTCCTGCTGGCCACACTATTCCTGATACAGGCCAGGATGCCATTGGCCTTCTTGGCCACTTGGGCACACTGCTGGCTCATGTTCAGCCTACTGTCAACCAGTACCCCCAGGTCCCTTTATGCCTGGCCGTTCTCCAGCCACTCTGACCCCACACTGTAGCACTGTATAAGGTGTTGTAACAGGAACTACCTGGTGAGCTGGGGTGTCTGGAATTCACCAACATCCCTCACATCCCTCTGCTAAAAGCACTTCTCTTGTACAAATAAACAACAGTCACAACTCACCTCCAAGGTGGTTGCTTTAATACACACAGAGTTACTTACCTCATCTCACCAACTCACTGTCACAATCCAGGAACCTGTAGCATGACCTGGGGTATGGTATGGGAAAATGTGGCACTGTCTGCACAGCCAGCAAACAAACAGCCCCATGCAGACACCAGGAGGCAATAGTAGAAGCAGAAGCTGACTTTTCTCCCTGAGTGAAGGAATCTGTTCTCCTTTTGAAGACTTTTCCTCAGAACCACAGCAGATAAAAACCAGAAGGGTCAAAGGAAAAAGGAAAAAAAAGGAGAGAGTTTGGTGGTTTATGTTTGGATCAACTGCAAAGGCACCCAACCAGCCAGTGTAACCCCACCAGAAGGGTCCATAGAGCAGCTGTGCCTACTTCACAGGCCACAAAACACTAGCCCACACCCTTAACAAGCTTAAAGAGCTCCCACACAAAGACAAAAAGCCACAGACTATTGCGTGCTGTAAAGAGAAAACAACAAGGGAAATACACCCCCCTGTCCCCCATCCCTCCTGTGCCAGCAAACACTGCCCAGAGAGGTTGTGGGCAGCCTGCTGTGGGTGACCCTGCTTTAGCAGGGTGGGTTGGACTAGGGGATCTCCAGAGGTCCCTTCCAACTCCTACCACTGTGATTCTGAGCACACAAACCCTTCCCACAAGCAGCCCACCAAGAGCAAAACCTTTCCTGTAAATCCCCTCCGAGCTGGAACTGACGCAGGACTGGAGGAAAAGCAGAGCGAGGTCAACACTAAAGTGCCCACAAGCTCTGCCAAATTTACTGCCAGCCAGTTCTAAGCAAAGAGGACTGAGAGCAGCCAAACACAGCTGTACCAGAGCAGCCCTAAGGCAGAGCTCAGTCCCCTGTGTTCATCCCATCTGGGCACAGAGAACTTTCATGTAATACCCATGTTGCTGCTGCTTCTGTACATCCTTTCCAGGGCTGTACAGCTGGTGTGTACCCTCGCACAGCCTGAACTCCTCTGGGTCACGGGCCTTACACAGGACAGTGGTGCTCATGCATGTGAAAAGGTTTGCAGAATGAAGCCCTTACAGCTTGCATTTGCTTGCAATTGATCTGTTAGAAGGTAGAAGGGCTCTGCAAAAGAACCCTGACAGGCTAGACAGATGGGCAGAGCCCAACATGATGGCATTCAACAAGTCCAAGTGCCGAGTGCTGCACTTTGGCCACAACAGCCCCATGCAGCGCTACAGGCTGGGGTCAGAGTGGCTGGAGAGCAGCCAGGCAGAAAGGGACTTGGGGGTACTAGTTGATAGCAGCTGAACATGAGCCAGCAGTGTGCCCAGGTGGCCAAGAAGGCCAATGCCATCCTGGCCTGCATCAGGAATAGTGTGGCCAGCAGGAGCAGGGAAGTCATTGTGCTCCTGTGCTCAGCGCTGGTTAGGCCACACCTTGAGTCCTGTGTCCAGTTCTGGGCCCCCCAGTTTAGGAAAGATGTTGAGATGCTGGAAGGTGTCCAGAGAAGGGCAACAAAGCTGGGGAGGGGTCTGGAGCACAGCCCTGTGAGGAGAGGCTGAGGGAGCTGGAGTTGCTTAGCCTGGAGAAGAGGAGTCTCAGGGGTGACCTTATTGCTCTCTACAACTACTTGAAGGGAGGTTAGAGCCAGGTCTCCTCACCCAGACAACCTGTGACAGAACAAGAGGACACAGTGCCAGGGGAAGTCTAGGCTGGAGGTGAGGAGAAAGTTCTTCACAGAGAGAGTTGGTAGCCATTGGAATGTGCTGCCCAGGCGGTGGAGTCCCCATCCCTGGAGGTGTTCAAGAGGGGATTGGATGTGGCACTTGGTGCCATGCTTTAGTAGTCATGAGATTTTGGGTAGCAGTTTGGACTTGATGATCTTTGAGGTCTTTTCCAACCTTATTGATTCTATGATTCATTTGGGCAGAGCCTGTCCTGGGTTCTCTGCCCCATCACTGCACTTTAGGATTTCTTTACCGCAACACTAAGGGTACACAACCAGTGAATCCTGCACCCAGTCCTGACCAGCAGCCTCTAGATCACTACATGGATTTGATTTTATTTTTTACAGCAGGCTCTTTATTTTTAGAGTGCATATTAATTACCCTTAAGCAGGTGCAAAATCAACCTGTTTATTATTGTTTCCTCCGATCCTTAATGGTGGCTGCGAGCAAATAAATCCAGCTAATGCAATAAAAGGATTTATTGTCACCCAAATTTACACCAGCAGCTTAATCATAACACCTTCCCATCTGACAGACTTGCTTGAGAACAATTTGCCCCACAATTTGTCAGCAGGAAAATGGCCTTGTGTAAATGCTGGGAGAAAATAAATGCTAAGACATGGCACAGTCTTTCATTCTTCTAATTGCCATGGGAGTTTGAGGGAGACAGACTTATTTACTTCCCACAGGAAGTGTGCTGTAGTAAATTATCACTATTATAGGCCTAAACAAGCTCCTGACAGTGACAGAATCAAAGGTGGAACGGAAGTGAGGAGAGATGGCTGTGTCCTGAAAGTGTCCATGCTGGAAAGTGGTAGGGTGAGGGCACCTACAGCCCTGTCTGCAGTAACCACACCTAGGTACTGCTAGTCAGGATCCACAGGGGAAGATATCCCTTGCATTTTAAAGGCTTCTCATAGAATCACAGAATGGTTTGAGTTGGAAGGGAGCTTTAAAGGTCTAGTCCAACTCCCCTGCAGTCAGCAGAGACATCTGCAGCTCAAGCAGGGTGCTCAGAGCCCCACACAACCTCACCTGGGAATGGTTCTAGGGATGGGGAATCTACCACCTCTCTGGGAAGCCTGGGACAGTGTTTCACTAGTGGTCAGTCTCTTCTACAGAGAGACACAGCAGAGGCTGTAGTGTCCTCTTCCCTGCCTTGCACACTCAGTAGGGGGTGTCTGACCTTCTCCAGCATTTGGATCCACACACTGTACTGTGGCAGAAGCATCTCACCACCCCCATCAACTGCATTTGCTTTGACCTAGAGGTCAGGGCCAAGGTGAACATCACTCTTGGTTCAAGATTCAGTATTCAGTATCACTAAGGTTGGAAGAGACCTCAAAGATCATCGAGTCCAACCTGTCACCACAGACCCCATGACTAGAGTAGGGAGGACACTACTGCCCACTGCAGGCTTGAACTCACAACGTTTCCATTAAGGATCTTATGTGCTACCAACTGAGCCACAGCTTGCCACTCACCTGAACCAATGCCCTACTTGTGGCTTCTTCTTCTTCCCAGGATTCGGGAGAAAAGCACAGATGGGACAGGCTCACCCCAAAGCCTTCAGAGTTGAGCCCAGCAGTCAGAACACAGGCTTTCAGAGACCAGCAGCCCCCAGATGTATGTGAACTTCTCAACTACCCAGCTGAAGTGCCTTGGAAAGTTTCTCCGCCTGCCCTTACCCAGGGAAGCCATTGGTTAACTCTTTCAGATGACACCCAGACGCTACCAATAACAGGAGGTGCTACTGGGGACTGGTGAAGGGATGAATGAAGCAGCAGGAACAAGCAAAGACAAAGCCAATCTTCCCAGCCCAGCCACCTCCTGGGGTCCCTCATTGTATGCCAGGCACAGGCATGAGCCTGAGACCTCAGCTTGTCCTTGAAATGAGATTTGCCTATTTCCATAACAACAGACGGGTGTTGCCACAATAAAGACAAGCTTTGGGTATTTCCCCCTCCCCTCATTATCGGTAGTTCTTTATTTTCTCTCCTGTTTTTCTTTCTTCTCCCCCCCCACCCCCACCCCACTCTTCTTTTCCTTGTGCCCCTCTCTACAAAGAGTCCCTCATTTCTCTGAAACAAATTGCCCACAGCTTGCTTTCCCATACATCACAGAGTGAGGACCAGGCCTTATCAACGTTGCTCTGCTTTTCCCATCTATTACCCGGTTTGTTTGCACTTTTATCCCATCGTCCTTGCACAAGGGAGAAAACATCCATCATCTGTACATCTGCCAGCTGTCACGGGGCTGTCAGCACGGTGACAGCCAACATGACAGAGCTGTTGTAACGCTGCACCAGCTCTGGGGCTCCGAGTTGAGATTAAACAGCTTGGAAGAAAAAAAAAATAATAAAATAAAAAAATAAAGAAGGAAAAGAGGAAAAAAGAAAGGGGAGGGAGAGGAGATTTAGCTACAGAGAGTGAAGAGTCAAAAATTAAGAATTGCACTTGGTATGAAGAGAGGAAGGAAGGGAGGAGAAAGCAGAAAGCAGCATAGAGTAGGGTGAGGGAGCAGGAGCATGGGGTTTGTTCTCCAAGAGGAGGTGTTTGCTGGTACAACAGAGAGAAACTGTGATCTGCTGCTGTGATCTGGCTCAGCTGAACATTCTTGAAGCCAAGGGGAGGGTGCAGGGTGCTTTGTCCTGTGTCCCAGCAGCTGACAGATCTCCAGCAGGAGTGCGACACTGCTTGGTGGGGCCCCTGGCCCCAGGGGAATGGAATGGAATGGAATGGAATGGAATGGAATGGAATGGAATGGAATGGAATGGAATGGAATGGAATAGGTCTGATAAGATCAGGTTGGCTTCTAATTCTTGGACAAAAACCCCCAACTTTCCTGAGGGAATATGGGGGCTGCTCCCACAGTGAGGCTGAGCCGTCTTATCTGGACTGTGCTTTTCCCAAGATACATTGGACTAGATGATCCTTGATGTCTCCTTCAGCCTGGTGTTCTGTGATTCTATGATTTAGATGGCTGAAGTTAGAATCATAGAATTGTCAGGGTTGGAAGGATCATCTAGTTCCAACCCCCCTGCCATGGGCAAGGACACCTCACACTCGATCAGGTTGCTCAGAGCCACATCCAGCCTAGCCTTAAAAACTTCCAGGGGTGAGGCTTCCACCACCTCCCTGGGCAACCTGCTCCAGTGTCTCACCACCTTCATGGTGAGGAACTTCTTCCTACCATCCAATCTGAATCTAACCATTTCTATTTTTGCTCCATTCCCCCTAGTCCTACCCCAGATTTCATTACTACTGTCCAGCCATGCCCTATTTTTAGACAGGCAATCTTGAAGGGACCAAGAGGTGCTGAGAAATCTGCTCATTCACTCCTCACTCAGTTGTCCCCTGTTCTCTTCCCTGCTTTTCTTCCCAACCCTTCAAATTAAGAAGCTCTTCACCCTGTATCACCCATCTGGCTGCTACTAGAAGACAAACCAGTTATAAATCCTCAGGATGGGAGATGGTCCCATATTGGAATCAGAAGAAGCATCCCCACCCATGTGAGAGAGGGGTGATCCCCCAGCTGTTAAAGATCTTTTCCCAACTGGTGAGGTGTCAGAGACACTCTGCATGGACAAAAGGGACTGCAGCTCCTAAAAACCAGGACTGCAAACAGTCAATGCCAGTTTGCTTTCAAACCTGTAGGTTTCTCTTTCCAGGTGATATGAAAATAGAGCTGGAAAAGCAGCCCCATGTCTATTTTTCACTGATTTATTCAGAATATACAGTCTGAAGGTCATAGCCTGGGAATCTTAACTTCAGGAACAGATATTTTTGGCTTGTTCTTACACCATTTACTCAGGGATGTATCCTTACTGGTTTCATTTCTTTAGGACTTTTAAGGGGAATGATTTGAAGTGAGCCTCAACCCACTCTTGATTTTTGGCCAACATGTAACAGTTACTGTCACAGTCCCCCAGTTAATTTAGTTGATTAGATGATGTTGGGTGATGCTGGGACACGATGATCTTGAAGGTCTCTTCCAACCTGGTCTATTCTAGTCTATTCTAGTCTAGTCTAGTCAAGTCTAGTCTAGTTTATGCTAGTCTAGTCTATGCTATGCTAGTCTAGTCTAGTCCAGTCTAGTCTAGTCTAGTCTATGCTATGCTATGCTATTCTATTCTAAATCCACAGCATGGAAACCCAGCCCCACTGTGGGAGCAGTACCCACATTCCCCCAGGAAAGTTGGGATATTAGTCCAAGAATTAGAAGCCAACCTGATCTTATCAGACTAGGAAAGGGGTGAGCAGATAAGACAAGAGTAGGAATCTTCCAGCTCATGAGCACCACCAAGTTGGTGACACATAATTCACAGCTTCTGGCACAAGAAAAAGAAGGACACCAGATTAAAAGAGAGCCAGGAAAAATGGAGACTATTTTTTTTTCCCCCCATCCCACAACATGTTAGAGGGTGGAAGCCATCCCCACATTATCCTGTGGAAGCCATGAGTGTACATATGTTCAACTCCATAAATTCACAGAGGAAAAATCCATCAAGGGCCATTAACAAATGTGTTCCCTTTGGCTCATAAGTTCCTACATAATAGATTGCTGGAAGGATACACTGAGAGAAATGTTTTATGCATACAGAGTTATACTGTTCCGCTCCTGGCCACAGTGGACCACAGGTCTGAGACAGCCATTTTTAGATGGGTTTTGGGTTGTTGTTTTTTTCTTTAATTTCTTACTTCCAGTGTCTTGTAAAGAAAAAGAAATAGATTTAGGAACAAAGTGATCAAATTTGGTCAAAAAACAACGTTTCATCCAAGCCCCAAAACAAATATTTCATCTAAATATCTTCAGAGTCTTGAAAAACATTAAAAGGTGACTAATAGGGCAACAAAGTTGGTGAGGGGTTTGGAACACAAGCCCTATGAGGAGAGGCTGAGGGAGCTGGGGTTGCTTAGCCTGAACAAGAGGAGACCCAGGGGAGACCTTATTGCTCTCTACAACTACCTGAAGGGAGGTTGTAGACAGGTGGATGTTGGTCTCTTCTCCCAGGCAGCCAGCACCAGAACAAGAGGACACAGTCTCAGGCTGCACCAGGGGAGGTTTAGGCTGGATGTTAGGAAGAAGTTCTATACAGAGAGAGTGATTGCCCATTGGAATGGGCTGCCCGGGGAGGTGGTGGAGTCACCATCATTGGAGGTGTTCAGGAAGAGATTTGATGGGGTGCTTGGTGCCATGGGTTAGTTGTTTAGGTGTGTTGGATTGGTTGATAGGTTGGACGTGATGATCTTGAAGGACTCTTCCAACCTGGTCTATTCTATTCTATTCTATTCTATTCTATTCTATTCTATTCTATTCTATTCTATTCTATTCTATTCTATTCTATTCTATTCTTTAAAAAAATGAAGTCAAAAGGAGTAACTCATTTGAGACTGCCAAGTCCAGATCAGAACTGGGATGAGAGCTTGTCCATCTGCAGATTTCCAGTTAAAAGAATCCTTGTTCAGCGTTTCCTCCTAGTAAGACCATCTCATCTACTTCTACATTCTTATATTCACAGCTATACAAAGCACCTCAAGTAATCCATTGAGAACAAAGACCTTTGCAACAAAATTAAATAATCAGCTTTTGTCACACCATGACTCAGTTTTGATTGAAGCTTTGGAAACCATAACCTTCTGCTCTTCAGACTGACAATGCCATGTAATATGTTTTGTGAGGACAGAGACACTCACTGATGTCAGGTAGAGGCTGGAGCACACTGGCTTCCCTAGGCGTCTACCTGTGTTCTGGGCTGGGGGTTTGCACCAAGCAGGGCAGAGCAGGGCTCACACCAAGTAGGGCAGAGCAAGGCTCAAACCAAGCAGGGCAGAGCAAGGCTCACACCAAGCAGGGCAGAGCAGGGCTCACACCAAGCAGGGCAGAGCAAGGCTCACACCAAGCAGGGCAGAGCAGGGCTCACACCAAGCAGGGCAGAGCAAGGCTCACAGCAAGAAGGGCAGAGCAAGGCTCACAGCAAGAAGGGCAGAGCAAGGCTCACAGCAAGAAGGGCAGAGCAAGGCTCACACCAAGCAGGGCAGAGCATAGTCACACCAAGCAGGGCAGAGCATAGTCACACCAAGCAGGACACAGCGAGACTCACACCAAGCAGGACACAGCAAGGTTCTCACCAAGCAGGATAGCCCTGCAGGGTTCTGCCTCCTGTTTGCTGCCTGAAATTTCATTCAACTGGCAAAACACTCTCAAAAGCCAGTTCAGATGAATTAGTGATGGAAAGCATTAGCAAAGGTTATGGGTAAGAGGGCAAAACTTGGCTAATCCCTTTCTTCCATGCCCATCCAAGTGCTGCCACTTCCTCAGCGTCACAAGGAGGTAATTCAGCTGAGCCTTGTGTGAAGGCAGGTTAGATTTAGGAGGTTTCTGCCAGATTCCCACTGTTTGGGGGCTGCAACTACCTGCAATTTAGCCAGGGTGGTGCCTGACACAGCGGCTTTGTAGGAAATAGGGATTGTTATGGTTAAGAAAGCATGGCAAAGCTCGTGTGTTCCTTCCCCTAACCACTTTAGTGTTTCTGCTAAATAAAAATCCATTTTTATTCTTAAGGGAGCTGAGTGGAGAGATGTTGTTTTACGTCCTGGTTTTCAGCAGTGATGATGTATGTCCCTTTTACAAACTTATCTCTGGTTTTTTGCTCAGTTTATAAGCTCAAAGCAATCTTTCTTTCCTAAAGCTTCCTTCTCTCACAGTCTGGAGGAACCTTGAGATTTCCTGCCGGTGATTTAAAGGGCTATAATACTCGCAGGCTAGATTTGTTTTAGTGTCCATAAAGCTCAAAAATTTCATAAAACAATTGGTGAAAATAAAATTACCAAAAAATGATGTACTGCCAGCAGACTGTATAATAGTTACGGGGGAAATGGAGAATATGATTCACTGGGGTATAAAAATGACAATGTATTTATTGCGGCGCAGTGACAAGAAACTAATTTGTCCCTTTTACTTTTCAGACAGGGCTTGAATTCCGATTTTCCTCCTTTGCCTCTGCCTGTGGCAGGGCAGCAAAGAGCAGGCTCTAACTGCTGGGCTGGAGGGATGGCTGTGGCTGCAGCGCAAGGAGCCATGGCAGTGCGAGGAATCACACAGAATCACAGAATCACCAAGGTTGGAAGAGACCTCAAAGATCACCAAGTCCAACATGTCACCACAGACTTCATGACTAAACCATGGCTCCAATTACCACGTCCAATCCCCTCTTGAACACCTCCAGGGATGGTTACTGCACCACCTCCCTGGGCAGCACATTCCAGTGCCTAACAACTCTCTCAGCAAAGAACTTTCTCCTCACCTCCAGCCTAAACTTCCCCTGGTGCAGCTTGAGACTGTGTCCTCTTGTTCTGGCGCTGGTTGCCTGGGAGAAGAGACCAACCCCCTCCTGGCTACAAGCTCCCTTCAGGTAGTTGTAGACAGCAATAATAGCAAGAAGAGTTTGCTCTCTGTAGAGCCAAATACCTGCAAGTGTTGCAGAAATGTGAACTGCAAGCAGACACCTTCTCCTGCACTTAGTGCCATGGTTTAGTTGATTAGATGGTGTTGGGTGATAGGTTGGACTTGATGATCTCGAAGATCTTTTCCCACCTGGTTAATTCTGTATTCTGTACAAGTAAGTAGGCATTCAAATGTTAATCCAGAATTACAGAATCACAGGGGTTGGAAGGGACCTCAAAAGACCATGCAGCACAATCCCCCCGCCAGAGCAGGAGCACCCAGAGTAGGTCACGCAGGAACATGCGCAGGCAGGTTTGGAACGTCTCTAAAGAGGATTCCACAGCCTCTCTGGGCAGCCTGTTTCAGTGTTTGTCACCCTCACAGTGAAAAATTTCTCCTTATGTTCATGTGGAACTTCCTTTGCTCCAGCTTGCACCCCTTGCCCCTTGTCCTGTCATTGGACATCACTGAGAAGAGCCTGGCTCTGTCCTCCTGACACTCCAGATGTTGGTCTATTTGGGTTGGTGACAAGGAGTTAACTCTCTCAAACCTATTCTCATTTCTTCTGGAAGTCAAATCCTGCCTTTCCACATCCCAGATGTTTTGCTCCTTAGGCTTCTCCAGAAAAACTCATCCCTGGAAACAATGAAGGCCAAGTTGGACATGGCTCGGAGCAACCTACTCTAATTGCAGATGTCCCTGCTCACTGCAAGGGAGTTGAACTAGATGACTTTTAAAGGCCCTTTCCAACCCAAACTATGAAAATCTGCTTCAGAGAAAGCAGAAGTCCAGAGTAAAGACAAAAGCAGTGAGTGAGGGATCTGTCTTGAAGAGACTTGGCTTTCACTCAGCTCTAAGCGTGTGATGTTCAGCACTTCCCCTCCTTCAGCCTGCACACAGTCTGGTCCTCTTTGCTCCAGCTGCATGCTCAGCATGGGGAGCTGGAAAACACAGTTAAAACCCAGATTCAGAGTTAGAACTGGAAACTGAAGAAATTTATTCCCTGAAAAAATGAAGTGACTGAAAGTGTTGCAGCTATAAAACAACAAAAAGAGGTGTTTGGTATGTACAAATCAAAACTTTGAGGGAGAAGCTGTACACAGCAAAATTCAGACACTACCACAGAAAGTTCAGCATCAGAAATTGTCAGAGCCTGGCAGCTGTCAATGCCATCCAATGAGATCTGGACAGACTGGAGAGCTGGGTGCAGGCAAGCCTCATGAAGTTCAATGAGGACAAGTGCAGGGTCCTGCATCTGGGGAGGAATAACAGCAGGCACCAGTACAGGTTAGGAGCTGCCCTGCTGGAAAGCAGCTTCACAGAAAAAGACCTTGGAGTCTTAGTGGACATCAAGTTCTGCATGGGACAGCAATGTGCCCTTGTGGCCAAGAGAGCCAATGGGATCCTGGGGTGCACCAAGAAAAGTGTGGCCAGCAGATCTAGGAAGTTTCTTCTTCCCCTCTGCTCTGCCCTGGTGAGACCACACCTGGAATGCTGTGTCCAGTCTTGGGCTCCCCAGTTCAAGAGAGACAGAGACCTGCTGGAGGGAGTCCAACAGAGAATCATGAGGATGATTAAGGGACTTGAACACCTCCCCTATGAAGAGAAACTGAGAAACTTGGGGCTGTTTAGCCTTGAGAAGACTGAGAGGGGATCTGATCAATGCAGGTGGGTGTCAAGTGGAGGCGGCCAAACTCTTTTGGGTGGTGTGCAATAATAAGACAGAAGACAACAGGTTCAAGCTTGACCATAGAAGATTTCACCTCAACATAAGGAGAAACTTCTTTACAGTGAAGGTGAAGCCTGTCAGAGTGGCTCAGTTGGTAGCGAATGAGACCTTTAATGGGAAGGTCATGAGTTCAAGCCTGCAGTGGGCAGTAGTGTCCTCACTACTCTAGTCAGGAGGTCTGTGGTGACAGGTTGGACTTGATGATCTTTGAGGTCTCTTCCAACCTTAGGAATACTGAATACTGAGTGACAGAGCACTGGAAGAGTCTGCCCAGTGCTGGACACATTCCAAACACACCTGGAGGCATTCCTGGGGAGACTACCCTGGGTGATCCTGCTTTGGCAGGGGGGTTGGACCCGATGATCTCTGGAGGTATCTTCCAACCTCTAATGTACTGTCACACTGTCATGCAGTCAACTACAGAGGGCACACCAAGTTCCCTTTTTTGGTGTACTTTTGGTATGTCCCTCTTGTTAAAGTTGTGCTACCTAAAGTAAATAAACTCAAAAGATCAGGTCATGGGGGAGAGACAGGTGCCCTCAAACCTTGGACAGAGAAAGGTTCTCCCCATCCCACAGCAAGTGTTATTTATGACTAAAGATCTGCTTCCTATTGACCAAGGAGGTGAACACGATAGTTATGGTGTCTGTTCCTTTGACACCTTAGCTCCGTAACATAAAGTGCTTCTACTGGCAGTCCCTGCCCTGGAAAGCCCCAAAACCGAACAGGATTGATTCCAGGACCATACAAACAGCTTTATGAGGCAAGCAAAGCAGCTAAATGCATTGCCCAGGTCACTGTCCTAAAATGCACCATAAAAAATGCTCTAAATTCTCTGTGTTTTGGGGATGGAATGGAAAGCTTACTTTTTCCCTAGCTTGCACAGGTCTCTGAAGTTAATAAGTTTCTCTGGATTATAAAACCCCAGAATTGGATTTCAGCACAATTTCAATCTGTTGTTTCACTCTGTGCTATTAAATATATTCATTTTTATGAGTCCCCTTTCTCTTCTCAGTCCCCAAGAGCACTGGACACATCCTACATTTTGCTTCTGGCCCTGTAATACCATAAGTCCTCCCAGACCCCACCAAAGCCTGAGGAGAGGTCCTGATGGTCTGGGAATAACTCTAAATGTGGGATCGTAACCCAAGGAAATATGAAAGCTGTCCTCCAGCAGCAGTGCCTTTGGGAAAGGTCCTGCACAACACCCCCTCAACATCATTCCTGAAGTTTAAACACTATTACATGCCTTTAATATTAACCAATTACCCGTGTAGAGCACTGAGGACAGAGAAAGAGGTGCATCTTCTGACACTGAGACTCTTGAATATGCCCAGAGAAGGGCAACGAGGGTGGAGAGAAGCCTTGAGCACAGCCCTACAAGGAGAGGCTAAGGGAGCTGGGGTTGTTTAGCCTGGAGAAGAGGAGGCTCAGGGGAGACCTTCTTGCTGTCTACAACTACCTGCAGGGAGGTTGTAGCCAGGAGGGGGTTGGTCTCTTCTCCCAGGCAACCAGCACCAGAACAAGAGGACACAGTCTCAAGCTGCACCAGGGCAGATTTAGGCTTGAGGTGAGGAGAAAGTTCTTCACAGAAAGAGTAATTGCCAATTGGAATGTGCTGCCCAGGGAGGTGGTGGAGTCACCATCCCTGGAGGTGTTCAAGAGGGGATTGGATGTGGCACTTGGTGCCATGGTTTAGTAGTCATGGGGTCTTGGGTGAGAGGTTGGACTTGATAATTTTTGAGATCTCTTCCAACCTTATTGATTCTATATTCTGGGATCTCACCAACCTCAGCTGGCACACTGCAGAGTATTCCGTCTCTTAAACTGTGTGGGTTTGGCCTCAAGCAGGTGATTTCAACATTGCCATGGGCAGCAGAGTGCTACAGCAAACTCCACTGAGGTCAGGGTAGTGGAGGGTCTGACTTCAGGAAATAGACAGAATCACAGAATCATTAAGATCGGAAGAGACCTCCAAGATCATTAAGTCCAACTGCCAACCGAACACCACCATACCCACTAAGCCATGTCCCCAGGTGTCATCTCTGTGTGTTTTCTGAACATCTCCAGGGACTCCACCACCCCCCTGGGCAGCCTGTTCCAGGGGTTTAGATTCACTTACACCAGGAACCTTGCATTTGACATTGCTCAGTCCCACAGTTAGGGACTCTGCACACTTTCCTCCTCACTCTTTCTCCTCAGGTGAGAGATGCCAGATTTTTTTGTTAGAAAACTGCTTAGCAGACACCTTTGTTCAGTTATTGTCCTTGAGATTTTATTCATTTACCTGCTAATTTTGATTCTATTTTCTACCATAGCCCTATGAGAGAAAAACTGAATTCAGTCTCCTTCCTAGGCTGTAACCTGATCAGAGAGAAGTTCACATTTGACATGGATTGCTGTTGCCAAAAGAAAGGTAACAGGTAGGGGAGGAAGGCCAGCAGAATGAGTTTGGGTATTCACTTTCACCCACACTGCTCATTTACACTTGGCCTAAAATCTGGGAAGGAAAAACACTCAGATATTTGAATTCATTAATTCAGCTGTAACACACAGAAGACAAGAGACAAATCATAGAATCATAGACTCAACAAGGTTGGAAAAGGCCTCAGAGATCATCAAGTCCAACCTGTGATGTTGAATATTACCCACAAAAGCGTATCCACTTGAACTGAAATCCACCCAGGTACTGTGCAAACGCTCCACAGCAGTTACAAAAACCATTATAAGCATCTATCCAGTTCTGGAGCCCCTATTACATGAGGGATATGGATGTGCTGGAAGGTGTCCAGAGAAGGGCCAGGAGGATGAGCAGAGGGCTGGAGCACCTCTCCTATGAGGACAAGCTGAAGGAGTTGGGGCTGTTCAGTCTGGAGAAAAGAAGGCTCCGAGGTGACCTCATTGTGGCCTTCCAGTGTCTGAAGGGGGCTACAAGAAGGCTGGGGAGGGACTGCTCAGGATCTCAGGTAGTGATAGGACTAGGGGGAATGGAATGAAGCTGGAGGTGGGGAGATTCAGGCTGGAGGTGAGGAAGAAGTTCTTCCCCATGAGAGTGGTGAAACCCTGGAATGGGTTGTGAAGTGAGGTGGTTGGGGTGCCGTCCCTGGAGGTGTTTAAGCCCAGGCTGGATGAGGCTCTGGCCAGGCTGATCTAGTGTGGGGTGTCCCTGCCCATGGCAGGGGGGTTGGAACTAGCTGATCCTTGTGGTCCCTTCCAACCCTGACTGATTCTATGATACTATGATACTGTGATCTTCTTTGGCCCTATAAAACCAAGCCTCTGGCACTTCTGAATTCCCAATCCTATTAAGACATACTCCTTATCCATGCAGCAGAAACACAGGCACTTCTTTCTGACTATTTCCAAGCAAAGGAGAGATTTAGTCCCACAATGTTTTGCTTTTTTCCCCTCAAAGGTGTTAAGGTGGTTTTGATGTGGGATTGAGGGTTTTGGTTTCTTTTTAAACACAGTTGCTAAATTACAGCTGAATCCTTACAAGCTCCTCGCACAAGAGTGTGAATCATTCAAGCAACTAATGAAGTGAGCACCTTGAACCTGCAGCATTTTAGAGCTCAATTTACTGTTTCTAATTGCTATGAAAAAAAACCCAACAAAACCAAAAACAGTTGGTCTGTGCTAGCATGTAACTTGCTCTCCAAAACAGTAAAAATTTGAATGGTGCCACATCCAGCTGGCAGCCAGGCACTAGTGATGTCCCCCAGGGATCAGTGCTGGCCCCCATACTGTTCAATATCTTTACTGATGGTCTGGATGAGGGCACTGAGTCAATCATCAGTAAATTTGCTGATGACACCAAGCTGGGGGCAGGAGTTGATCTGTTAGAGAGTAGAAGACCTCTGCAGAGGGACCTTGACAGCCTGGACAGATGAGCAGAGTCCAAGGGCGTGAGATTTAACACACCTAAGTGCAGGGTTCTACACACTGGCCGCAACAAGTCCAAGCAACCATCACCAGAACAAGAGGACACAGCCTCAAGCTGCACCAGGGGAGGTTTAGGCTGGATGTTAGGAAGAAGCTCTTCACAGAACAAGAGATTGGCCATTGGAATGTGCTGCCCAAGGAGGTGGTGAAGACATCATCCCTGGAGGTGTTTAGGAAGAGGCTGGATGGAGCATTTGGTGTCATGGTTTAGTTGATTAGATGGTGTTGGGTGATAGGTTGGACTTGATGATCTCAAAGGTCTTTTCCAACCTGGTTAATTCTATTCTATTCTATTCTATTCTATTCTATTCTATTCTATTCTATTCTATTCTATTCTAGTCTAGTCTAGTCTAGTCTAGTCTATTCTATTCTATTCCATTCCATTCCATTCCATTCCATTCCATTCCATTCCATTCTATAGCCAGTGGCATCAGCAGAGCTGCCTTCAGTCCCACATCTGACACTGAGCTGTGGAGGAGCTCTGAAAGGGCTGGTGAAGACAACAGCATTGATTTCCCCTGCTCAGCAGCCCCAGCATTTTGCTTGCTCAGTTCACTCACAGTCTCTCCCTTCTTCTGCTGCTTTGAGGGACATGTCCTAAATCAGGGAAAAAAACCCAACTTTAAAAGGGGCTGCTTCAAAACTGCAGATCGTTGCTCTGCTGGCCAAGGAGAGCCACATACACCCAGTAAACATACACAGTTTCTATACCTGGCACAAGAAGTGGTAGTCAATAATAACAGCTAGTAATTTATAATAACAGAAGGAAAAAGGGGGGGGGGAGGGGGGGAGGGACAGGACACCTCTCATTGCCAAAGATCACATGAAGCCTCTCAGTGCAGTCTCAAAGTCTACAGTTGTTTTCCTGAGGGTTTTAGCATGTCCTTGTGCAGATCTCTCAAGAAGCATTTTCCAGGGCAGTAGGACTTGGGATGCACTCACACAATGCAGACAGGCAGGCAGGAAGCTCCCTGCCAAGTGAACCACTGCAGGGAGAGACGTGGAGCTGGAAGGAGCCAGCGCTAAGTTCTACAGGCAGTTACTGAGCCTTGGCTGACAGCTACTCATTCAACACACAAAACTTGATTGCTCTAACTGATGTGAGCAGACAAACCAGTTCAGGCAGGTAGCGTGCCTGATTCTTACCCCTTTCTATCACATGTACACTCCTCACAGAGATTTTTCAATCAACTGACACAGAAAACACAAGCAGCAAGTGGAGAACAGATAGTGGATACATTCTGCATGGAGAGTCACCATGGCATGCTGGCCAGTATCAGGAGTAGTGTGGCCAGCAGGAGCAGGGAAGCCATTCTGTCCCTGCACTCAGCACTGGTTAGGCCACACCTTGAGTCCTGTGTCCAGTTCTTGGCACCTCAATTTAGGAAAGATGTTGAGTTGCTGGAAGGTGTCCAGAGAAGGGCAACAAGGCTGGGGAGGGATTTGGACCATAAGCCCTACGAGGAGAGGCTGAGTGAGCTGGAGTTGTTTAGCCTGGAGAAGAGGAGGCTCAGGGAAGACTTTCCTGCTGTCTACAACTACCTGAAGGGAGGTTGCAGCCAGATGGGTGTTGGTCTCATCTTCCAGACAACAAGCACCAGAACAAGAGGACACAGTCTCAAGCTGCACCAGGGCAGGTTTAGGCTGGACATTAGGAAGAAATTCTTCACAGAAAGAGAGATTTGCCATTGGAATGTGCTGCCTAGGGAGGTGGTGGAGTCACCATCACTGGAAGTGTATATAAAGAGCCTGGATGAGGCACTTAGTGCCATGGTTTAGTTGATTAGGTGGTGTTGGATGATAGGTTGGACTTGATCTCGAAGGTCTTTTCCACCCTAGTAAATTCTGTATTCCGTATCCCCCACCCTCTTGTGTGTGCTCAGCTGCCCTTTCTTACCCCCTCCAAGACATTTCTTTTCAAATGTTATTGTGTTTGCATCATTAATGTCACCATCTGAGTGTCTCAACCTGCTTACAACAGCCCTTAGATCATGGCTTTATTATCCAAATGCCAACAGTCTTGTTATCACTAATGAACTTTGGGAAGCAGGAGAACTCACATGTGATGCTCTGGGTTTATTTCTTCAGCTGGCATCTTGTAACTAGTGAAAAATGTTATCCCTTTAAATCATGGAGCCCCAGATCTATCTGCTTAAAGTCTGGTAACTCTGCTGACAAAAGATGTGGTGACCCTTCCCCAACACAGCTGGTGACCTTCAGATGTTAAACAAGATCCATTTTCTTAGAGTTTGGCTGCAACTGGTTTCATGTCCAGAAATCTGAGTTATCCCAGCCTAAGGAAAGGAAATTTGAATTTCTACACTACAGAGAGATTTCCTAAAAGGCCAGGAGTGCATGGATGTGGATGGCAGGATAAGCAAACCATCACTTTTGTCCTCCCCTGATTTGGTAAGAAAACAAATTATACATTTTGATACATTAATCAATTATCACAGGCAAACTACTTCATTCATTTAACCTCTTTCCAGCAGCCACTCTCACTACTCTGTAAAGGAGAGGAGAGGAGAGGAGAGGAGAGGAGAGGAGAGGAGAGGAGAGGAGAGGAGAGGAGAGGAGAGGAGAGGAGAGGAGAGGGAGAGGAGAGGGAGAGGAGAGGGAGAGGAGAGGGAGAGGAGAGGGAGAGGGAGAGGAGAGGGAGAGGAGAGGGAGAGGAGAGGGAGAGGAGAGGGAGAGGAGAGGGAGAGGAGAGGGAGAGGAGAGGGAGAGGAGAGGGAGAGGAGAGGAGAGAAATTAACCAGGTTGGAAAAGACCTTCAAGATCATCAAGTCCAACCTATCACCCAACACCATCTAATCAACTAAACCATGGCACCAAGCACCCCATCCAGTTCACAATCCCACAGCACGTGAAGCAGCTTTGTG
The DNA here is from genome assembly GCF_026170545.1 of Melanerpes formicivorus. NCBI lineage: Eukaryota > Metazoa > Chordata > Aves > Piciformes > Picidae > Melanerpes > Melanerpes formicivorus. Next base: position 2,813,437 of record NW_027142371.1, on the reverse strand, counting down.
ATTAAAGAGGGCAGTGTCACACAAGTTGTGTCATGTAATGGACATAGGCTTTGGTCTAAAAACCTATGAGGTCAATGCTTTGATATGGTGGTGCAAGTGGTGTATTTGGGATGTGGAATATTGCTGCACACAGCTTTGGGCTTTAGAGCAAACCCAGCTTGCTTACCAGCAGGGATTTACAGTCCTCCCTTTCCTGAGAAGTACTGGGCAGGAAGGCAGGAACACAGCTGAAATATTCACAGGAGATGTTGCACACTTCCTTATGATCACACGTGTGTAATAACTCTGCTGGGCTAAAACCCTAAAGAGCAGTCACAGCAATCCTTCTCATGCACTCTGAAATGTTGTTCTGGTCCCATCCACACACAGGCTGAAATTTCTAACAGAGTTTTGCAACAGCAGAGCTAAAGTCCACCACAAACCTCTTCCCTTCCATGTATGTGGTCAGGCAAGTCCAGCTGCTATCAAACAGGTAGAAGGTAGAGTGAAACATTCTGTTTCAGCAGTACTTCACATATTCAGCCTGGTTTTCCTCAGAAATCAAACCTTTAGAGATCAAAAAGTCTGACTCTTCTCAGTGGTGTCCAGTGACAGGATAAGGAAGGATGGATACAAACTGGAACCCAACAGTTTCCACATAAACATAAGGGGGGGCAGGGATTACTTTGTAGGGGGCAGGGATTACTTTGTAGGTGGCAGAGCACTGAAGCAGCCTTACAAGAGAGGTTGTGGGCTGACCAGGTCTGGAGAGATTCCAAGCCTGCCTGGACCTGCTGTTGTGTGATTTACTCTAGGTGATCCTGCTGTGGCAGAGGGTTTGGAACAAAAGATCTTCAGAGGTCTTTCCAACCCCTATCATCATAGGGGTTGTGTGTGAGTGTTTAAGTTGTCCACCTCACACACACAAAAAAACCCAAACCACTCACAACAAAAACAACAAGCACAGAGATAAAAAAATAGTAGGGGTTGTGGGGGGGGGGGGGGGTTTAGCAAGTTTTTACTTGCCTTCCAATCCCTGAGTCTTTACAGTGGAGCCAAATCACGTTTTAAAGCCATTCTCTCAAACCACAGTTACTAGAAACGCTTTAAAAGAAAAGCCAAGACTCTCCTGCAGCCATCTGCCCCCAGGAGCTGGGGCTATAAACACAAGACCAAATACCTCAAGACCCAGTCAAAGCTCAACAGCAGCCAACACTGTCTCTGTTTCAAAACATTTAATAGGTATTAAAATTCTCTGGTGACCAGAAGTCATAAACCAGATGCTGAAGGATCTGTGCCTATGGATCCTATTGCACAAGTTGATTTGTTCAACTCTGATTTTATAGATACAGCTCAGAAAATGAAAGGAACCCTCACATCACTGAGCAGAGGTGGACATGGTACCAAAAGCCAACTCAGTGGCAAGGCAAAAATCCAGGCAGGTCTCTTGCTGGACTTCAATGGCCAACTTTAAGAAAGCTTGAACTATTTAACTGCTCTTGGAAGACAAAATGAGAGGCAGACAGGGAGGGAGGATTTTGAACAAGATGGGTATCTGAGAAGGGTTTAAAAGCTGCAGCTGAATATGGAGGGAGTTGGCACTCTCAGGTTTTATTGCCAGTTTTACATTCCCATAAAGTTTTACAGCCACAGCTGACCCGGCCTGCTGCCATGTGCCTTGCTGCAGGCATGCTTGGTGACCTCCTCACTGCCCTGCTCTGCTCCTTCATCTCCTTGCCTTTCTCCCTAATTGATTCTTTATCTAATGCAAGGCTGAAATGAAATCTTCATCTCGGTTTCCTGTAAGAGGAGAGTAGGGGGCAGCAGGGATTGGAACACAGGAAGTCTGGATTTTCCCATTTTGCACATGCTCTAGGACCAATCTCTGACCCCTAACATGACTACTAATGGTCCCTGCTGCATCCCACCACAGGCAGGGACTTGATGTAGCTGATCTTGATGGGGCTGTCCCTGCTGGCTGCAGGGCAGTTGGACTAGATGACCTCTAAAGTTCCCATCCAACCCAAACAGAATCACAGAATCACCAAGGTTGGAAGAGACCTCAAAGATCATCCAGTCCAACCTGTCACCACAGACCTCATGACTAAACCATGGCACCAAGTGCCACATCCAATCCCCTCATGAAAACCTCCAGGGATGGTGACTCCACCACCTCCCTGGGCAGCACATTCTAATGGCCAATGACTCTCTCAGTGAAGAACTTTCTCCTCACCTCCAGCCTAAACTTACCCTGATGTGTTCCTGTGCATGATGGAATACAGCCATGTGCAGGGACCAGCCCCACTCCACCACCTCAAGACCCTTTTCTGCTGTATGTGAGCAAAACCAGAGGAACAGCAATGAGAAAGGTGAGTTTAGGGAAGAAAGAGAGGACTGAAAGGAGCAGTTATACCAGCTGCTGTTATACCAGCAGCAAGCACAAAAAACTGGAGGGATAGGCTTACAGAGGAGCAAACAAAAGACAAGGAAACAAACCTTTTTTGTTTGGTTTGGCTTTCATCTTCCTGGGATATTTTTTGGTTTGCTTAAATAAACAGATTCAGGTCAACCAAATTGTTTTATGAATTCATCTTATTTTCCTCTTATCTATTTCAAGTTAAAAATCATACCAATATATTCAGCAGGAGGAAAAAGAACCCCAAACAAATAAACAACAAAAACGAACCCCAGAGTTTTATCTTGGCATTTGCAGAACACAATATTGCTGTGTGGAATGGCAAAAAGAGTTTGAATATAACTTTAGATGGTGAGGGTTTAAAATGGTCACAAATAAACTGTTCTTCCAGCCAGTTTAGCCAAGAATGCTGCTGGCTTTGGTTTGGTTGGGTTTGGGGCTTTTTGTTTGGTTTGGGGATTGTTTTAGACTAGACTAGACCAGAATAGAAATGAATAGAATAGAATAGAATAGAATAGACCAGGTTGGAAGAGAGCTTCAAGATCATCGCGTCCAACCCATCAACCAATCCAACCCACCTAAACAACTAACCCATGGCACCAAGCACCCCATCAAGTCTCCTCCTGAACACCTCCAATGATGGTGACTCCACCACCTCCCCAGGTAGCACATTCCAATGGGCAATCACACTCTCTGTATAGAACTTCTTCCTAACATCCAGCCTAAACCTCCCCTGGCACAGCCTGAGACTGTGTCCTCTTGTTCTGGTGCTGCTTGCCTGGGAGAAGAGACCAACATCCACCTGTCTACAACCTCCCTTCAGGTAGTTGTAGACAGCAATAAGGTCACCCCTGAGTCTCCTCCTCTCCAGGCTAAGCAGCCCCAGCTCCCTCAGCCTCTCCTCACAGGGCTGTGTTCCAAAGCCCTCACCAACTTCATTGCCCTTCTCTGGACATGCTCCAGCAAGTCAACCTCCTTCCTAAACTGAAGGATCCAAAACTGGACACAGGACTCACGATGTGGCCTAACCAGTGTAGTGCACAGGGGGAGAATGACCTCCCTGCTCCTGCTGGCCACACTGTTCCTGATGCAGGCCAGGATGCCATTGGCCCTCTTGGCTGCCTAGGTACACTGCAGGCTCATGTTCAGCCTACCATCGACCAGCACCCCCAGGTCCCTCTCTGCCTGGCCGCTCTCCAGCCACTCTGACCCCAGCCTGTAGCACTGCCTGGGGTTGCTGTTTTGTCTCGTTTGGGGATTTTCGTTTGGTTTGGGGTTTGGGGTTTTTGCTTTGTTTACTTTTCTTTCTGGTGAGTTTTAAAGCTTTGAACTCCCCAAACCACCACAATAAACTGAAAAACTACTCCAGTCATTGACACAGTCATCACCCCTTCTCTGGCACCTTGTATGCCCAGCTGTAGAAGGAGAGGGCTCTCCCACTCCTTGCAGCATGCTCTTTGAGTGAAAAGAAAACCATAAAAGACTCGAGAGTCACAATGAGAGGGAATGAGAGAGCATAGAGCAGGGTAGCACTGAGATGAAATCCACCTCCTGCAGCTGAAGGGTTCTGGCTAGGAGTCCTACAGGTCTTTAAACTGAGGCAGATGAAAAAATGTGTTGCACAAGTGTAGAGGCTCCTTTCATCTCATCTCATCTCTTGCTGCATTTAAACCACATACTAGTTACATTCATCTGTTAAAGACAGAACAGCAGAAGCAGCAGGAGATAAACTCCATAGGAACATCTTTTATAATGGATGAATGCAGGATAGAGTCCCTTTATCACCACCAGTGTATCAAAGGTGTGTCCATAAAGTCTAATCTCTTGTCTTTGGCCTCCCTAAAAGGATACAAACCTCCCTTCTCCACGGTCCCAAATCTTCAGTGCTGTGCAGAGGTCCCTTCCTTGGTTACACTGACACACAGAAAGTTCTCCTTGTAATCACCAGAATTATGTTCATGTTACAAACTCTAACACCCAGTGCCTCTGGTCCTTGAGTAAAGCCCCTGCTCGGCAATGCTCGTGTTTGCAGCGGGGTTAATCTCCATTGCAACACCAGTATCTCCAGCTCATAAAGAGCAACATGGGCTGCAGATTCACAGCTCTTCCCCAGGCATCATTAAGTTAAATCAGAGATGGAAAAACCGAGTCATGCTGTGAACTGGCTAACTTCTGTTTCCAGCTGGGAGAGGCAGAGACAGGACTCGTAAAGCAGCTGCCTTAGGCGTAACTCAGATGGGGCTGAGGATTCAAACCAACTAATAATGGAAGTTTGGGAAATCAGCTAACACTTCCCAGCCAACCACACTGCTGTTCTGCTAGCTGTCCTGAGAACTGGAGCAGAGTGAAGTCACTGCCTAGTAAAATCTTAATTGCTTTTCTTTTACACTGATAGTGTATTCAGTAGCATTAATCACATCCTGATTAATGATTGACTTCAAAGCAGGACACTTACTTCACTAGAGGATCTCCAAGAGCTCTGCTGCCATTAATGGATTTTACATGATTCTCACTCCATTTTGAAGACAGCAAAAACAAGTTAAAGAGATGTTAGTGCTGTAGGATAGCATTAAGGAAAGAGCTGGAAAGGAAACACAAGAGCCTTAATTAAAAGGAGTGCATTAAAAAGAGTGTGTCCAGCAGGTCAAGGGAGGTTCTCCTCCACCTCTACTCTTCCCTAGTGAGGCCACATCTGGAATATTGTGTCCAGTTCTCGGCTCTCCTGTTCAAGAGAGACAGGGAACTACTGGAGAGAGTCCAGCAGAGGATACAAAGATGCTGAGGGGCCTGGTGCATCTCTGTGAGGAAAGGCTGAGCAACCTGGGTCTGTTTAGCCTGGAGAAGAGCAGCCTGAGAGGGAATCTGATCAATGCTGAACAATAGCCAAAGGGCAAGTGTAGGGTGTAAGGGGCCAGACTCTTCTCAGTGGTTCCCAGCAACAGGACAAGAAGCAATGGGCACAAACTGGAACCCAGGAGGTTCCACATAAATATAAGGGGGAAAATTTTCACCTTGAGGGTGCCAGACCACTGAAGCAGCCTGCCCAGAGGACTCTCCAAGTCAGGAGAGATTGCAAAGCTGCCTGGACATCCGCCTCCTGAATCAGTAAGGCTGGAAAAGACCTCAGAGGTCATCAAGTCCAACCTATTACCCAATACCTAACACCTCCTGACAACTAAACCACGGCTCCAAGTGCCACATCCAAGCCTTTTTTGAACACCTCCAGGAATGGTGACTCCACCACCTCCCTGGGCAGCAGATTCCAATGGCCAATTACTCTTTCTGTGCAGAACTTCCTCCTCACACATGTTCCTGTGTGATTTACTCTGGGCGACCCTGCTTTAGCAGGGGGGTTGGACTAGCTGGCCTTCAGAGGTCCCTTCCAACCCTTACCGCTCCGTTCGTGCGTGCCTGCCGCACACGATCATTTCTGAAGCCCAGCTGGCAGCCCTGGGAACGAGCAAGCCAAGCAGCCAGCTTGGGTTAGCCCCCTGGATGTACTCAAAGTGCTAAAAATAAACCTGCAAAATGAAAGCTGCCGCCCGGCGCATCACAACACACCGGGCATCAAATTGCATTAGAATCTTTATATGGAGGAAAATTGCATCCTGCAAACTTAAATTATCTCTCCCCTCCCTCTCCCCTCCCACCTGCCATGGCCCATTTCCTATTATATTTTTCTAACAAACCAATAGATGCTTGAAATCACGGAAAGCCATAAAGAATTGGAATCAAATTAAGTCTACATTCTAACTGCATTAGGTGCTGTCAAGCATAGTTTACTCACTCTTCACAGTTCTATCTAGAGGCTAAACAATTTTGTACCCTTTCTCTACTAATCAAAACTGATTACGCTGATAATGGACCCCTGATGCTGAACACTTTATGAAGGTAAATTATGCCATATTGAACAGGAAGGGGAATGGAAAAATCACCCAGAGATAAATAGGTCTAAAGATGCATATATTGATCTCGCACATTCTTTTGCTCGCTCTCAGTGTCTGCAGTGGCTAAAGGTTCAATCAATACTTTCAGTGCTGTAATGACATCTTTTATAATACCATCATAATTGGCCATTACCACTGCATGCCCCTGGATTGGCTTCTGCTGGGGCATTCTGTAGCTCAGATCTTTTGTTTGGGTTCCCCCCACCCCCCCCCACCCCCCCTTCCCAGATCCCTGAAGGGGCAGGTTAAACACAGCCCTGGTGTTCTCCAAATCAGGTCCTGCCTGCGCAGTGGCACATGGGGAAGGCAGGGATGCTCAGCCATGAGCTGAAACCACAGCAAAATTCAGCCAACAAGCAGCTTCTAATTCATCTATGAAGATCCATTCATGCACAAGCAGATATTATGGTCAGAATCATGGAATCATAGAATTGTTTCATTTGGAAAAGACCTTTAAGATCATCAAGTCCAGCCATCAACCAAACACCAGCATGGCCATTAAACCATGTCCTCAAATGCCATGTCCACAAATGCCATGTCCACATGGTTTTTTAAACACCTCCAGGGATGGTGACTCCACCACCTCCCTGGGCAGCCTGTTCAAATGCCTGACCACTCTTTCAGGATTGAAGGTTTTCCCACTATCCAACCTAAACCTCCCCTGGTACAGTTTCAGGCCCTTCCCTCTCATTCTATCACTTGATACTGGGGCATGTTGGTTTTTGACTGTGAAACACAATATACCTCTACAGTTCTGCAGCTTCACAACTCTTCCTGTCCCCAGAAGAAAGGATGACTTTGGTTTACAACATTGTTAAAAGTTAGAACAAATTGCTCAGGGGAAAGAAATCCTGATTTGGTCCCTACCCAGCACGAATCTCAATAATTTTGGACTATTCTGTCAAAGGATAAAGAACAAAACTGCTTCCCATTTGCACTCTAGTAAATTCCCAGCCCAATGTCTCAGTGGCCTTCCTTGGCTGGGTTTAGAGATCAGGGTGTTACAAGGAAGGGCAACAAAGCTGGGGAGGGGTTTGGAACACAAGCCCTGTGAGGAGAGGCTGAGGGAGCTGGGGTTGCTTAGCCTGGACAAGAGGAGGCTCAGGGGAGACCTTATTGCTCTCTACAACTACCTGAAGAGAGGTTGTAGCCAGGTGGGGGCTAGTCTTGTGCCAGGCAACCAGCACCAGAACAAGAGGACACAGTCTCAAGCTGCACTAGGGGAGGTTTAGGCTGGATATGAGGAAGAAATTCTTCATAGAGAGAGTGATTGCCCATTGGAATGTGCTGCCCGGGGAGTCACCAACACTGGAGGTGTTTAGGAGGAGACTTGATGGGGTGCTTGGTGCCATGGTTTAGTTCATTAGATGGTGTTGGATGATGGGTTGGACTTGAGGATCTCTGAGGTCTCTTCTAACCTGGTTTATTCTATTCTATTTTATTCTATTCTATTCTATGGAATATAGTGCACACCTACAGAGGAGAGAAGAGGCAGGAAAAAGACTTTGAGGTTTTTTTTTCCACCATAGAAACCCCATATTTGATCATGTTGGGTTTTGGCTGCATTGGTCTGAAATCATCTCCCAAGGTGCCTACCTGAGGTAGCAGCATTACAAGCACAAAGTTCCTCCCCTGGGGAAGAACTCCTCTAATTTCAGTCCAGGCTCAGCACCTTCTTTCTCATACAGCTGTTCATTTACCAAAAGGAGATACTTACTGCTTTTCCATAGAAACTGAGGCCAAGCTGAACAGTAAGAGCTCAGCTGCTGGTTTTACCCTCTGCCCTCTCTGGAACAGGGTAAGAAGCATTTGAATGTTTTGCAGAAACCTCACCACGCTGAACATGGCTCTGCACCAACAGTGGCAGCTCCTACTATCAGAGCAGCCACAGGCAGCAATATAAGCATGAAATTCTCTATAATCACAGCTTAAGGCATGATATGAGCTCATGCAGACTTCAAGAAACCTCCTTCAGGAAACAACTGGCAACAAATAGCAGATGGAAAAATAAACAGAAAACAAAAGCACAGAGCTCTCTCTACGCAGCTGCACGTGCTCCATGGAATAAAGCGACTCAAGAGAAGTCCTGCATTGCATCCATAAATATTCCATAGAATTCCTGCACTGCATCTATAAATATTCCACATGGAACTCACACCTGTGAAACAAGAACGAGAAAATGTGTTGCTGAGCTTTCTTGGGTTTGGATCACAGGATGTTAGGGGTCAGAAGGGACCTCAGGAGATCATCGAGTCCAGACCCCCTGCCAGAGCAGGATCATAGAATCCAGCACAGGTCACACAGGAACACATCTAGACAGGCCTTGAAAGTCTCCAGTGAAAGAGATGCCACAACCTCTCTGGGGAGCCTGTCTCAGTGCTCTATGACCCTCACAGTGAAGAAGTTCCTCCTTACATTGAGGTGGAACCTCCTGTGCTGTGGTTTATATCCATTGCCCCTTGTCCTATCACAGGTCTCCTCAGGAGATTGCTTGCTTTCAAAACAGCTTGCTTGTTGGTGAATACTTGGAAACCAAAACACCAATAAGTGGTGCTCCCAGATCAAAACAGCCATAAACCCCACCACAGTCCCCACCCAAGCCCTGTTGGTCGTTGCAGGCTGACCCCCACGCAGGCATCCACACAGGAACACCACACGCCGGCAGCCAGGGCTGCGTGTGGATGCTGGGCAAGATGAATGTCCTCCTTTCAGAGATGAGATACCTATCCCACAAATCACTGCTCTCCCCCGCCCCACACCTTCCCCTCCCTCTAACCCTCGTCCATTACTCATCCACTGGAAGAAAATGCAAAGAGTAATAATAATTAGACAAGTACAAATAGCCGGCGGGTGCGGCGGATGGTGCCTGCCACTGCGCAAGGGGCCGTTGCCATACCAACGGGTGGGATGAGCACTGCTCCAGCAGCACTTCCAGGCGCTCCAGTGCTGGCACATCATCTGTTATCCCATGGATTGGGCTGGCCTTGCTGAAGTGCTGCCCAGGTCCTCATGTCCTATCAGCTTGAGTCAGGAGGAACCACTGTTTCTCACAAGGGAGTGCTGGGGAAGCCTCCATGTGAGCAGCAAACTAGAATCACTTAATTGCCTAGGTTGGAAAAGATCATTGAGTCCAATCATTAACACAACACTGACAGGTCCTTGGCTAAACTATATCCCTAAGCATTATGTCTACACAACTCTTGAATACTTCCAGGGGTGGTGACTCCACCACTGCCCTGGGCAGCCTGTTCCAATGCCTGACCACTCTATCAGTAAAGAAATTCTTCCTAATATCCAATCCCAACTTACCTTGATGTGGCTTGAGGCCATTTCTTCTTGTTCTGTCACTTGCTACTATGGAGAAGAGGCCTACCTTCACCTTACTCCAACCTCATTTCAGCTAGTTGTAAAGAGGAAGAAGGTCTCCCCTCAGCCTCCTTTTCCCCAGGCTAAACAACCCCCCTCCCATCAGCCACTTCTCATAGGACTTGTGCTCTAGGACCACTGTCTATATGGTGACTCAGCTTTGCTTTGGGAAGGAGTGAGAAGTTATGGAGAGAGGATGGTCCAGAAGGGTGCATGAAACACCCATCATCTCACCTGCACCTCTCAGCACTTGTAGACAGAGGTGGTGGAGTCACCATCACTGGAGGTGTTTAGGAAGAGACTGGATGAGGCACTTGGTGCCATGGTTTAGTTGATTAGATGGTGTTGGGTGATAGGTTGGACTTGATCTCAAAGGTCTTTTCCAACCTGTTTAATTCTATTCTATTCTATTCTATTTAACTGAGGTGACTTGTATAAAAAGCCAGAAAATATAGCAACTCTGCTGAGTTCACTGGTGAGTTTCAGGAAAGGAGAAACACAGAGAGGGTTTGATGGCCTCAGTCCCTGCAACCTCAGAAGATCTGCTGGATTACTTATGTGTACAGTGATGGTGACGTCTCCAAAAGCCTAAAACACTTGGTTGTGCCATGGTCTATTAGTCATGAGGTGTTGGGTGACAGGTTGGACTTGATGATCTTTGAGGTCTTTTCCAACCTTATTGATTCTAAGAACACAAGAACTCCCTGAACAAAACTAGGGGGTTACCAACAGCTTCCCCCTCCCTGCTCCTATACAAGGTAAAAGAGAAGAGCAGAGAGTAGCTGTTAGTACTTAACCACAACAAAGAACACAGCCAAGGTCAGCAAGCCAGCAGAAGTGCCAGCTAGAGCAAAGAAGCCAAAAAGAGAAAAAGTTAGTTTTACACAACTAACCTGATGTTGGTTTTCAGGCCAATGGGATTATTTAGACCTTATCATTAGTTTCCCTTTTACACCCAGTGGTAATTTATTTACATTCTGCCACTTTTGCTCAAGAGCTGTGGAAAATTTCCTAGGCATCAGCCTAAAACTACCACAACCACAAAATCCACTCTGTTTTCAACATCCCCCCCCCCCCCCCTTTTAAATAACACAGCAAACCTTCATGCCTCTCAGTTCCCTTGCTCCTCTTTGTCCCCTTTGCACTTAACAAGACAAAGAAGATGGTTAAGAAGAACTTTTGCAGATAGATTTTTATTTTTCTTTTTAAGACCTTCGGAATCCAGCTCATCTGCTCTCAGGGGCTTCCTGCTGATACATCTCACTTTATTAGTGACTTTGGCCTTGAGTGTCTCAGCTGTTTGATCAATACTGCAGGGGGTCAGTGATATTTTCTCACTTTTAGTGTCTCACTGCCTTTAACTTTGTCACCTGATGAACAGCACTACCCCTGGAACGCTTATCTCGTATCGATTTTCTCCAGGCTCCTGCTGCATTTCCAGCTGTCCCACCATTTCCCCTCCTGTCACCACATGCCCATTTAATGTTAACTTATCCCCTTTCTCCCAGGCTCCTCATTCTTACAGGGTCTTTTTGCCTCCCCCCTCCCCTGTCTTCCCTCACCAGCAGATTGTCAAAAACACAATTTCCTTTTTTCACCTGACTCATTGTTATCCTTCAGCCATTTGTTGTTTGTCAGCCAGGTGCCCGCTGGTCACTGCTCTATGCTGGGATGGGTGAAGGAGAGGTGCCAAGTTGAAGCAGATCTTCAAAAGCCACCTGCTCCCCCAGCCATACCCCACTGCCCAGGGTGGATGGGCTCAGATTTACTGAAGGAGCTATGTGGCTGGGTAACAGGGACCCTCAACCCTCCACCTCTTCCCTGCATTTCATCCCAGCCTGGATGTGGAGCAGGCAACAGCCTGTTGTAGGCTCTGGAAAGCAACTTCTCATGCTTTGCACCTCTTGGCAGCAGAGAACTGCCTGACAGCTATAGAAAGTTTCATTTATAATGGAGAGATGATTTTAACACTGCTGGTCATAACTCAGTCATACCTGATACAGATGCCTTTGCTAGTGGAAGAGGCCACAAATGGAGCAGACATCTCATCCCTGGGCTTAGGCTGGGCTGTGTGGAAGAGCTGAGAAATGAGTGCTGGAGGTTCTACACCAATAAGAGAGAGGAAATGGTTTCTTTGTGGATTTTTCTTGACACCAAAACCTTTTCAAGATATCTCTCTATGCAAACTCTGTCCCCTACAGCTACACACCTTGCCACCACATTAGCAGGAAGTCTCATTCTCACCACAGCAAAACTTCTCCTCCCATCTCAGTAGCTCAGAAGACAAAGCAGAATTATTTTCATAAGGTATGAAAAACTAAACAGCACTGCCAGTGGCTTCCAAAAGTCTCCCTTAAAACAACATGAGCTTGAAAACCTAAAGCTGTTTTGGGTCAGACCTGCAAGGCACTGCTCTCCTCAAGACACGGGCTGTCTAATCACACTGTACCTTGACATCTGGAGGATGAAGAAGCCTTTGCAGCTTCACTGCATTGGTGGCAGTGGACAGCTGCTTTTAAGACCAGGTGCTGCCCAGAGAGCTACACCTCATGCCATGCTCAGCATCTGAGAAATACCCCCAGGTACAGAAACAGCTGCTCCTCCAAACAGGCTCATTTCCAGAGCTTTGGGCTCCCTACCCCATGTGCTTCACTCAGCAGTTGGTAAGGGCAGAGAATTGTTCACAACTCCAGCTGAGAAGGGTTTTCTAGCAACAGAATCTTACAAATGCACCTGGATCTAAAATTAACTGAGAGCAAACCAAAATAATTCATCTGGAGTAAAACATTTCACAGAATCCAAACAACTCTTTCTGATCTTGATTAATAAAGGAACAATTCTCTGCAGTGCTCAGCCAAACATTTTGCCCAGAGAAGCTGTGGTGACTTTGAGCCTGGAAGTGTTCAAAGTCAGACTGGATGGGGCCTTGAAAAACCTGATCTAGCAGGAGGTCCCTGCTCATGACAGGGGAGGTTGGAAGTAGATGACTTCCAAGATCCCTTCCAACCCAAACCAGTCTATGACTCTATGATTTTCCTGAAGCAAAGAAAGGGAAACTGGGGATGCTTAACTGGGGATCCTGGCCTCCCAGATTGCTGCTTCTGAAGCCACTCAGTCCTGAATGAAGTTATGAACAGGTCTCACCAAGTCCTTTTCTCCTGAAGTGTGTGAGGACAGCACGTTTCTAGGACTACTGGGTAGCTTGTTCCTCTCCTGCCTGTGAGCAGCTTTCAAAACTCCTAGGTATCACTGTGCCTTCCTCCAAGCCATCCCACAGGTTGGAGCAGCAGGGATGAAGGCACCAAGAGGACACAGTCTCAAGCTGCACCAGCAGAAGTGTAGGCTGGATGTTAGGAAGAAGTTCTTCACAGAAAGAGTGATTGGCCATTTGAATGTGCTGCCCAGGGAGGTGGTGGAGTCACCATCAATGGAGGTGTTTCAAAAGGGACCAGATGAGGCACTTAGTGCAATGGTTTAGTTGATTAGTTGGTGTTGGGTGATAGGTCGGACACGGTAATCTTGAAGGTCTCTTCCAATCTGGTCTGGTCTGGTCTGGTCTATTCTATTCTATTCTATTCTATTCTATTCTATTCTATTCTATTCTATTCTATTCTATTCTATTCTATTCTGCCACCAGAAGCTCTCCAGCCCTACACATCCCTGCTGAACAGTGACCATCTCCCATCAAGCATCTTTAGTTGCTGCTTTCCTGCCCCCCGGTGAGGTGCAGCATGAGGGCCCGTGCTGCACAGCCCTCACCATCCCCTGGGCATCAGACTCTCTGATTTAATGTCTATGTGCTCTTTGATTCATCTAACAAGTTTATTCCTTTGTCAGGTGCAGCCTCACATCAGAGGGCTGTGCTGAGGTGGCTGGGTGGGCGATTTATGGCTCTAACAGGTTCCTCCTCCCAGCAGCTATTCCTTCCTGCCGGATCCCCCCGCGTCTGGCACCGCCGCAGCAGAGCGAGCCTGCATTGCCCTCCTGCGGCCGCCCGCCCCGGCCCACAGCCCCCACATTAATCATAGCAGCAGGAGTGTAAAATTCAATTTTACCTCTCCATTCATTCTGAGATGAGTTGAAGGCCGGCCTTGTACATATAAACCACACTTTACTTCATCAGAGACCCGGTAACAAATGGAGTGTCTTCTCCGGGGAGTTTAACCATCAAAAAGCCCCGCGCCGTTTAATTCCACGCGCGCCTAGGGTCAGAGCAGGAGCTCTTGGCATCAGCAAATGCTTCAGCCCTCAGCTGCGCAGTAAACTATGTTTTAGAGATTGTTCCTCAATACGAAATGATCAGTCCATTTATCTGCTAAAGCAGCCTGTCTCTTTGTTCAGTCTCCCAATATTTTTTTCCACTGACCTGATCTGGACAATAAACCAAAGTCGTCTTAAGATATTCACCGTTCAATTTGTTACCCGAGTGCCCCCGAGCCTACCTGCCCCTGCAGTCAGCAGAGCAGGCTCCCCAGCCTTCGCCATTAACCCCAGTGCCCGTGCCAGACTCCCCTGACCCCAGGTCTGGACCTGTGCAGTGGCATTGCCTGCTCTGTGCAGCTCAGGAGGATGGACTCTCAGCTGCAGTAATTGCATGGTCCCAGCTACTGCCATGCCCCAAACACCTGGAGAGGTTATTTTGCCCCACATGCCTCTCACTGTGAGTGCACAACCCATACTGATACAAGGATTTGGGTCCCTGCTTCCTGGGATGCCTCTGGCAAAGCTGCAGCCACACTCCTTCCCTCAAGGATGCTGGTCAGTTTTCACAAGAGGTAGCTAATCTCTACTCAGAGGCTGCAGTGTGCCCCCTTTTCAGCCTCAGGTTCTCTTCTGGACATGGTGAGTTTTACTATTTCCAACTCTTTTGTTTTGTGATGCTGAGGGGCCTGGAGCATCATTCTGAGAAGGAAAGGCTGACAGCCCTGGGGCTGTTTAGCCTGGAGAAGAGCAGCCTGAGAGGGGATCTTCTGAATGCTTAGCAAGAGATAAAGGGCAGAGAGCACAAAGATGGGACCAGACTCTTCAGTGGTGCCCAGCAAAAGAACAAGCAGTAACAGGCACAAACTTGAACATAGCTCCATCTAAATATGAGAAACTTCTTTACTTTGGGGGTGGTGAAACACTGGAACAGGCTGCCCAGAGAGGTGGTGGAGTCTCTTCTGGAGTTACTCATAACCCACCTGGACACCATTCTGTGCAAACTGCTTTGGATGACCCTGCTTTAGCAGGGGTGTTGGACTAGATGATCCCCAGAGCTCCCTTCCAAACCTCCACCATTCTATGACTCTGTGACTGAAGGGAGCTTTGCAGCCACAGCACACTCACACAAAACAGGAACTTATTGCTGATCTCCCTCATCCTATAGGACTGTTTGCAGCAGAGTGTGGTGCTGAGGTGCCAAGAGCTAAAGCCAGGAACTCAGCATCCTTACAGTTCTTTGCACACTGGTTAGCAAAGGTCAGTGAAGTGTCTTCTCTGAAGGACAGTAACTCGTGCACAGCTGAATCACTGTCAGTCATCAGCATCCCACTGGAGTCTAAGTTCTGGGTTTCCAGCTTTGGAATTGGTTCATCTATGTCTGCATCACCTTATGGGAGGCTTTTAGAAATTCAGTCCCATCACACCTTTCACACCATCTGAAAGAGCTGAGCTCCCAGGAGTACTACCACTTCAAACTTGCTTTTCCTTGGCTGTCTTAGGTGGGCTCCCCACTAAGCAGACCATGAACCTTATCCTTTGGCATCAACAGTCCCTTTGCATTGCATGGAAGGTCAGACATCTAGACAATGCTGTGGTGTCCACTGCAGGAGCCACATGTCCACAAGTGGCATGCCACAAATCCCTGAGTCACACACAGAGCCCTTTAATGCATGTAGCTGTAAATAACTAATGTGAGTTTACATTTCACCTATGGAGGGATTTAATCTCCAAAGATGTTAAAAGAGCTTCTAAGCCACTGCCCCATAGCTGCTGCTCAGACAAGAACCTAGAAAGGGTGCTCCTTATAATCAGCAATTTTGATTGACTTGCTATTTTTCATTAGGTGCTGGCCACCTCCACTCAGGAGGTCCCCATTGCCTTGTCAGCATCACCAAGATTTTAACAGCAACCTGCTGCCTTCCTCAACACTTCCCACACTTTGATTGTGTCACACCAAGACTTCAGCCAAAGCAGCATGGGCACACAGGAGCAAACCAGAAACACTGGAAGCCTCAAGAAGAGCATCTTCATTTCAGTACCGAGGCCTAGTGAGTTGGAGGCTTGCAAATGTGTGTGCAGGGCACTGCCTAAAGAGCTGGGCAGTTGCAGAAGGCAGCAGAAGCTTAAGCTGGGTTTTGCATGGTTCTTTTTTTCCAGAAAACTTTTCATATAAAAGGTTTTGATCTTTCTCCCCACCCCCAAAAGGAAGATTCTAAAACTTCATCCATGCTTTGAAGCCTCACTTTGCTCTTACTGCTAATTTTCAAACAGATTGGGAAGGGGAGCAGCCCTCACTTGCACACCTGCATCCTTCTGCGCTGACTTTATCCCACAGTCATCAATAGTTTGGTTTTTCCCTTTACCCCACCTCATCCCACTTAGCACTAAACTCATTTAATGCTAAAACTGAAAAAAACCCAAGGAAAACGTTTAAGAACTGGACAATTGCTTGTTCCCCAAGACGCTGCTTCTTAAAATTGCTGCCTGCCATCTACTGGCTCCTTCCTCAAAATGCAGTCGGTCCTAAGGCAAAAAGAACATCTTGAGGGAAGCTTATAAAGTTGTTGACAGAAGAAAAACCCTGGACAAGCTCTCAAGAACAAAAGCTCTACAAGCCTGAAAATGGGCCAAAAACTGGCTATAAGGAGAGGTTTTTTTTCATATGGTGCTTATTGCAACTTGTTTATTCTAAGTCCCAGCAGAGAAACTAGATTTTGAGCACTAGAAGATAACTGCCTTCCAAATTTAGGGATGCTGTGTTGTCTAGGTGGCTTTCACCTCCAGCAAGGCTGAGCCCAGGCTCACACGACCTCCACAGCACTGCACTGAGGCCATCATGCCTACGTTCCTGCACCAGTCCAAAAAGTAGTCAGGACCTCCACTCCAAGACTGCTGGTCAAGGGTTCATCACAAAAGCCACACAAAGGGGACAAGCACAGTAGTTCTGGCTCAGCTAATTTGAGTCCAAGCCAGCAGCTCAGCAGCCACTGGCTCAGCAGCACTCAGAGTAAACAAGCATGGGAACTGATGATGAAGAAACCCTGCACCCACCTGCACCTTCCCTGCTGACAGCTCTCTGCTTCTTGGCTCTTTTCTCTCCCTCCTTCCCTACAAATGAGGATCCCAACAGAACCAGAGGAGCCCAGCCCTCCTTCATAACCATAACTGTAATTGCAGAATACAGCTGGAACTGTGGATCTAGTGTGTTACAGCCCTGCCACCCCTCGTGCAGAAATGCTGCTCCAACACTCTCCCCATCCCAACATCTCTGCCCTGTTTTTCCACTTGCTGGAACAAGAAATTATTCCCTGTTTGCACTTGTCCAGGAGCCAGAAGAGATCTGACCCACCAGACCTAAAATGAATCACAGCTATCTGGGGCTGGCAAGCTCCTTATTTTTGTTTAAAGACTCGTGCCACACAACTTGACACTTTGCTCCCAGGCCCATCTGTAATGTGTCTATTGTAACACAAGAGATAAAATGAAATCAGCTTAAAAATTCCATCACAAAATCCTCAGAATTGGCAGAGTGGCCATCCCCTGACAGCCCCTCTCAATTCACACCAGCACAGCACAACAGCCCAGTGCACTGGGAAAGTCTTTTCACTTGTTCCCAGTGATGGGGCAAGGGACAATGGGCACAAACCAGCACCCAGGAGGTTCCATCTGAACATAAGGGAAAGCTTCTTTCCTGTGTGGGTGCTGCAGCCCTGGAGCAGGCTGCTGTGGTGGGTTAACGCCCTTTTCTTAAAGCAAAAAACAAAGCAGGGTGGAGGGCTTGCTTGTGGGTACTTCACCCTCCCTGCAGGACGTTTTCCCCTGGGAAGCTGAGTCTGTTCCACTCCCCCCTCCCTGCCCAGCTAGGGTATAAAAAGCAGGACATCATAGCTGTTGGATCTCCTTTTGGCTCCTGCCTCTGCTGGATGAGAACTACTGCAGCTGCCCTGCTGCTCCTCAGCCACATGGCCGGACCTGATCCTTTTCCCTGCTGCCTCCATGCCTCCTCAAAGACTGGTTTTGTATTATTCTTTTCTGTCCCACTCCCATCCATTCTTGTTCCTCGCCCTTGTGAACCTTTCCTGTTATTGTTAGATATATATATAACATATATATTAACATATACATTAACATATATATATACATATATATATATATAAAAGAAATTTTTTTGCCTCTCTACTTCCAAGCCGACTCCAGATTGTTGTTTAGTGGATTTGCTCCTTACCCTTTTTATTTTCCTCCTGTCTGTTTGGAAGGAGGAGGTGGGGGGGAGTGGGGAAGAGATTCTCAGCCTTTCCCCCATCTGGGCTTTTAACTCCCAGTTAAGGCTCAAACCACTACAGCTGCCCAGAGAGGTTGTAGAGTCTCCTTCCCTGGAGAGATTCCAAACTCACCTGAACATTGTGATCCTGGGCAAGCTCTCTGAGTGCCCCTGCTTTAGCAGGGGGGTTGGACTGGATGATCTGCAGAGGTCCCTTCCAACCCCCCACCATGCTGGGATTCTGTGAAATCACCCACTCCTCAGGCTGAAGTGATGCATTCTCAAGCTGCCTTGATTCAATGGTTTTATTTTTCCTAAGAATGCTTCCAGAGGACAGAGAGACATGGACATTTTACAAGGCTCCATATTCAGCTCTTTCTCCAATGCTTTAAGAGAAAAAAAACCAACCTGCAGAGTGAATCTTTTCTGTAAGTGCCAACACTGCTCTCAGCTCTGGCTAGGAGACAGTCCCTGCCCCAAAGAGCTTCCACTCTAAAAGAAAAAGTCACACAAAGGGGGAGGTTCAGCAGGAAAACAAGGAAGGTGAGATGGTTTGTCATGCTGCTGGTGCCACACATGGGGACTGGTACATCTGTTTGTGCTGGCAGTCAGTACCTAGACACAGGATAGACCACACACTGCATGTGACAGAACATGTTCTCCCTGCAGGTGTTTGGAAGGGAGAAGGTAAAGAAGCTGTCAAGAAAGTGTTCAAGGCAGTCCTGTGATGAGGAAGGCATTTGTTTGCTGTAGAAATTTTCCCTTATTTACATCCTTTTTGCTTCTTTTTGTGGTTTTTTTTTTTCTCTTAAAGAAAATAAAAATATAGTTAATATGTGAAAAGCATTCGTTAAATCAGCTGCCTTAGAAAAATAAAATCTTCAAACAATGTCTCTAAAATAAATATCAACAGGGCTGGGGAAAAAAAATAAATACATGTAGCCAAGCTATCCTGGGAAGACAAAGGTCCCTACTGGAAAGTAGCTTTGGAGTCCCAATTAAAGCAGCAACTGCACAGACCACCCTCCTCACAACAACACATGGACTCCCAAGCAGCAAAGAAGAGATTCTCAATCAAAGACAGGTAAAGGATTGTGTTGCTTATAGGAATGCAGAGAGCATTTGCATCTTTGCTGAGTGGCAGAGGCTAAACCACAGTTGTGCCCTGCTGCAATGTTCTGCTGCTTCTAGCAGTGAGGTGCTAACGACCTCTGACAGGAAAAGAGTGAAAAGAAAAGCCCCATCTGGGAGTGTGACTGTTTGTGAACATCTGAGTATACTCCCCTGACTGAGCAAAAAATTAATTCTTCTGAAAAATAGTGAGCTAATCTTCCTCTCCCTCCCCTAACAGCAAGCCTCCCATGGAAGCAAGGTGTTTTAATGCAGAGCTGCCTACAGAAGGACTGCTCCAGCCCAGGGACCAGGGGCAGCTTGGCCCCAGGCAGGAGACTGCTTGGCAGCACAAGCTGCACCAGTTTAGGATGGTCCAATGTGAAATCAGTGTTCCCATGGCAGCCCCTCACATTTCAAGGGATAGTTCAGTGCCTGAGCCCCTGCTGGCAGGAGTCAGTCTCAGTTTGGCCGGTAGTAGTCACAGTGCTCTAGGTAACAAGAGGCAGGGTACCCTATTCCCCACTCTCATAAGGCAGCCATACCACACCAGGATATCAGTTTCCTTCTTGAAGGTTCCAGGTTTTGGTGATCCTGTTTGTCCTCTTACTTCTTAAACTCGTTTTTTTTTTTCTTCCTACCTATTTAAAAGGAGCAACATGCCCAGATTAACAACAGTGGTCAAGTAGGCAAAGAATAAAATGTCCACAATGCAAGCTCTACATAGGTTTACAATGTACTGATCATGCACCCCTACAGATCCTGGCAGGCATTTAAACATTTAAGTTGATGGAAGATCAAATTGCTGATGAACTGACTGCTGAATGGACTGTAGCCAGCTTGGAATCACTGGTAGGTTCTGCATCTGCTGTCACAAGACTGAAGTCAAGTTGAATCAGTGGTCATCTACCTTAGCTCTTTTTGCTTTCAAGGAAAGATGCTGCAAGACAAGAAAAATTGCTTAGCATGTACACAAAGAGAAGAACATTCAGCTAGAAAGCTTCCAGGCTCTAATCCCCAGTTAAACAGATTCTTATACAAATATCAATGACCACTCTTCCCAAGCTCTGCTTGTTACTGATACAGCTAAAACAAATCTACAAAATCAACCCCCCACACAGATCCCAAAGAGAAATTCTGGCTTGGTATGAAACAGCATCTTCTAGCACATCTGTACTCACTGCAAGCCTAGGAACAATTCCCCACTGGAAGCAAGATGCCAGCTTGCAAAGATGCCAGCTTGCAAAGATGCATAGAAAGGGACATGTGCTCCCAACAACATGCACAAACACAAGGACTAAGCATATGAAGTATAAGGTGTTAACTGGTTCAGTTTTGGGGCCCTCCAAGAAAGAAATTGAGGTCCTAGAGTGGGAGCAGAGAAGGGTGACAAAGCTGGTGAGGGGTCTGGAGAACAGATCTGGTGAGGAGCAGTTGAGGGAACTGGGATTGTTCAGCCTGCAGAAAAGGAGACTGAAGGGAGACCTCATTGCTCTCTACAACTCCCTGTAAGGAGGCTGGAGCCAGGTGTGAGTTGGTCTCTTCCCCCTAGCAACAAGTGACAGGAAGAGAGAAAATGGCCTCAAGGTGCACCAGAGGAGGTTTAGGTTGGACATTAGAAGAAACTTCTTTGCTGAAACAGTTCTCAATCACTGAAACAGGCTCCCCGGGGAGGTGGTTGAATCCCCATTGCTGGAGGCATTTAAAAGCTGCAGAGGTGTGGTGCTGAGGCACATGGTTTAGTTTCAGCCTTGGCAGAGTTGGACTCGATGATCTTAAAGGTCATTTCCAGCTGAAGCAATTCTATGATTCAATGAGCTGATGTAATTTCACAGAATACCTACAAGAGCAGCAGTACTACTTTGAAAAACACAGCCAGGTATGTAGTGTTACTCCAGACAGGCCTTCTACACTTTCAGAAAGCAGCTCAGGTGTTGCCTGAACAAGTCAAGAGTCCCATTCCCCAGCACCTAAAGGAAAACCTCAGCCCAAAACTGGGCTTGTGGAGAGGTCATATGACAATGAGATGCTGTGTTATGCATGGGATGTTACAGCATGTAAATATGTGAGTCAAAAGGACTCATTATGCCAGGAGCAGATTTGATACAACTGGAACATCAGCTCATCTCCTTTTCACATCATACCTGCAGACTGTCCAACAGCAGCTTTTGTCAAATGTGTTAAACATAAAAAGGCAGAAAATATTCAGCTACTTGGTAAATGCATTTGTAGATGGTGTCTGGAGCACTGAGATAAATTATCCAAGCTCAACATCAAAACCTAAGCCTCTCAAGTCAATTACACGGACAGGTGCCAATGCTACTGTACACTCTAACCTCAGGGGTACATCCTCAGGTGCTCCACACACCACAGTGGTTTTCTTTTCTCCAAAAGCACCACAGGAAGTGAAAGAAAACCAGAAAAACTCAGAAAAATCAAATAACACAGCAGATGTATACTCAGAAACAGCCATTTCTGCTCACATGCATGGCCAGATCTCTTGTGCTGCACATCTGATGCTCAAGTGCATTTGTTTCCACTCAGCATTTGTAGGCTGAACATGAGCCAGAATTTTGCACAGGTGGCCAAGAAGGCCAATGGCATGCTGGCCTGTATCAGGAACAGTGTGGCCAGCAGGAGCAGGGAGGTCATTCTGCCCCCGTACTCAGCACTGATTAGGCCACACCTTGAGTCCTGTGTCCAGTTCTGGGCCCCCTCAGTACAGGAAAGATGTTGACTTGCTGGAATGTGTCCAGAGAAGGGCAACAAAGCTGGGGAGGGGTTTGAAGCACAGCCCTGTGAGGAGAGGCTGAGGGAGCTGGGGTTACTTAGCCTGGAGAAGAGGAGACCTTATTGCTGTCTACAACTCCTTGAAGGGAGGTTGTAGCCAGGTGGGGGTTGGTCTCTTCTCTCAGGCAACCAGCACCAGAACAAGAGGACACAGTCTCAAGCTGCACCAGGGGAGGTTTAGGCTGGATGTTAGGAAGAAATCCTTCCCAGAAAGAGAGATTGGCCTTTGGAATGTGCTGCCCAGGGAGGTGGTGCAGTCCCCATCACTGGAGGTGTTTAGGAAGAGACTGGATGTGGTGCTTGGTGCCATGGGTCAGTTGATTAGATGGTGTTGGATGACAGGTTGGACTCGATGATCTCAAAGGCCTTTTCCAACCTGGTCAATTCAAATTCATATACTTCACTGCTTGGAAATACTTCACTTTTTTTTTACTCAATATTTTGGAAATATTTCCTATAAAGCTCAGTGGTTGTTAATCTCCCATGGGAAATTCACATCAAGATGGATTTGGCAATCCTGCCTGTAGAGTCTTTGCCTGCAGTGCAGTACCAACAACTCCAGCATAGCTAACACTGAGATGTTATTTCATACCAATCCAGCTCTCAGAATAAGTCTAGACTGACAGATTCACATGGGACAGAGCTCATAAAGCATGGTGACAGCTAGGAAAAGGTACTGGTAAAGATAAGGTTTATCACACCCAACAGCATTTGCACTTTGGTTTGCACGAGGAGCAGCTGTTCCTTGCCATTTCAAGTCTCAACAGATCATTTCTTTGCTGTCAACACAACTAATGCTCAAAAAAAGGCCTCAGGATTTGCACAAACATTTGCAAAGCATGCAAAGGCTCTCTAACATTATTGGGCACTCTATGACCACTGCCCAGCTCTAGTGCTGCCCAGCTCAGTGCTGCCAAGTGCCTGTATTTAAGCGTAAAATGGCTGAAGGCTTTGTTCACCAGTGATACACTACTTTGTGGGCTGGATAATAGGGACAAAGCTTTCATGCAGCCATCTATTATCCTCTCTATATTAAAACCCTACAATGAACAATACCAGATTAATTTCTCTACCACTAAACAGACAACAACAAAGCACACACACTTGAAAAGGTCAGATACAAGAGCTGCCAACACAGCAATGGTACCGTTTGGGCTTTATGCCGATTCCGTACCGTTCCTTGCTGGTAGAAATGAGGAGCCAGCTCCAAGAGCCATGCAGATTCCACAGCAGTCACATCTCTCATGTAATACTTAGCAGTCTGTATGACTTCATTGTAGACTACCCTAGGAGGGAGAAACAAAAATGAAAATGAAAAAGCCGAACCCAAGTGTTTGCTGTAGAGCAATGAAAGAGAGCTGATTAACAGCACGCTGAGACAGTTTCACTGCCACTGGCAGCATTTATGACACCAAGCTGTGAATGACACCAAGCTGTGTGGTACAGCAGACATGCTGGAGGGGAGGGATGCCATCCAGAGAGACCTGGACAGGCTGGAGAGGTGGGCACAAGCCAGCCTCATGAGGTTCAACAAGACCGAGTGCAGGGTCCTGCAACTGGGTCGAGGCAATCCCAGGCACAAATACAGGCTGGGCAGTGACTGGCTTGAAAGCAGCCCTGAGGAGAGAGAGACTTGGGGGTGCTGGTGGATGAGAAGCTCAACATGAGCTCTCAGTGTGCACTTGCAGCCTGGAAAGTCAATCAGATCCTGGGCTGCATCAGGAGAAGTGTGGCCAGCAGGAAAAGGGAGGTGATTCTCCCCCTCTACTCAGCTCTGGTGAGACCCCACCTGGAGTACTGTGTCCAGCTCTGGAGCCCCTATTACAAGAGGGATATGGAGGTGCTGCAACATGTCCAGAGAAGGGCCACAAGGATGAGCAGAGGGCTGGAACACCTCTCCTGTGAGGACAGACTGAAAGAGTTGGGGCTGTTCAGTCTGGAGAAAAGAAGGCTCCAAGGTGACCTAATTGTGGCCTTCCAGTATTTGAAGGGGGCTCCAAGAAGGCTGGGGAGGGACTTCTCAGGATCTCAGGTAGTGACAGGACTAGGGGGAGTGGAACGAAGCTGGAGGTGAGGAGGAAGTTCTTCACCATGAGAGTGGTGAAGCCCTGGAATGGGTTGTCCAGGGAGGTGGTTGGGGCCCCATCCCTGGAGGTGTTTAAGCCCAGGCTGGATGAGGCTCTGTCCAGCCTGATCTAGTGTGGCGTGTCCCTGCCCATGGCAGGGGGGTTGGAACTCGATGATCCTTGTGGTCCCTTCCAACCCTGACTGATTCTATTATTTAGTGACCAGAGATTCTTTTAGTTTTAATGCAGCCTCTCAGCTCCTTTCCCTCTCATTATTCAGAGCACTCTACATTAAGACAACCTTTGGAATGCCATGACAAACATCTTGAGGTACTACATATACAGATGCAAGGTACAAAAGAAAGAATATTTCTTAACATGAAGACATTTCTTGTAGTAGGGCCAACACACATTTTGGATTCTTGTCCAAATATTACCTACACTGTGATATCATGGAGCCCTCACTCCAAGGACACTGTGTTGTTGAAGGGGATCCAGAGAAACACAACAGAGCTGGTGAAGGGTCTGGAGAACAGGGCTGGTGAGGAGCAGCTGAGGGAACTGGGGTCCTTCAGTCTCATTGCTCTCTCCAACTCCCTGTAAGGAGGTTGGAGCCAGATGGGGGTCAGTCTCTTCCCTCTAGTATCAGGTGATAGGACAAGAGGAAATGGCCAGGGGAGGTTTAGTCTGGAGCTCAGGAAAAAGCTCTTTACTATAGAGTGGCACTGGAACAGGCTGCCCATGGAGGTGGTGGAGTCACCATCCCTGAAGGTGTTCAAGAAATGTGTGGGCATGGCACCTCAGGACATGGTTTAATGGCCATGCTGGTATTAGGTTGACGACTGGCTTCAAGGATACTAGAGGCCTTTTCCAACTGAAACAGTTCTATGATTCTGTCATGAGGAGGGATGTCACAAGTACCAGAGCCCTGGACCCATGGCAAGCAGGACAAATCCCAACATGACTATCCCTGCCTGCAGACAAGCAAGATAAGGATTAGAGAAGGAAATCATCTTTAACTACTGCCAGAAGATCTCCTGGTAAGAGATTTAGAAGCAGACAGCCATGTGGGCTTAAGTCCTTGCTGCCAGCATGGGCTATCTATTTCTTATGTCACCCTTTGGTATTGTAAGTCATTGCACCATGGAAGCACAAACTCCCACACTGAAGGGTAAGTCACTGGCACCAAAAAGTCATTATCCACATGACAGCTACATACCCACAGGGTTCAAGGAGGTGGTGGAGTGACCATCACTGGAAGTGTTTAAAATAAGACTGGATGAGGCACTCAGTGCCATGGTTTAGTTGATCAGATGGTGTTGGCTGATAGGTTGGACTCGATGATCTCAAAAGGTCTTTTCCAACCTGGTTAATTCTGTATTCTGTTTGTGGTCTCTCATTAATGGGCATTCCACTCTCAAAAACAAAGAGCAATTCCCAATGCAAAAATCAGGTGTTAAAAAGGGGTCACCTAACTCTGCTTTGCAGCTTTTGGTACTTAAACATCACTTTCTTTCCCTGATTTATTTGGATACTGCCCTCAAAAACCGCCAAGAAAACATCAATTGAATTCTCTCTGTGGGAACCATGACGTTCTACATCTGTTCCTCCACTGATGGAGAAAAGTCCTTCATGAAAGCATCTGGTTGCTGAGTTTCCTGTAAAGCTCAGAAAGCAACTGAAAGCAGCTTTGACTTACCAGCGTGGAGGTTTCTCTGCATACAGCACTGAAGTGGGATGGATATGAAGCTCGTGGTCATCGCGGATAGTCCTTGAAAGCAAGACACTATTTTAGACTGCATGTCTGTTTACTGCTTAACATTTGGGTCCTTTCATCCCCAGGAAGCATGGTTAAGAAGAGACAACAGTGAAGGAGCTGGAGCAAATTAAAAACATTTGCATTTAAGGAAGAGGCTTTCAGATGAAACCAGGCTTAATGCTTGGCCAAGCAAGTGACAATTTAACAGCCTAAAAGACTCCTAGCTACATTACATGGCAAAGTAGTGGTTCAGGCTTTTATTCAGTGCACTGGGAGTGCTAGAGCAGAGACTAGAGCAGGGAGAAGAGGAATCTGAGAGGTGACCTCATTCATGTTGATAAAAACATGAAGAGTGAGGCTCAGGAGGACAGAGCCAGGCTCTGCTCAGTGATGTCCAATGAAAGGGCAAGGGGCAATGTGTGGAAGCTGGAGCAGAGGAGGTTGTACATGAGTATGAGCTAAAACTTTTTCACTGTGAGGGTGAAAAAGCCCTGGAACTGGCTGCCTAGAGAGGTTGTGGAGTCCTCTCCTCTGGAGACATTCAAAACCCACCTGGATGCGTTCCTGTGTGACCTGCCCTGGGTGATTCTGCTCTGGCAGGGGGGTTGGACTGGCTGAGCTTTTGAGGTGCCTTCCAGCCCCTAACTTTCTGTGATCCTGTGACACTGTACTTGCTTGCATTGACACAAGCTAATCACTGTCAATAACAGCCTCCTACTACCTACAATTGTTTATAATTACCAAAGAAAAGAGATAAACACTGAAGCAGTTTGAAGACACAAAACTTCAAATGTTTAGTAAACCAAATGCAGGTGTCTAGAGAAACAGCTGTGTGTTGATGATATTTAGATGTATCCAAAGGAGCTTTCAGACAAAACAACAGCTGTAATGAACCTATATTTACCTGTAAGCTCCTGTAGAGTGGAATTTAGCTGCATTAGCAAAGAATCCAGAAACTATGCATCTCAAAACGGGATCTGGATCACCTGAAGAAAAGAATTTTCAAGCAAAATGAGTCAACAGAAGAGCAAAAACCCACAGAACACCACTTCATCACCTCACTCAGCTTTCCACACTGCATCAGGCCATGACAGCCAAGGCTTGAAGGCAGCCAAACCCTACAATCTCTTTTGACTTCTATTTCACAGTGAGGCAAAATCCCTCTGTAAAGAAACTACTGCTGCCAGTGGGATTGCCACAAGAAGAGTTTCACAGACCTCAGAGCAACCTTCTGTGACTGCTCACCTCCAAGTCTGATTTTTCAGAGCAGTTAAGAGACAGGTGCTGGGAAGCAGTCATGGCACCTGTGCACACACAAACACAGCTGGAAATGAGATCCCAGTGACTGTACCTACCAGAAACCCAGCTTTTTGACAAGACAGAATGAAGAGACCTGGTTATGACTCTTCCAGTAAGTCTGTCCCTTAAATACCTAATCAATGGTGAAAATCTCTTCCTGGAAAACTTAATTAATGAAGACTGGGCCAAGTGTTCATGGTACAAGTGGGCAAAAATGCTCTTCTGCAATCATTGTTATGGAAAAAAAGAAAGAATCTGGGTTTAATTAATTTTATTTTCAGGCCAGGGAGAAAATACAGGGAGAAAATCCTCAGGTTAGGAAAGATGGCTTGCTGGAAGGTGTCCAGAGAAGGGCAACAAAGCTGGGGAGGGGTTTGGAGCACAGCCCTGTGAGGAGAGGCTGAGGGAGCTGGGGTTGCTTAGCCTGGAGAAAAGGAGGCTCAGGGGAGACCTTCTTGCTCTCTACAACTACCTGAAGGGAGGTTGTGGCCAGGTGGGGGCTGGTCTCTTCTCCCAGGCAACCAGCACCAGAACAAGAGGACACAGTCTCAAGTTGTGCCAGGGGAGGTTTAGGCTGGAGGTTAGGAAGAAATTCTTCATAGAGAGAGAGACTGCCCATTGGAATGTGCTGCCATGGGAGGTGGTGGAGTCACCATCACTGGAGGTGTTTAGGAGGAGACTGGATGGGATGCTTGGTGCCATGGTTTAGTTGATTTGATGGTGTTGGGTGACAGGTTGGATTCTGATCTCAAAGGTCTCTTCCAACCTGGTCTGGTTCTATTCTATTCTATTCTATTCTATTCTATTCTATTCTATTCTATTCTATTCTATTCTATTCTATTCTATTCTATTCTATTCTATTCTATTCTATTCTATATAGTGCACACCTACAGAGGAGAGAAGAGGCAGGAAAGGTCTCTTCCAATCTCTTACACTCCTGATGTTATGGAAGTCAAAGCCAGGGACGGGGAGGAAGAACTGCCCATTGTAAGTGCAGATCAGGTTCGTGATCATCTGAAGAACCTGAAAGTGTTCAAGTCCATGGGACCCGACGGGTTACACCCACGGGTACTGAGAGAACTGGCAGATGAGGTTGCTAAACCCCTCTCTATTATATTTCAAAAGTCCTGGCAGTCTGGTGAAGTCCCCACAGACTGGAAAAGGGGAAACATTGCCCCCATCTTCAAAAAGGGCAAGAAGGAGGAACCAGGGAACTACAGGCCAGTCAGTCTCACCTCTGTGCCTGGAAAGATCATGGAACAGATCCTCCTGGAGTCACTACTCGCTCAAAAGAATAGTGAAGAGGTGATTGGGAACAGTCAGCATGGCTTTGCCAAGGGCAAATCCTGCCTGACCAACCTGGTGGCCTTCTATGAGCAGGTGACAAAATTAATAGATGAGGGGCAAGCAACTGATGTCGTTTACCTGGACCTGAGCAAAGCCTTTGACACTGTCCCACACCACATCCTGGTCTCCAAACTGGTGACACATGGGTTTGATTGGTGGACCACTAGATGGATAAGGAACTGGCTTGATGGCCGCACCCAAAGAGTGGCTGTCAATGGCTCCATGTCCCAGTGGAGGCCAGTGACAAGTGGAGTCCCTCAGGGATCAGTCCTGGGACCTGTCTTATTCAACATCTTTGTGGGGGACATGGACAGTGGCATTGAGTGCACCCTCAGCAAGTTTGCTGATGACACCAAGCTGTGTGGTGCAGCAGACACGCTGGAGGGAAGGGAGGCCATCCAGAGGGACCTTGACAGGCTGGAGAGGTGGGCACAGGCCAACCTCATGAAGTTCAATAAGAGCAAGTGCAGGGTCCTGCATCTGGGTCGAGGCAATCCCAGGCACAAATACAGGCTGGGCAGTGACTGGCTGGAGGATAGCCCTGAGGAGAGAGACTTGGGGGTGCTGGTGGACAAAAAGCTCAACATGAGCTCTCAGTGTGCACTTGCAGCCCGCAAAGCCAATCAGATCCTGGGCTGCATCAGGAGAAGTGTGGCTAGCAGGTCGAGGGAGGTGATCCTCCCCCTCTACTCAGCCCTGGTGAGACCCCACCTGGAGTACTGTGTCCAGTTCTGGAGCCCCTATTACAAGAGGGATGTGGAGGTGCTGGAACGTGTCCAGAGAAGGGCCACGAGGATGATCAGAGGG
Source organism: Melanerpes formicivorus (assembly GCF_026170545.1). NCBI lineage: Eukaryota > Metazoa > Chordata > Aves > Piciformes > Picidae > Melanerpes > Melanerpes formicivorus. Next base: position 2,784,087 of record NW_027142371.1, on the reverse strand, counting down.
CTGGAGCACCTCTCCTATGAGGACAGACTGAAGGAGTTGGGGCTGTTCAGTCTGCAGAAGAGAAGGCTCCGAGGTGACCTAATTGTCGCCTTCCAGTATCTGAAGGGGGCCTACAGGAAGGCTGGGGAAGGACTTCTCAGGATATCAGGTAGTGATAGGACTAGGGGGAATGGAATGAAGCTGGAGGTGGGGAGATTCAGGCTGGATGTGAGGAGGAGGTTCTTCACCATGAGAGTGGTGAAACCCTGGAATGGGTTGTCCAGGGAGGTGGTCGAGGCCCCGTCCCTGGGGGTGTTTAAGAGCAGGCTGGATGAGGCTCTGTCCAGCCTGATCTAGTGTGGGGTGTCCCTGCCCATGGCAGGGGGGTTGGAACTAGATGATCCTTGTGGTCCCTTCCAACCCTGAATGAAACTATGAAACTATGAAACTATGAATCTGGAAGCAGACTGATAATGTGGAAACTACATGCCATATGGATTGGACAACAGGGTAAAAATAAAGAAAAGCCTTCACCTTCACTGGACTTCTTTGGCACTTTAAAGCGGACAAGAAGCTTCTTCAGCTGCTCTCTGACAACAGAAGCTCTAACAAGACCTTTGTAATTCAGAAAGTGTTCCTGACACCACTGAGAGCTCTTGCTGTGCTGTAGGGGGAGAAGAACAGTAAAATTACAATGAAATACCATTAGCAAACCAAAACCCAACCTCTCAGATCACATAGCTTCGATCTGTTTTACCTCTGCCTCCTACAACATATTTATTGCGGTTTTCCCTGAAGATTACCTATTTGTATAGCAACTAACAAGGATAAAGAACACCAGTAAGCACACAGCACATTTCAAACATCATCTCAGCAGCAGCAGAACCAATGCCACAGGGGATTTTCATATAGATGTGCTTCATTTCTTCATATGTGGTGAAAGAGAAGAGCATCAGTCATTGCAGTCTCACACAAGAGCACCGTATCATGAACTTGTCTGTTTTCAGTCTCAAAATGCAAACAGCCTTTTCTCTACACTCTTTTCCTTGGTCTTCTCTATGCAAAGAACTATTTCTCCAGAAACTATTATTCCAAGAGTCTCTGCCCTTGGCTGCTTCCAAGAGAATTAGGCAGATATAATATTTAAACAGCAAAGTTTCAGTTGGTGCCTGACTGAATGCTTTGAGGCTGGGGAAAGGGAAGTCATCTTCTAAACACCTGAGTGGTTATACTGCTTCAGCTCAACACTGTTGCAAATATATCAGTACAGAAGTGCTTTATATCAGCAAACTATGCTTCTCCCCGAAAGGCAGAGCACTTCAAACCCAGGAAGTAAAACTTGATCTAACAGGGAAATAGTTAGATGGGTGTTAAACCTCAGGGCAAATACATCAGGCCACCAGCAAAAGAGAGTGTGATGATCAATGAGGCAATTTTTTAAGGAGTCTGTTGAGCCAGCAGTGTGCCCAAGTGGCCAAGAAGGCCAATAGCATCCTGGCCTGCATCAAGAATAGTGTGGCCAGCAGGAGCAGGGAATTCATTATGCCCTGTACTCAGCACTGGTTAGGCTATACCTTGAGTCCTGTGTCCAGTTCTGGGCCCCTCAGTTTAAGAAGGACATTGAGACTCTTGAACGTGTCCAGAGAAGGGCAACAAGGCTGGGGAGAGGCCTTGAGCACAGCCCTGTGAGGAGAGGTTGAGGGAGCTGGGGATTGCTTAGCCAGGACAAGAGGAGGCTCAGGGCAGACCTTATTGCTCTCTACAACTCCCTGAAGGGAGGTTGTAGCCAGGAGAGGGTTGGTCTCTTCTCCCAGGCAACCAGCACCAGAACAAGTGGACACAGTCTCAAGCTGCATCAGGGGAAGTTTAGGCTCAAGATGAGGAGAAAGTTCTTCACTGAGAGAGTTGTTAGCCATTGGAATGTGCTGCCCAGGGAGGTGGTGGGGTCACCATCCCTGGAGGTGTTCAAGAGGGGACTGGATGTGGCACTTGGTGCCATGGTCTGGTCATGAGGTCTGTGGTGACAGGTTGGACTTGACGATCTTTGAGGTCTCTTCCAACCTTGGTGATTCTGTGATTTAGATGCAGTTTATAATCAGTAATACCCTGGGGCATCTGTAGTAAAGATGAGAGAATATGACATTCATTTGGAATTTGGAGACCTGTTTTTCCTAGGTCCTTCCAAAACTCCCAGCCTCCTTGAAAACACAGGTGTCTACCCGTAAGACTTCTGTGCTGTAGGCAAAATAAATTCTTTCTATACTCTGCTCATGTTGAGGGTCTGTGGCAAAACATAACCAGAATGTCTTTTAAAACAGAATCATCACTGAACAGACTTGCTAATTCCTCAGCTTGAAGGATGCTATACCCAGAACTTCCAGAATCAGAGCTAAAGACCTAAAGCTTTTTTTCCATTCCTGCAAGTCCACACCCACTTGAATTGACTTACTTTGACAAAGGCTTCATAAACATTAAGCATAGTGAGATGATCACCTTCTTCCACAGCAAACTTTCTGTGTTGCCTGGCCTGGAGAAGAGGAAATACAGTTTTACAAGCTGACTGATTTTGGCCTAAATCATGCCCAGTACCCTCAGTTCTCTGCATCTCCCTGGTGACTATTAAAATTCTTACCCTGTAAGCAGTTCCCCCAAGTAGCAGCAGTATTTTACTAGCCCATCTATATTGAGATTTCCAAAACTGAAAGTGAACCCCCAAAACCCAAGAAAGGGTTGCATTAAAATTAGGCTCTTGCCACAAGAATTTGCTACATCCTAGCACTTCCTTTTTTGTGTCTCTTGAAAGGTGGTTGGGAAGGCTTCGATGTTTTGGTAAACCCTTACACCAACCAATACTGGTTTATAAACCTTTCATGTTCCTTTCTTTCATGATCTGCTTTCTTTCATGATCCTTCATGATCTGCTGGAGGGTAGAGAGGCTCTGCAGAGGGACCTCGACAGGCTGGACAGATGGGCAGAGTCCAAGGGCATGAGATTGAACACATCCAAGAGCCAGGTTCTGCACATTGGCCACAACAACCCCATGCAGTGCTACAGGCTGGGGTCAGAGTGGCTGAGAGCAGCCAGGCAGAGAGGGACCTGGGGGTGCTGGTTGATGGTAGGCTGAACATGAGCCTGCAGTGTGCCCAGGCAGCCAAGAGGGCCAATGGCATCCTGGCCTGCATCAGGAACAGTGTGGCCAGCAGGAGCAGGGAGGTCATTCTGCCCCTGTACACTGCACTGGTTAGGCCACACCTCAAGTCCTGTGTCCAGTTCTGGGCCCCTCAGTTTAGGAAGGAGGTTGACTTGCTGGAGCGTGTCCAGAGAAGGGCAATGAAGTTGGTGAGGGGTTTGGAACACAGCCCTGTGAGGAGAGACTGAGGGAGCTGGGGTTGCTTAGCCTGAACAAGAGGAGATTCAGGGGTGACCTTATTACTCTCTACAACTACCTGAAGGGAGGTTGTAGACAGGCAGATGTTGGTCTCTTCTCTCAGGCAGCCAGTACCAGAACAAGAGGACACAGTCTCAGGCTGCGCCAGGGGAGGTTTAGGTTGGATGTTAGGAAGAAGTTCTATACAGTGAGAGTGATTGCCCATTGGAATGGGCTGCCGGGGGAGGTGGTGGAGTCACCATCACTGGAGGTGTTCAGGAGGAGACTTGATGGGGTGCTTGGTGCCATGGGTTAGTTGTTTAGGTGGGTTGGACTGGTTGATGGGTTGGACACGATGATCTTGAAGGTCTCTTCCAATCTGGTTTATTATTATTGTTTCTGGTCCTCAGAAAAAAGCTTTTAACACTAATAAACCACTCCAAAGTTCCCACTGTTATTCAGTTTTTTCTTTTACCCCTAACCAATAGGTACAGTTCAAGACCTTGCTTCATTTTCACTTGCAGCCTGTCAGGGGGATCAGTAAAATACTTGGCAGAAATCCAGAAATGTGGAAGCAACAAAAAGAAAGGGAGACACAACTCAACTTACAGCCTGAGCTTTTTGATTTGGAGGGATCACAAAAATGTTTTGAATCTGCATCATGGCAGCAATTGTCAAAATCTCCTGGGAGCAGCCAAAATTTCCTGAGGAGTAAGAGAAGAAGTTCAGTAAAAGAATTCTCCCTTTTAACTGACCCCACATAAAAAGGAAAAGTAGTAGAATATATTTTTATAGCATATAAAACCAAAATACCTGAACTCCTGGGTGTTTTAGTGTAACAGTGAATGTTTTTAATAGAATACTTTAAATATAAATGTATTAGACTTATTAGTGTGTCAAATGTGTAGCACTTAGAGAGGTCCAAGAATTTAACCAATTCTTTCCACTAAACACCACACCAAGGTGAAATACATGGTTTGCAAATGCCTGCTACTGCATTACAAGAGGCAGTGTCCTCTCCTCATCACAAGACAAGGAAGAAAATCTGATTATTTCTTTTCTCCTACCTGATTCCAGAAGCATCTTTGCAAACATAGGATTCAGAGGAAACTCTGCTATCCTCATGCCAAGAGGCTCTGTTAAACGGCAGTGCATATCCAAACCTGCAACATACCAACACACGTAGCTGTGACACAGGCACAACAACACAGAATGGCTTCTTGAAGCATTTAATGTTCATTAAAGAGCAGAATTGCAAGCTAAAGAGCAGAATTGCAAGCTAAAGAGCAGCTAATGCACCTGATAGTTGCTGAATGTATATTGAACTAAGCTCAAAGGCACTCCTTAACATCCATGTACTCTTCCATAGGTAGATACTCAAGGTCAAGCTTGGGCAAGCTGATTTAATGGAGGATAACCCTGCTTACTGCAGAGGGGTTGGACTAGATGACCTTTGGAGATCTCTTCCAAAACAAACCATTCTATTATTCTATGACTGGTACATTTGAACACAGACCAAGCAGAGCACAAGAGAACAGACACACAAGGAGGGACTAGCAAAAGCCCAGGAACAGGACTTTGGAGCACTGCAGAGATTGTGTAAATGACCACAGCAGAGTGGGGTGAGGAAACTTAATCATGGCTCTCAAACTAGATAAAAATACTGTTTATCAAACTGTGTGGTAGCAGCAAACCACCGCTGTACTTCAGTTAGGTACCACCCTTTTTCCTCATGTTTACATTATGGAGCAAATATTGTTAGCTGTGAATTGACTTTAACTCAATGTTTGTAGTTAAGCAGAGTTTCTTTCTGATTACTTGTCCCTGTGTCAAGTTTCTGTTTAGTTTAAGCTTGTTGCATTCAGAAAGATTAAACAGCTGTCAAAAACCCCAGCAAAGCAACAGCTCTTCCCATCAACAAAATCAGACAGCACACATTTTCTCAGCACCACAAAAAAAGAGCTGGAAACTGTGAATAAAAATATTACTACAGTGGGAGTTGAGTGTCACAGAGGCATAAAGAACATAACTAACATGAAGACATCTAGAATCAAAGAGCATCTCAAGATGGAAAGGACCCACTCATAAGGGAACATCAAGTCCAACACCCTGCTCCTCACAGGACTACCAAAAACTAAACCATGTGGCCAAGAGTGTTGTTCAGCCTACTGAATTTGAGAACAAGCTGTAATTAGCAATTCAGAGAACACAATAAAGAAGTATATTCTATTAAGGAGGTAACTAGTAGAGAAGTACTTTGAATGATACTCTCAGTCTGTCAGACTAGTTTTACATCTTGGAGGAGCAGGAGGAGCCCCTAAAGTGACATTTATGAGGGCACTGAGTCCATCATCAGTAAATTTGCAGATGACACCAAGATGGGGGCAGGAGTTGATCTGTTAGAGGGTAGAAGGGCTCTGCAGAGGGACCTTGACAGGCTGAACAGATGGGCAGATGAGCCTGCAGTGTGCCCAGGCAGCCAAGAAGGCCAATGGCATCCTGGCCTGCATCAGGAACAGTGTGGTCAGCAGGAGCAGGGAGGTCATTCTGCCCCCATACTCAGCACTGGTTAGGCTACACCTTGAGTTCTGTGTCCAGTTCTGGGCCCCTCAGTTTAGGAAAGATGTTGACTTGCTGGAACGTGTCCAGAGGAGGGCAACAAAGCTGGGGATGGGTTTGGAGCACAGCCCTGTGAGGGGAGGCTGAGGGAGCTGGGGTTGCTTAGCCTGAACAAGAGGAGGCTCAGGGGAGACCTTATTGCTCCCTACAACTACCTCAAGGGAGGTTGTAGACAGGCGAGGGCTGGTCTCTTCTCCCAGGCAACCAGCACCAGAACAAGAGGACACAGTCTCAAGCTGCACCAGGGGAGGTTTAGACTGGATGTTAGGAAGAAATTCTTCTTAGAGAGAGTGATTGGCCATTGGAATGGGCTGCCTGGGGAGGTGGTGGAGTCTCCATCATTGGAGGTATTTAGGAGGAGACTGGATGGGGTGCTTGGTGCCATGGTTTAGTTGATTAGATGGTGTTGGATGATGGGTTGGACTCGATGATCTTGAAGGTCTCTTCCAATCTGGTTTATTCTATTCTATTCTGATCTGGGATACAGCTGTAGCCAACCCAAAGCAGCTGCCCTTGCTGACTCCTGCTAACGACTTGCAGGCCTAGGATTCCAGCCCAAGCAAAACCAGGACAGAGAACTATAAATAAAGCACAGCATAATATTCTCACCTCCTAAAGCGTACAGCAGTTCCAAAGCTTGCACCATTGACTGTGCAGGAGGTGGCTGTGAAGAGAAAATGACCATTTTTGAAAGTTACCATCACACACCAAAACTCTTACACCCTGAAAAATCCTTCAGTCCCACTCAAACAACCTTTCTATTTATGCAGAATGAAGGAAGAGCAGCTCTCAGATTCTTCCTGTCACTTACACCGTGAGCCAAAACCATCCCAACAGGTTCAGCATCATCACTATGATGTTGTCAGGACCCCAGCTAGACTAGCTTTGCCCAACAGTGAGGCCAGCAGGAGCAGAACAATTACTTCATGTTCCTTTCTATGGCCACCATGTTAGTTCTCCACACCAGTACAGAAACCAAATCTATCAGTACAGAAAGCAACTCTAAAACTTGGTACTGCTCTTTATAAGAAGGCAGACAAGCATAGGTTTAGTTTTGGAGATGTTCTCTTCTATGGCCACCATGCTAGTTCTCCACACCAGTACAGGAGTTGCCAGAAACCTTATAGAAAGCAAATCTAAAACTTGGTATTGCTCTTTCTACCAAGGTAGAAGGTAGACAAGGATAGGTTTAGTTTTGGAAATGCCTTTTTTTTCTTCTTCATAAACTGAAGAAAGTGCAAAGGGACTGCAGTCACAGTTTTGTGGTATCTCAGTTTGTCTTTCTAGGCCTTTCTTGAGCTCTAAAACTGTCACAAGCTCTCAGCTTCTAACAGCAGACTCACAGCCAGCCATTTCTAACTTGTCACACACATGATTTGCAGTAACCAATTCTCAGAAACACCTTGGTGCCCAATAGAGGACAACGAGCTATGCTCTGCCAGTCAGCAGGACAGTAGTTACTGGTGAATGGTTCTGCTGGGCTGTCAGCAAGTCATCTACTGATCTCTGTTCACACCACAGAGAGATGACAGACCTTACAGCCCAGGACTCACCGAAAGGAAGGGGAACCTGAGCACATTGTCAATTCCCAGAGCCTTCAGCTGCAGGATGACAGGCGCAAGGTTGCTGCGCTGCATCTCTGGAACCGTGGACTTGGGCAGCTTCTCAAAGTCTTCCTCTGTTGTGGGAGGAAACAAAGCAAGCTGGGTCTCAGTTTCAGCTCGTGCCCTGTGCAGTCAGCATGATAGAATCATACTCATTTTAAGTGCAAATTATCAGGTGTGAAGACTTAGCAGGTGTTACAAGAACTCTAACTCAAAGTTGATCTTCCTCCAGCTATTGTATTTTAAGATACTTTAATGTAAATAGAAGATTCAATGATTGTGGGTATATTGCTGATTCTGGAGCTGACCCACTCATATTTCAGTTCTTCACAGAAATGTGAATGTTTTTCATGTCTCTTCTGTTGAGTATTTTTACCAGGAAATACCCTGCTCAGTTTGTGTTTCTGTTTCACAAAGGCATTTAGTGCCCAACGCTTGATTCATACAAATAATGTGTTTCTAAATAAGCCAGAGGAAAGATGAAGGGAAAATTTTCTCTCTCACTGAAAGAAGAACAAAATGCCCTTTTTTTTTTCTGTTGTTCTTTTTCTGATACAAAACCCCTGTAAACCAAAATGCAAGTGACACCAGAAAGTTCTCCTTCCTTACACCTCCAATTCCTGACCTGTGTAAAGCCTGTAGCACTTCCCAGAGCGGTTGCGTCCTGCTCGCCCTGCTCTCTGGTTAGCTGAGGCTTTGGACACTGGCACCACCACCAGGCATTCAATGGCTGTTTTGGGGTTGTAGGCCCGGAGCTTCACAAAGCCACAGTCAATGACATAGGCAATCCCATGGATCGTGATGGAGGTCTCAGCAATGTTGGTGGCTACAATCACCTACAGGGACAGACACAACCAGGAAGCCGTCAACTCCTCAAGCCCCAGCATCACTGCGGCAGGACTGCAACACCAGCCAGCTGAAGCACCTCAGATACAACAGCTCCAGGAAGCACACTCTGGAGCACAGAATGATGCAGTACATCACAGGATCACAGGATGTCAGGGGTTGGAAGGGACCCAAGAGATCGAGTCCAACCCCCCCTGCCAGAGCAGGACCACACAATCTAGCTCAGGTCACAGACAAATGCATCCAGATGGGCCTTGAAAGTCTCCAGAGAAAGAGACTCCACAATCTCTCTGGGGAGCCTGTTCCAGTGGTCTGTGATCCTTACAGTAAAGTTCCCCCTTGTGTTGAGGTGGAACCCCCTGTGCTGCAGCTCACATCCATTGCTCCTTGTCCTACCATAGGGAGCAAGTGAGAAGAGCCTGTCCTCTCCTTCCTGACATGCAGCATGCAGCAGAACGAGCTGTCAGCTTGAAATAAACCCAGTTTGTACAGCTTCACAGTCACTTTCTTATGCAAATTTATCTTCTCTTCATAAAAGTAGAACTTGGCAGTGTTTGCAGAAAAACAACATTGGCAGTGTCTGCAGAGAAAACCATCAACTGACTGCAAATCAAATGTTCTTATGCAGCACACTAAAAATATTTTCTTTCTGCTTCTCAGTTCTACTGAGCTGTTACTTGTAACACTGGGCTAAGGCAGGAGGTAGGAGAGGAACACAGTTGATTAAACATTCCATGCTCAGTATTCCTGCAGAGATACCCTCATATACATGTCCTGAAATACTACAAAATGACTGTTCCCAGATGACAGAGGGAATGGTAATCCTTATTTCATCTGGAGTTTTAAAAGTACGTCTTGGAAGCTAATTGACTAACATCACATCCTGGTGAGAAAAGAAGGGTTTATACTCAGTGTTCTCTGACACCAGATGAACAATTTCCCTTGTCAGAATCCAGCAGGCACAAGAACAAGTCATGGCTGTATAATTCTGTCACCTTGTCTCAGCCCCACCACAGGCTCTGCCTAAGCAGAAAGCACTCATCATGACTAACTACCTACTTCTGTGATCTTAAACATCCAAACAAGACTTGCAGAAGTCCAAACCAAAGCCTTTTTCTACTAAAAGCAAGCAAGTTTAGAATCTGTTTCTCAGGAGAGAATAGAGTACTTGGTTACCTTGTCACTCAGTTTTACATTGCTGGTGGAAAACAGCAATGGACACTTAGACCACACAAAAAAAGAAAACCAGGTAAAAGTAGAGGATTTAAAGTGCAAGAAGCTGCAACTGGACATAGGCAAATATGAGGCTGTACAAAGAACTGAGCAGTTGATGAGGCAGATAAGTTAGAACTGACATGTCTGGGACTGATCAGAGAATGAAAAGGGAAGCCAGAGAACACATTCTTGGTTCAGTCTGAAAACTGGCACGAGGTGTAGAAAGTCTCCCTTGACAAGTGTTCACAATAGTCCCATGATGCAAACCTGATCCACACAGATAACCTGAGAGATGCAGTTTGTGTAATGCAGACACCCTTTTGGGTGGCAGAATTGAAACATACACAACAGCCTTACCTTCCTAACATTGTGAGACACTCTCTCAAACACTTTCATTTGGTCAGGAGAAGGCAGCCCAGCATACATGGGGAGAACACGGAGGTGCTTCTTCATTCCAGTGCGAGACAGGGCCCGAGCCTGTTCTATGAGCATAGAAACAACAGTCTCCACTTCTTCCTAGAGCCACAGCAAGACAGAACCAGAGAGCTTTCACTTTATCATCACATGGCTGTCATCTATATCAAAAAATGCAGCAAAATAATCCCAGTCCAACGGCATGAGATTTAACACATCCAAGTGCCGGGTTCTGCACATTGGCCACAGCAACCCCAGGCAGTGCTACAGGCTGGGGTCAGAGTGGCTGGAGAGCAGCCAGGCAGAGAGGGACCTGGGGGTGCTGGTCGATGGCAGGCTGAACATGAGCCTGCAGTGTGCCCAGGCAGCCAAGAGGGCCAATGGCATCCTGGCCTGCATCAGGAACAGTGTGGCCAGCAGGAGCAGCGAGGTCATTCTGCCCCTGTATACTGCAATGGTTAGGCCACACCTCGAGTCCTGTGTCCAGTTCTGGGCTCCTCAGTTTAGGAAGGATGTTGACTTGCTGGAACGAGTCCAGAGAAGAGCAACAAAGTTGGTGAGGGGTTTGGAACACAAGCCCTGTGAGGAAAGACTGAGGGAGCTGGGGTTGCTCAGCCTGGAGAAGAGGAGACTCAGGGGTGACCTTATCACTCTCTACAACTACCTGAAGGGAGGTTGTAGACAGGCTGATGATGGTCTCTTCTCCCAGGCAGCCAGTACCAGAACAAGAGGACACAGTCTCAGGCTGCACCAGGGGAGGTTCAGGTTGGATGTTAGGAAGAAGTTCTATACAGAAAGAGTGATTGCGCTATGGAATGGGCTGCCCAGGGAGGTGGTGGAGTCGCCCTCATTGAAGGTGTTCAGGAGGAGACTTGCTGGGGTGCTTGGTGCCATGGGTTAGCTGTTTGGGTGGGTTGGATTGGTTGATGGGTTGGACACGATGATCTTGAAGGTCTCTTCCAACCTGGTTTGGTTTATTCTATTCTATTATTCTAATTTATTCTTTTGATAAGCTCCCTCCATTTTGTGATATCCTTAGATAAACTGCTATCAGTAGTAAACAGATGTAAATATTAATGCTCATTGTCATTTGTGACACTCTCACTAATGCATCAGAAAAATCACATGGGAAGGACTGAACAAAGTTCAGAAGGAAACAGGCTGTTTGCCTGTGTATCTCAACTTGTGAGGCCAGTCTAGTTTGACTGTGTAGAATGCTGTGGATCTTCAGCAGGAAGGACAGAGTAGCAGCATTAACACTTCTTGCTCAACTTCACATTTTATCTTAGGGATCATCTCACTCTTCAATAACACAAGCAACAAAAAGTTTAGGCATCACCTTGTGAAACAGCCAATTCACTCCTTGAAGTCAAATTAATGAAGGGGATGAGGAATGTATGCAAAAAAATAAGCAAGGTGTTATTGAGGCTCAAGGCAGCTCCTCACTGCATGAATTATAAGCCACCTTCCCTTTATTCTGCTCAGCTACAAAGTGAGCTGACAGGCATAAACAGAGCAGAAGAGACTGGCAAATTTTTGTCTCACAGCAATTTGTTTTTCTGTCAAAGCCTTCACAAGTTAAGCCTAACAAATGTAAATTCCATTTGCCTTCATTATTAATGGTGACTCACTGTCAGCTTTGGAGATGTGACTAGCACCAAAACCCCCCACACACTGTTCCACTCCGTAACGAGGCTGAAAGCATACAGCATTAAATGAGAAAAACCAGCATCCATCGCCAGCTTTGTCAAATCCAGACCATGATCACATTCTCTAAAAGTCTCTTGGGCTGGCTTAATTCTGCTCCCATCAATGCAGAAATATTTGTCATATTTAATGAGCTTAAAGCAAGCGCAGCTAAAGAAAGCAGGAGACCAAGGCGGCTTCACAAAGCTCACAACACTGCACTGGAAAACACAAAAAGTAAAGCTTATGTCTATACCTGGCCAGTTAAAAATGCCAGGATATCACCATCATTCTCCACCTGGTGAATTTTCATTGCAGTTTCCACAGTTGATTTGACATAGTCCGGAACAGGACTACAGGGAGAGAACATACCAGAGATATTAGCAGAATAATAGAAACAGACTCTTCACTCCCAAAAGGAACAAATACAGAGCTAGCTGTGGACACCACACATCAGCCATGCCATAGTTGATCGTAATGCCTGCTTGGCAATCAGCCTTCAGCAATTAATTTGTTTCTTTACACTACAATAAGCTCAAAAAACATTTCTGCTGCTATCAGAAATATCCAAATGCTTCCCAAATGGAATGTTAAATACCCTTGTGATTGCCCTGTGATTTCTGAGCTCTGACCTAGACAAAATGACAGCACACACACACGCCCCACACACTTTCCTAACCACCACTGACAAGATCAAACAGGAACACACCTCTGTATGTAGAAGATGTCCACTGGAAATGTCCTCCCCTCCACAGTAAGGATCACGCTGGTATCTTTGCTGGGGTCACCAGTATCATTTTGATTAAAGAAATCTCTGAATTTCTACAGTAAAATAAAACCAAACACTTTCAACTTTGATATTTCAAAGAACTGAGGGAGAAACCTACAGATTCACAGATTGCATTGGGCTGGATGGGACCCTTACAGGTCATCTTGTCCAACCCCCATGCAGTCACAGCAGGGACATCTCCAACTAGATCAGACTGCCCAGGGCCACATCAAGTCTGATCTTGAATGTCTCCAGGGATGGGGACCTGATCACCTCTCTGGGCAACCTGTCCCAGTATTTCACCACTAAAAGTGAAGGGGGCAAATTCAGGCCAGAGAGAAGAAACATGTTACAGTGAGGGTGGTGAAAGCCTGGCCCAGGTTGCCAGGTGGTAGATGCCCCATCCCTGGAATCATTCCAGGTCAGATTGGCTCTGAGCAATCTGCTCTACTTGATGTCTCTGCTGACTGCAGGGTGGTTGGACTAGATGACCTCTAAAAGTACTTCTAACCCAAATCATGCAATGGTTCAGTGCTACACACATTTCATGAAGGACATGGTAGAGTTAGGAGATGGACAGAGAACATGATAAAGGAGTTAGAGCAGCTGCTTTATGAGGAGAGACTGAAGAGGCTGAGGCTTTGCTTGGCAAGCAGCAGGAAAAGAAGATGCACAGATGAGGTTTACAAAATCAAAGGTAAAGCAAGTATAAAACTGATTTGGGCTTTTATGGTCTGTTTGTTTGGGTTTCTTTCAGCCCAAATCCCACAATACCAGAACTGAGAGGCCCCTGATGAAACTAGCAAGCTTAAAAAAAAAACAAACCAAATTAACTCAAGTACTTCGTTATACAGCAGGTGGCAAACTTCTGAAAATAGCTCTCACATGGTGTCCTGGAGACTTACAGCTTCAGCAAGCATATTCAAAGACAAATTAACAGCAGGTCCATAAACAGACACTAGCAGGAAGCAGCAGGAATGTGCTGTCTAATATCTCTATTACAACCACTGTGGATGCTGAAGCAGCTCAGAGAGAACAGACCCACAGCAGGTGGACAGGCTCATACACTCTCCCTAAACAGCATCTCTTGCTCCTGCTGCTGCTACAGACACAACAGCAGGTTAGATAAGACATTGCTCTGATCTAGCAGAGCATTTCTTATGTTCCTACTCAAAATTAAACTAACTACATTTTTAGTAAGTTGTCACAGGCCACAGATCAATCAGGGCACTAGTAAGATTTCACTGAAACTAAATCTGCTCTTTTAGCACATATTTTTAGTGGCCTAGGGTTGCCTCAAATTATTGCTGTCAGCAAAACAGAGCTAAACCAGTGCTTCCTAGACTAGTTAAACCCAAGAGAGACTACCTCTTAAAATAACAGCGCCAGTAAGAAGGGGGAAAAGCATCAATATATGAAAATACATGGAGAGCAGTTTCACTTCTAAATTCACTTCCAAAAATGTTTGCTAACAAAATGAAAACCAAGAACAGCAGCCTAACTGTATCACTTTGGTTTTCTGTACTCCTTCCTCTCTTCATCATCACTCACAGCAGCAGGAGCAATGCTGCACAAGAAGCAAGCAGCACAGTATACAAGCTGTGTGTGTAGACAGAAGTGGGGCTGCTTCATTGCAAATCAAATCTGTGAGCGATACCTCTGCATCCAAGGTAGCTGAAGCCACAATCAGTCGAAGGTCCCCACGCTTCTTTTGGACCTAGGATGGAGACCATGAACATAGAATCATAGAATCAATAAGGTTGGAAAAGACCTCAAAGATCAGCAAGTCCAATCCATCAACCAACACCTCATGACTACTAAACCATGGCACCATGTCCAATCCCCTTTTGAACACCTCCAGGGATGGTGACTCCACCACCTCCCTGGGCAGCACATTCCAATGGCTAACAACATACTTTGAAGAACTTTCTCCTCACTTCCAGCCTAAACTTCCCCTGGCACAGCTTGAGACTGTGTCCTCTTGTTCTGGGGCTGGTTGCCTGGGAGAAGAGACCAACCCCCACCTGGCTACAACCTCCCTTCAGGTAGTTGTAGAGAACAATAAGGTCTCCTCTGAGCCTCCTCTTGTCCACGCTAAGCAACCCCAGCTCCCTCAGCCTCTCCCTTGTAGGGCTTGTACTCGAGGCCTCTCACCAGGCTCAAACATCTGGAGTAAAAACTCTTTTCTGAGATATGAAGCTAGAACCAGGCTTTTGAGCCTCCAGTTTACCCATAACTTCTCTTTAAAAATACTCTGAAGCTACAAGACAGCTGATGAAGTGAAACACCCAAGTCATCCATAGACCTAGGGACTGAAATGCTATACATTCATTTGAAGGACATTCAGTCTGCAATCATGTTGGCTTACTCTTAATTTCTGGTGGGACTCAGATCTTGAGTAGGTTGAAAGTCAACAACCACATCCCTATGAGATCATTTCATAACATCAGCAGCAGAATGAAGAGTAATCTTTTTGCTAATACCATTTAATATCATCAGTACTGGGAGAAAGCAATGGAGGATCCTGTGTCAGAGGTCTACAGTAAACAGCTGGGTTTTTACAAGAAGCTGTAGAGTAAATGAGGAATTAGAACTCACCCTCTCCAAAGGGGCTCAGTAACCAGCCATTAAGATCAGAAATTCAATAAAGAGGACGAAAATTAAAACATGAAAACATGAACATGAAAAAAAACCCAACACAAACCTTTTTGAGTAAGCCAATGGCAATATCTGTATAAAGAGTCCTTTCATGGGCTTCATCCAGCATGAGAACACTGTGAATAAAGCAGAAAGGTAAGATCTCAGAAATGGGTTGACTGACACTGAAATCAGGATCCTTTTGTTTACTAGAAATATCAGCTTTTGAAACCTGCTGCTGGACTAAGCCTGTTTGCACTTAGGAAAGTGTGGAAGTCAAAAATAAAACCAGAGACATGAAGCAGGGAAAAAAATGTTAGGTAAGAGCAGGTGGCACATCCATGCTCTTTACTCGAGCTAGCATTTGGAAAGGGGTAGGAAGAACAAGATCTATCTTTACTGTCCTGCATAGGTATTCTGGACACCAGAACAGGCTGGGTTTGTTGTTTTGTTGGGGCTTCTTTTGACAAGCATCACAAGAAAAAAACAAAAAGTGAATTTAAAGCAAGCAAATGAAACAATTGAGGCTCCAGGAGCTCCATTTAGCTTTCCTTCATTAACCACAGCACCAAATCCTGCCAGGTTTGACGTTCCAGTGACCAACTGATTTTCCAGCAGCCTGTACAGTATCACAGTATCACCAAGGTGGAAGAGACCTCAAAGATCATCAAGTCCAACCTGTCACCACAGGCCTCATGACTAGACCATGGCACCAAGTGTACGTCCAATCCCCTCTTGAATACCTCCAGGGACGGCAACTCCACTACCTCCCTGGGCAGCCCATTCTAACATAAAGGAGTCAAACTCCTAAAATAATTGTCACATCTTTTGGTATTTCATTTATAACAACCACACAGTGGGTCTAAAAAAAATCAAAATGCAGCTGTTCACCAAATTACACTTCAGCAGGAGTGCATTCCATGCTTCCTTACCTGTATCGTGTTAATAAAGGATCCGCCATCATTTCCCTCACCAGCATCCCATCAGTTAGAAACTAAAAGGGAATAGGATCATAGAATCAATAAGGTTGGAAAAGCCCTCAAAGATCATCAAGCCCAACCTATCACCCAAGACCTCATGACTACTAAACCATGGCACCAAGTGCCACAGCCAATCCCGTTTTGAACACCTCCAGGGACAGTGACTCCACCACCTCCCCAGGCAGCCCATTCCAATGGCCAATTACTCTTTCTGGGAAGAACTTTCTCCTCATCTCGAGCCTAAACTTCCCCTGGTGCAGCCTGAGACTGTGTCCTCTTGTT
Organism: Melanerpes formicivorus; assembly: GCF_026170545.1. Lineage (NCBI taxonomy): Eukaryota > Metazoa > Chordata > Aves > Piciformes > Picidae > Melanerpes > Melanerpes formicivorus. The sequence continues at coordinate 2,767,689 of NW_027142371.1, read as the reverse complement.
CTGGTGCTGGTTGCCTGGGAAAAGAAACCAACCCCCTCCTGGCTACAACTTCCCTTCGGGTAGTTGTAGACTAAGGTCTTTGCTGAGCCTCCTCTTGTCCTGGCTAAGCAATCCCAGCTCTCTTACCCTCTCCTCACAGGGCTGTGCTCCAGACCCCTCCCTGCCTCCTTGCCCTTCTCTGCACACATTCAAGTGTCTCAATGTCCTTCTTAAACTGAGGGGCCCCGAACTGGACACAGGACTCAAGGTGTGGCCTAACCAGTGCTGAGTACAGGGGCACAATGACTTCCCTGCTCCTGCTGGCCAAATAAACATCCCAGGGAATTACTGGCAAAGCAAAATGTAAATAAACTTCCTAACAGGCAGCTTTGTTATACTCATGACTTTTAAAGATGATTTCTAGGCTGTTGCCTGAATTTTGCCTTGCCTTTTACTTTCTAATGATCTATTCAATTGATCTCTTTTCAGCTAGGGAAGGTAAAGATGTGTTTCTGAGTGAGGAGAGTGATTGCTTTTTAACCAGTATTTGATTCTTTTAAGTTAGTTATTTTGCATTGAAAGAAAAAACAAAAACCACAAGAAACAAACAAACAGAAAACAAAACCACATTGGCAGCACTGAAACATGGCAACAGAAGTTTCCTCACTCTTGTCTGTAAAGTGGCTAAATCTGCTTTAGCCATAACATTCTGGCAGTCCATTCAGTCTTGCTCATCTCAAAGCAGGCTACTTAATAACCAACACACACTTCTGACCAGAACACAAACCTTAAAATGCAACATTTTGATTTCATAGTTTCTTCCTACTAGCAAGTGGAAACCCACCAGCTTCATGCAGCCGCAGCCATCAAGGAGTAATGTGACCTGGGATTCCAACTGTGGCCTTGAGCTAGGCAAGAATTGGTATGCAAGGTGAAAACCACCAAATTTCCACCTCCAAATGATTAATCATTATAGTTCAAAAAAAGGGAGAAGATTTCAGCTGTATTTAATGACCAAACATTTCCATTTCTTTCCCTTTCAAAGGGCTGCTAGCCTCAGAAAATAATCAGAGAGTAAATTGTCTCATTCATCATCATTGCTATTGCAGCATAACTAAAGCAAACTCTCATCTGTACCAACACAAGCAGCATTAATATTGCTCACAGCACTCAAGAACAGCTGCAAAGCTTCCTATTTAATCCACAGCAGTTAGCCTGCTCATCTTGGGTTTTATTTGTGCTTTTAATCCAAGTCTATTTTCAGGGTGGTGAGGACACTTTAACTGTGATTCATGGCAGTCTTTGACTTTGAGTGACTTAACAGGTCACACTAACACTATACCCACATCTGGCCATCCTTACCTTGAAAATCTCCTTCAGTTTTAAAACAGTGGCTGCCAGACTAGAGCACACACACCAGTTTCATTGAGGTTTGGATGGCCACAGCCATTTCAAGCACATTATTGGGGTACCCACATGGAAAACTGAAATGTGATCTAATCTCTTTACTGGGCATCACAAGGCTCTCTTTAATTCTGCAGAAGAAGAGTTTCTACTTCAGAGTTTCTACTTGAAGAGTTTCAGCTAAGCCTTTCAGAGGAACCATGCAGTGGTCATGCTTCACCTTAATTCTTGTAGCCTGTGGATCCGTGCAGTCGTCAAACCGAATGCAATAGCCAACTTCATGTCCCAAGATTGCTCCTCTTTCATCAGCAACTCGGCCTGCAACCTGAGAAAGAGATTCTTAGAAACAAGAGGCAGCTCACACCACCTATCCTCATTGCATCATTCTTTCATCCATAGAGAACTGCCACCAAAAAAATGATCCGAGGGCTGGAACCCCTCTCCTGTGAGGCCAGGCTGAGAGAGTTGGGAGTGTTCAGCCTGGAGAAGTGAAGACTCCAGAACTTCTTGGGACCTTCCAGTACTTGAAGGGATTGATCAGAAAGGTGGGGACAGACATTTCAGCAGGGCCTGCTGTGACAGGACAAGGGGTGATGGTTTGGAACTAATGAAGAGAGATTTAGACTAGTTAGTAGGAAGACTTTTTTTCCACTGAGGTGGTGAGACCCTGGCCCAGGGCTCTCAGAGAGGTGGAAGATGTCACATACCTGAAACCATTCCAGCTGTGAGCAACCTGCTCTAGTTGCAATGTCCTTGCTGGATGCAGGGTGGGTTGGACTCTAAAGGACCTCTAAAGTCCATATTAATCCAAACTTTTATATGGTTCTATGCAAACAGGAACAGTTCCCACAGAGTGATTTGTTCTTGTTCAAACACTAAATTCTGCTCACTATAACAGCACATACTGAACATAGAAGTGGAAAATGCTTTCAAAATGTTGCAGCATAACTTAATGAACCTATTACACACAGCTTCTGCTCAGGAAAGCTGGGGGTACCTTTCTGTTAAAAGTACTCTGACAGACCTACAAAGGCAGCCACTCAAGCAGCCACCCCACTGGGGAAGGACCACCTGCCAGAAGTTGTAGGAGTGCAATTTAAGGACACAGCTGGAACACCAAAAGGGAAAGAGTTCAGGGATATGGCATGCAGAAAAAAAGTTATCACTTAAACTGATCTGTCCCTGAACTTATTCAGGCTTTTATTTCTAGTAAAGATGCTACTGCACTTTTCATAAAACAAAGAACTGGCAGATTTATTCAAAGAAACATGATTTTGGAACAGTACTACTCTGTGCCAGTTCTGTGCCAATAGCTCCTTTAGCTGAAAAACTTGAGTTATTCAGACTTATTCTACAGAATATTAGGTACTACCAGGTCATGGTTTAAGCAAACTACAGAGAAACTGAACAGCTAATGACACAATAAAACTCACAATGCACACATCAGGCCCAGCAGAATTCCAAGAGGAAGCTACTTTCAGTCACTGGGTTGACATTCTAAACCATACCAGCAGGCAGTGAATTAATTTCACTTGGAATGTTATCAATCCACCACTTTCAGCCCAACCATTCAGGATAACTGACACTCAGGGCAATGCAAGCAGAAGTTCAGGAATTGCTAAACTATGCCTCATGCCTCTGCAGCTACTCCTCTTTACTTCTGACAACCCACACAATCTAGATGGGAAAGCAGGTAAACACATTGATGAAAACGAAAGGTCACTTTCGGTTCAAGACAAAGCCATAAGTCATCAACTATATCCCTAATGCTATCCCACATGTCCCTGCAAGAGCCACAGAGTCCAGGCAGTTTGTAACTACTGTGTCTAAATACTAAGCTCTGATTGAGTAAGCTTGTAATTTCAGGCTTAAAGATAACATTTAAAGACATCAAAGGGAAAAGAGAAGTAAGCTTGTCCTAAGAAATCATTGCAGCATACACAACATCTTCTGCAGAACTGTGCACTGTCAGCTGGATGTCCTGTGAAGGAGAAAAGGGAGGAGACTGCAGGCAGACTGCCCAAAGAACAAGATGAAGCTCACTGCTAGTGACCTTACCCACACTGGATAGGGTCAAAGAAGACTAGATGAAATGAAGAGGGAGGTTGTACAGCTGCTCGGTCTGCTACGCTTTTGCTAGGGACATAAACTGATCTGTTGCAGGTACCATTAACCCTTTATAAAGGACAAAAAGATGAGGGTTACAAATAGCACCTCAGTTTTCTTTACAAACAAAAAGCTGCAGCAGACATTTCTGCTCACCAAGTCAGCATTTGGCAGCAGGCAGGGAGATGAGGAACCCTGGGAGATGAGGATATCTTCTGTGCAGACTGTTACCGGAGGGTACAATTCATTGCCCTCAGCATCTCCTCTTCTTCCTTCTCACAGAAGAACTGAGTAACTGAGGTTGTGCCCTTTTAGACTTGTGTATGAAAAGATATCTCTCAACAAAATTGTTTTGTCTTTCCATGACACTCTTACAAGGGGACACAAAGGAAGAAAAACAGCCCACAACAACGAATCATATGAATTGCCAGAACAAGCTACACAACCTCCTCTTCTCCTTTTAATTCCACTGGCTATCTTACTGTGCACAGGTTTACATCACTGCTTTGTGAAAGTTAAGGGTCTCACTGGCACAGTTCTAGCCCATAGCCAATCATAGCTCAACCTTGTGCATCCCTAACCTCAGTACAGGGTTCAAAGAATCCCAGCATAGTAGGGGTTGGAAGTTACTCCTGGGGATCAGTTCAAACCCCTGCTAAAGCAGGGTCAACCACAGCAGGTTGCCCAGGATCATCCCCCTGTGGGTTTTGAAAGTCTCCAGAGAAGGAGACTGCACAACTGAGTGATCCACATTCTACTGATACCACTCAATTGTATTTCAAAGCTTCTCCATCTGCAATGCTGACCTTGGCATCCTTGGCAAGATCTAGTAATCAGGTTGAATTCCACCTACAGCACCAGCAATTCCATGAGGAAGATAAGCAGGAACGTCTATTCACTCAGGAGCTCATGCAGTTGTGATTTCTGCTACTCAGCAAAGCCTGCTAATAAACTAGAGGTTATAATGACAACAAACTTGGGCACAGGGAAACTCACTGTAACAGCAGCGACTCGACGAGGCTGCGTCACTCCGACGACTCTTCCTTCAGCTGTCCAGCCAGCCTCTGCCAGGTACTGCAAACAAACATGGAGGATAAGAAAACTGGAGGTCATGCTGAGATTACAGAAGGTGTTGGTGCTCCCCACTGCGTGCTCTTTCCTGGCTCAGACACTCACTGATGCACGACCCTAGGCAAATCGGGTACCTAGAGATTTTGTGCAGTATTAATGTCACCACTAAAAGCAACACAGTGCAATACCTGCTTCATATGCACAGATGCTTGCAGGAAGCTTGAGGAGGGCAAATTTAGACTGGAGATTAGGAAGAAATTCTTTACAGTGAGGGTGCTGAAACACTGGAACAGGTTGCCCAAGGAGGTTGTGGATGCCCCCTCCCTGAAGATGCTCAGGGCCAGCTTGGATGATGCTTTGAGCAACCTGGGCTAGTGGGAGATGTCCCTGCCTATGGCAGGGGGTTTGGAACTGGATGATCTTAATAAAATGTTTGAAATTATTCTGATAGAGTAATAAAGACTTGCCACAGCACAGTGACTAATGTTTGTACCAGCATAAACTTGTTTGTGGTGTATGGGCCTTTCCTGTAGTGGAAGAAGGGTTTCTATTACAGAAATCCCAGGTCACCCTGTTTTCTCATACTGTTTCTCTCCTTTTTGGTCACACAGATGAACACAGCTGAGTTGCAGTTTCACAGGGCAGTTCTGGGTTGCTGGATTAATCTTTCCTGTAACCCCCCATGAAGGAACATCTGCTTTTCCCAAGTTGAACAGACACTTACTTGTGGAATCTGCGTCGATTTCCCACAACCTGTTTCCCCAACAATCACCAGGGTTTGATAGTTCTCCACTAGATAAAGTATGTGATTTCTCAGCTGAAAGAGAAGATGACATGCATGTGTCAAACCCAGACCTGTACCAAAATAAGCAAACTATTTAAATGGCAATATTTTCATATCTAGCAGACACAGTAAATCCATTTCAGGTGGACTTTACTGACAAAAGCCAAACAGTTCTTTACAAGCTCTAAACAGCATCCCCAGCACATCATCACTAACATCAATCTACAAAGCCTGTCAAACTGACTGCAAGTCATGGGACAATCAATTCACAGTATCATAGTATCAGTCAGGGTTGGAAGGGACCACAAGGATCATCTAGTTCCAACCCCCCTGCCATGGGCAGGGACACCTCACACTAGATCAGCCTGGCCAGAGCCTCATCCAGCCTGGGCTTAAACACCTCCAGGGATGGGGCCTCAACCACCTCCCTGGACAACCTATTCCAGGGTTTCACCACTCTCCTGGTGAAGAACCTCCTCCTCACATCCAGCCTGAATCTCCCCACCTCCAGCTTCAATCCATTCCCCCTAGTCCTATCACTACCTGAGATCCTGAGAAGTCCTTCTCCAGCCTTCCTGTAGGCCCCCTTCAGATACTGGAAGGCCACAATTAGGTCACGACTGAGAAATAAAGACAGTGAGGTCCTAACTTGTGGTCATTTTGTGTTGTAAAGCGATCCTATAGAGACCTTTCAAAGACACAAGAGCCAGCCATCATCCAACAGATTTAACATATTGAAAAGAACTCCTGTACCTTAAAAACAGGCAGCTTTTGTCTTTGTTGCTCAATAGAAAGGGAAGCATATGGATTGTAGATGATGGTTATGCCACTGCTCTCAGCAGGACTCTGTCTCTCCTCTGAGATACTGACACCAGGACCTTCCGTGCCTAGAGGACATAAGTTAGTTGTAATTGGAAGAGCCAACTTCTGCCTAGCTTATCACAGTGCAAGGAAAACAAGTCTCTTCCTTGCAAGGAGAAGTCATGGGTAGCAGCACACATCAAAAGGCTAACTTTTCTATGAAAGTAATCAAGATATTAACCAACAGTAAGCATGCAGATAATCTTTCCAGTGAAAAGTATGTCTCCTGCTGCTTAAAAGAGGGATCTCATGTGAATATTTGAACTTTTACAGGAAGACAAAGGAAGAAACAAAGCACACAGGGAAAATATACAGCAAGATCTTGGGAACTTTCTTCTTTCTCTGTGCAACAGCTCAGAAATATCTTCCATATCCTTCTCAGAAGTGTGGCCATGGATTTCAAGCCAGCCCATCAGACAAGTAACAGAACTTGTCCTGACTAACATCAGCTGTACAAGCATTCCAGCTTGCCTGCCAATGTACTCCCCAATTCAGACCAGTCTACTTCAGTAACTGAAACCTGATGTATTCCTGCTGCAGGCTACCATGAAACTGACAACTGAAAATGCTGAATCATGGAAGCAAACTAGAAACAAAAGCTCATCTCAGTAACAGAATGGATCAGCTACCGAGTCGACTGGGAAAGTCTGAGAGCAGAGAGAAACATGGAAGCACTCAGGCTTGGAAAGACCTTAAAGATCATCCAGTCCAACCATCAACCCAGCATTACCAAGTCCACTGCTAAACCATGTCCCTCAACACCACATCTACATAGCTTTTAAATCCCTCCAAGGATGGGGACTCCACCACTGCCCCAGGCACCCTTGACAACCACTTCAGTAAAGAAAGTTTTCCTAATACCCAACCTAAATCCTGCCTGGTGCAACTTGAGGCCATTTCCTCTTGTTCTATCCCTTGTTACATGGGAAAAGAGACCCACCCCCACCTGGCTCCAACTTCCTTACAGGGAATTGTAGAGAGACAGAAGGTCTCCCCTCAACCTCCTTTCTTCTAGGCTAAATGACCCCAGTTCCCTCCGCTGCTCCTCACCAGCCCTGTTCTCCAGACCCTTCACCAGCTTCATTGCTCTTCTCTGGATTTGCTCCAGCACCTCAATGTCCTTGTTGTAGTGAGAAGCCCAAAACTGCACCTGGTACTCAAGTAAGGATTCCTTTGTTTTGTAGGATCTGCTTTTGGGGGCTTTTCCCACTTTTTAAAACCAGTTAGTTCCTGTCCAAAGCCGCCCAGCAAGTTTTATAGCAAATTGATCCCCTTTTAAGAGCTGTCAGTAATGACTCCAAGGACCCAGGACAGATGGGTAAGAATCAGGGACTTTAATATCTGGATCTTGACAAACCAATGAAGTTAACATCACCTCATCACAGCATTTGCTTTGCTGCTGCTTCTTTTTTTCTTAATACACAACTGCCAATACATTACTACAATTTATACACATGCTATGCACATGCATATTACTATGATCATCAAATTATTAAAAGCACTTACATGAAGTAGTGTTGGCTCTGGAACAGCTTTGCAAACCATAACAGAATACAGTGAAGCAACCCATTTAAGAAAAATTCCCGTTGGGACAAGCGAATGGGAGGACACACACTGCCCAAACCCCGAGGGAATGACTACAGTCATGGCACAGCAGATGCTAGGAGGGACCTCTGGAGATCTTCTAAGTCCCAAATCCTGCACTTTACAAGGTCACTTACACCAGGCTGCTGAGGTCCTTGTTCAGTTGAGTTGAAGACCCCACATCTCACTTGCCTGACTGCTTGTTTCAGAACCTAATCACTGCTGCAGGAGAAAAGGTTTTTCTCATGTTTTAAAGTGATCTTGCCTTATTTCAGGTCCTGCCCACTGCCTTTTGTACCATCAGGAGGCACTACCAAGAAGAGCCTGGCTCTATCTTCTTTGGACCCTTCTATCAAGTATTTACATACATAGCAAAAGACTCTCCTGAGGCTGCTCTTCTCCAGGCTGCACAGCCCCAGTCTCTCAGCCTCACTTTGCATGCTCCAGTTTCTAAATCATCTTTGTACCCTCCTCATTTTGTGGGCCCCCTTCAGTAAGTCCAAGTTCTCCTGGTGCTGGGGAGCACAAACACCACTCTCGATATGGCCTTCTCAGCGTTGAGGGGTTGGATCACCTCCCTCAGCCGAGCAGCAAAGCCCTTCCCCACGCAGCCCGGGATGCGGTGACCTTCTTTGCCGCCAATGCTGATTAGCAGGTCCCATTCAGCTTGGAGCCCACAGCACTCTAAGGTCCTTCTCTGCCGAGCTGCTCTCCCTGGTGCGCGGCACCCGGGGCTGTTCCCTATCAGGGGCAGTGCTTCCCACGTCTCTCCGTTAAAATCCTGGGAGCTCCCCTGACTGTTTCCTCAGCTAGCCGAGGGCCCCCCGAAGGGCAGCACCCCCACTCTGTCCCATTCCCTGCCACCCCTGGTAGCAGGCTACGCCCAGCCGGAGTCAGAGAGACCCCATCGCCCTCCAGGTCTGGAGGACGAAAGGACAGCACGTTCCTCCGCCGCCCTCGGCGGCTACAGTCCCCGCGACCCCCAAAAGCGGATGGACGCAGAGGGCTGCGCCGCAGCTTTTGCTCCGGCCCCCACCACAGACAGCGCGGGAAAGGCTCTTCTCCCACACACACACCCCCACCACCCCAGAACCACTGCTCTCCGCACCGGCCGCGGCCCCTCACCCGGCTTCCAAAACTTCACCGGTCCCACGGGCGCCGCCATCTTGGGGTGAGAGGGCAACCGGAAGCGCAGGCGGGCCCACGTGACGCCCCGCCCGCTGCCGCCGAGGCCAGAGCGCGGCCGGGGGGCAGATTGGGGGAAGCTGGCTGCCGGCGCGGCGGTGCCCCTGCTTCTCTGGAGGGGAGAGCCGAACGGCTCTGCGTCCACGTGGAGCTCGGTGACAAGCGGTGTCGCTCAGGGGACCGTGCTGGGCCCAGTGCTGTTCAGTATCCTCATCTACACAGACAGTAGCATGGAGTGCAGCCTCAGCAGGTGTGCAGGTGACACCGAGCTGCATGGGGCAATTGACACACCTGAGAGATGGGATCCACCTAGAGGGACCTGGACAGGCTGGAGAAGTGGATTTGTGTGAACACGAGGTGCAACAAGGTCGAGTGCGAAGTCCTGAGCCTGGGTCAGGACGGTCTCCAGTATCAGCACAGGTTGGGGATGAAGAGCTGGAGAGCAGCCCTGTGGCTGTGCACAGCTGGAATGTTTTAGGTAATAGGTGCTGCCATGCACGACACACCCTGCTGTCAGGGGTGGTAGCTAAAGCAGGAGTAGGAGATTCCTCTTCCAGAAGCAGTGGCTGCCATCCACACCTGTCACACAAGCAGTCTTTTCTCCTGGGTGCTCCTCACAGCTCTGCCGTGATTCTCTCTCCCTTATTCTCTGTTCCTGCAGCAGGGGCAGGCAAGTACACAGAGCTTTAGAAGAGCTGTAACTAGATAGTTCATTGCATATTCCATAGTGAATAATTGTGGCTGATAACAGTCTCTGAAACGTTGGAATCTCTAGAGTGCCAAAGACTAGGTCATACCCACAGTATACTTGCTGGTCTATGAGCACTGTGTCATGGTTTGGAGGTTTTCTCCCCGGTGGCACAGCATTAACCTAAAGCAACCAAACCTACTCTGCAGAACCTGGCACCGCAGCCAGGTGCTGTCTCTTTAGCTCATCTTTACTCACAGCCACACAGCTATGCTCAATTTCAAATCAGACATTTCTGGCCAGGATGTGTATGTCTGGTTAGTCCAGCCAGGATTGTTGATGGTGAAAGAGAGGAAAAAAAATGCCAGATTTGGAGTTGTCATCATGTTTGCTGAGTGACCATGTGCTCATTTTAGAAGTGCTTTTTGTACCTCTCAGGGATCCAGGCCCATAAGTCATTAAGCAATATCGTTAACTCACTGCTTGCCCTTTTGTTTCCTGGAAGTAGCCTGGCTTCAGTTTAACACTGTTGTGTTTTTTTCGTTTGTTTTCTCAGTTTGTGTGTTTAAAATCTGATTTTAAGCAGGTATCTTTTTCCTCAAAGTGACAAAATTACCAGTCGAAGCAGATATTACATGAAGTTGCATAGGGCTGGGTTTACGGCTCAGGAGCGGCATGTGCCTGTATTACTGCACCGGCAGAGATCCCACAGCACATCCCTGTGCAGGTAACTGGGGCTGCTGAGCCGCACATCAGCGCTGCCGGTCCGGCGCTGCTCGCTGCCAGACGCTGCTAAGGGCAATGGATTCTCAGTGGCTGCGGGGTGCTGCCCCCGCGCTCTTTGCTGCCTCCCGGTAAGGAAACGCCGCAGCCGTCCGACGAACGCGGTACGAAGCAGACCCAAACCCCTCGCAGATGTGGCTGAGGATGGGCATCCGCGGCGGGCACGGCCGGAGCAAAGGCAGTCCACGGCCGGAGCGGGGCCGGGCATGGCGGGAGCTGTAGTCCTAGGAAAACATACTTCCGGTCAGCCATGTTGGTTCCCCAGGCATGCCGGGAGCTGTAGTCCTGGGAAACTGAACCTCCGGTCGGCCATGTCGTTTCCCAGGGCACTCCAAGTGTGGCACATGTCTTAGTATCGCCCCGTGCGTGCTCAGTGCTGCCACCCGGTGTTTACTTGTCGGTACTGCAGGCCTGCAGTACGCTTGTAAGAAGACATTGTCTTGTGAGGCGCATGCTGAAAAATGAAGGCTAAGCAAATCTCACTTAAACTGTTCAAAATATGATACTTTTATTGAATGAGGCGTTCATTATTATACCAGTTTATTTTTAAAAAATGTCACATATATTCGAGTTCCATCGTAAACATTCTCAGTACAAAATTATAGGCTCCTGTGATTTAATGTCATATTCCTATGCTCTGTTTGCAGAGAGAGAAAATTATGGGAAATAAGGCAGTGACTTCATGAAACTTATCCAGCAGTGAGACCGCAGCCTCAGAGCTCTGAGGGTTACTTGCCGGAACTGAGTAAAAGGGAGCTTATGGCAGCGTGCTAGGAATGAAACATGCAGAGACGAAAGAAAACCGGACGAGAAAAGGAACCAGGAGCAACCCGACTGAGGAGGGTAAGAGAGGGGCTTGCGTACCAAGAGCTAGCAAAGGCAACTCAGCAGAAGTCACTGGGGAATATGCGAGCTGGGGCAGGGCAGAGAAATGAAGCTTGCTGCATTTGCAAGACAACCGAGCCGCGGAGAGGAGGGTGCACAATGAGGTACCCATCAGAATCAGATCTGATCAGAATGAGATTTCGAGGCAGAGAGGAACCGGCGACATAACCCTGGAGGGAAGAAGGGGAAAGACAGACAGAGCCTGAGGGTATGGAGCTGTTTGGCAGTGAGGCTGAAGTGAATGGGAGAGGAGTACTGGGGAAACTCCAGAGCAGGAAACCAAGGACACCGCGGTTGCCCCGTAGCACGACCAGGTGCTGCTCAACTACCGGCCCCTCACCTCGGCCAATACCTCGAACGCCAGCCCTATCAGGACAGACATCACCACGCAGAGTGCGGTGTCCATGTGGTTCCGAGTAACGAACTCACAGCAGTATCACCTCCCAAGGCCGAGCAGCCCTGCCACAGGAAGTGCACAGCACCCCGCCGGGCCACTCAGCCACCGTTAACCACGCACGGCAAACATCGCCGGTCACAAAGGCCCACCCCCATCCGAGTCCCAGCCAATCGAGCTTAGGAGCTCTTAGGATTGGCAGCCTGGGTAGCAAATCGCGGGGCGGCCTTGGAAGCGCTTGGGAGGCAGCCGGTGGCAGCCCGGGTCTGTTATGAGTGACGCGGGCCGCTGCCAATCCCTTCTGCGGGCTCGGTGAAGGGCGCTTGGCTGCCCCGGGAGGCTGGCAGGTTGCTGACCAGTTTCCTGCAGGCTGAGGCTCGGAGAAGTGGGCGCCTTTGCCTCGTCTGGTCTGGCCGTTGTGGCAGCTGGGCTCGGTGCAGCTCCGATGGCGGCCAGGTAGCTGAGTTGTACAGCAGCCAGGTAGCTCTGATCTCGTACGGCAGCCTGCGGGCCGCGCTGCTCCCTCTGCTCTCGCGAGTGGCAGCGCTGCGGCCCGCGAAGTGGTTGGAGGAGGCTCCTCATAGCCCTTCTGGGGAGTTAATTTGCTTTATGTTAAACGTTCTGCTCAGCTGCGGAGTTTGGCTGTGCTCGCACTCCTTCCTTTCCCCGAGCCTCGTGTGGGTTTCAGCATCACGTTAAGGTGGTGAGGTGTCCCCTCTGCTCGCTGTGTACATGCCACAAGTGCTTGGTAAATCTCTGGTGTGCCAACTCTGCCTTTGGAATGTGAGTAAACTATTTCTTAAAAGCCGTGTACGTCTGTGCAAAAGAAGACCATTGAACCCCCCACGCTTCTGTTACTTGCCCTTGGCTTTCTCATGTATCTCTTCAGAGTTTAGACTGTCTGATGTTTGGAAACTGAGGTGATTGGATGGATCTACATGATGACAACTCAACTTATTTTTCTGGCCACCTACTCTCCTGCCTTGCCCATAATTCTGTTTACTTAACCCTAAGTCCCAGGTTTAAAGACTCAAAGGTGGTTGCTTTGGTTTCTTTATCTCTTTGTTCCCACAGTTTGTTACCTGTAGGCCAATTTCACATGCAGCCCAGTGTGTCATTTCCATTGTCCTATCCTTTAACCAAAAAAAACCTTAGCAAACACAGCTATTCTTATTTTTATAGTTACTTTGTCTAGGAAAGAGAGTAAACAGAACAAAACCTCCAGTTAAGAAAAGATTGCCACTTTTCTGTTGTTTTATGCGTTTAGTCAAGAAATTAAACAGAAAATCAGAAAGTTGTGTCCCACCAGCCACCTAGGCTGAGGACAACTGCATGTAATTCAATGCTCAGTCTGCTGTGAAGTTCTGTTGATTTGCTGTGCTACAGAGAAAGCAAAATGAAATTGTTTTCTTTTACAGAGTTGTAGAAATCAGCTTGAGATCTGCTTGACCACAGGGAAGGATGGGGGAAGTCATGGGGTAAGTAAACCCAGTTTAAAAATCACAAGGAAAATGCTTTCAGATTGACCTTATGGTTTCCTGTTGTTTGTTAAAAGACCAGTCAAGGTTGGGATTTTTTACTTACTAGTTTGTTTGGGTTCTTTTTTATTGACCATTGTATAAACACAGAGTAGCATAGGGACTCTAACAGAACATAGAATCAAGCAGACAGGATGGATTTATGGTGGGGATGAACAATACCCCATAAGCAGTGCCATGGCATCAAAACATATCCATTGTGTTCTTCTGGGAATTTGGGATAGAGGGGGGTGAATTAGTTAGGAAAGGGTAAGATGGTAAAAACAGAAGAGGGACACGTATGAAGTAAAGCTTTGTAACAGTGAGCTATGGGCAAACAGCCATTAGAATCATGGTGTGACAGGCACACTTGCAAGTAGATTTTTGAGCTGCCAGAGGTTCTTGCTTTGTGCTCTGCTTGACTTAGAGGTTAGAATCTATAGGAGGTTTGTCCCTGAAGTCTTCATCTACAGTCACATAGCAATAGCACAGGAAATGTTGCCTGAGTGTGATCAAAGTCAGGAGAATCCTTAATTTGCTCTGGGTCCAGGAGTATTTGAAGATGAGGGACTGGGGTGTTCTGAGTCTGTCTCTTCTTGGATACAGGCTTGACAGTGCAGAGGACAAAAAGATAGGGATTTCCACTGTAGAGGTGTGTGAAATATTCTCTTTATGCTGAGCATATTGCCTGTGCAGGATCTTTCTCAAGCTAATGGAATTCCAGTTTATGGAGCATAAAGGATTCCGTTGATTTAAGAAGGATAATGACAGATAGGAAGCAAACCCAAGTGTGAGGTGCAGAAACCAAAGCTTATTCTTTAGCTAAAAGCAGAACTTAAATGCAGATTAAAGAGCTAAAAATGTCTTACTGTTGTATTAAGAACTAAACTGAAGCTTTGCAGCAAAACCTGTATAAAAAACTGTGGGCAATTTCCAGAGGTTTCTGAATGTTTGCACTCAGAAGGAAGAGTGAATGCACATCCCATGCTTTTCTTCAACCCAGTGTTTCTTCTCTTATACTCCAAGTTGATGACTCAAGTCATAATACTGAATTCACTGTCTCATTTACTGGAGGGAAGCTGATTTATTCTCCCTTCATTTCTTTCACCTGCTATTAAATGGTCAGAGTGATGCTTTTATAAAGTGCTTTGCACAAAAAACCAAAGCACTGACAGTTGCAAAGTGGCAGCAGTAATACAGGAAAACAGACTAATGAAAACTCTAAGACTGCAGTGGTCAAACCTCTTCAGTATTTCTCTCAGCTTAGAGTTTCTATTAACTGTTGCTGTTCACAGCTTGCTCCATAGGAACAAGAAGGGCTTAGCCACATTAATAGTTCTTAATTTGCCTAGAAAAGATTTTATTGTCCTTGAAAGAGTACCATTTCCATGCACTGGAAAAACAGATGAATGTTTTGGGTGAAGCCATGGACTCACTGGAGATAATAGGGCCTGGATTTCACCCTAGGGTTTGTGTAATAGGCTGTTAAAGTGACATTGAAATAAACGACCCTGCAGTACAAGGACTAATATTTCAGTCATGCATTAATGTGTTAAGTGGTCTCTGTCAAGGAGAAACTAATGACTAGAAATAACTGAAACTGAAAAGAAACTTTTATTTGAATCAAATGTTTCTTTATCTTAGGGTGGGTTTTTTTTTTTTAGCATTCTGAAGGTTGTTCTACCTAAGTGAATATTTCTAAATCCAAGATTATGTGCTCTTGGAAAACTGCTGAGCTAGTGTCTCTGTGGTAGCATGTCAGCTTGTTACACTGGTATTGCTTAGATGTGGAATCACCTAGCAGCAAATTTCCTAAGATGGGATCTAAACAAGCAAATAAATAAATAGATGAACAAGCCATTGTTGATATTTATCACTCCAGGAAAAAAAGTACTAGAACTTCAAACTTCAGAAGGGAATTGAGAGCAGCAGTTTCTTTTATCCTGGGTTTAGTGTCATAAACGGGTCGAGGCCCCGTCCCTGGAGGTGTTTAAGACCAGGCTGGACGAGGCTCTGGCCAGCCTGATCTAGTGTGGGGTGTCCCTGCCCATGGCAGGGGGGTTGGAACTAGATGATCCTCGTGGTCCCTTCCAACCCTGAATGATACTATGATACTATGATAATTTCCTACTGTTCATATTACAGATGGAAAGTTTCTGTGAGGCTGTTGCAGGCTCCGAGGCTGAAGTCACGCATCAGCTATTTGTCACTTGAGTCTAAGCAGATAATGACAGCTAAGTGCCAGATGCACAGGAGCCCTGAGAACCTTCTTGCAGGGGATTTCATCTCCTTGTCCAAATATTCCCTGGTATAGGATAAAAGCTGTCACAGCTGTGGACTAATAATATAGAATAGAATAGAATTAACCAGGTTGGAAAAGACCTTTGAGATCATTGAGTCCAACCTATCATCCAACACCACCTAATCAACTAAACCATGGCACCAAGCACCCCATCCAGTCTTTTCCTAAACACCTTCAGTGATGGTGACTCCACCACCTCCCTGGGCAGCACATTCCAATGGCCAATTTCTCTTTCTGTGAAGAACTTCTTCCTAACATTAGTCTGTATAAGCATCTGTTCTTATACCCCATAAATAATAGCATCACCTCTCTTGTGCTGAGGAAAAAATGAGAACTAGTAAAAACTACGGAGAATTTGTTCTTACCAATATAAACTGGATAACCTAAACCCACAAAAGCAAATATGGGCAAAAATTACTAAAGAATCTCTGTCCTGTCCAAACCCTGTAACACTAGAATCATAGAATCAATAAGGTTGGAAGAGACTTCAAAGATCATCAAGTCCAACCTGTCACCCAAGACCTCATGACTACTAAACCATGGCACCAAAGAGCAAGACTGAGCAGTGTACATTTGTTCTGTTGCCATCATCTTTTTCCTTGTATAATGCATTCTCAAATGAGCTATTCCCAGCTTGTTTGCTCTGTCAAACAGCTAATGGGGTGTTCACATTGGGAAGAAAAGTTTCCTCCTCATGTGCATGTGGAAAACAGTGAAAGGTGTATCCTGTAGTATGTAGAGGCTGCAGTCATGGAAGGTGTGTGCTTGGGGGGTGAAATTACTGCAGGTACTTCTATGTGTCTTTTGTTTATGCTGTTGTGATTTAGTGCTGTGTATATTGTAGATGAGTTAATGCAGCGTGGGACAGGATGTGTTCATTGTGGCTTCCACTGGATATGTGTTATAATTTTGTAAGGGAATGTTCCACATCTGCTTTAGCTTTCTTCCTTTACTGGTGTTCACGGGATTGGTCTGTTCTGAAGAGTCTTGTTCTTGCCTGATGCATGGTAGCCACAGAAAACTGTTTTGGTAATGAGATTAATGAGGCATCAATAACATTCCTTTGTAAGAGGGAGTAGCATTTTACAGAAGTTCAGTGTAAGCCTTCTAGCAGAGGAGTCGTGGTTGCCTTGGTAATTTCTGGCTGCTGCACCACACAGTTTGCTTCTAGCCTTTGTCTTCCAATTCATGTTTAAGTGAGATTTGTTTACATAGTGCTAAATATTTAACTGCAATTTACATGGCAAAAACATGTCAGTGCTGAGCCTTAGCAATGATTTCAAATGCTTTACTTGTTTGTGTTCCTCTAATTAAGTAAAGATGAGGCATTTGATGTGGCTAAAGGAAGATTATGCCCTAACCTAATGAGAGGTATGTGAGCTCTTCCATCCAAGAGCAGGACAGACTGCTCTGTTGTTACCTCACCAACAAAGCATTGAACACTTCTTCTGGAGGCCCAGAATGCTGCAGGTCAGTTCAGGATGGCTCATGCAGAGCCTTGGGGGTGACACCAATCAGCGTGTGGGGTTAAACACACGCTAGGGTTGTTTCTCTTCGTGCTGCCACAGTAGAGCGATGCCTGTCCCCTGAGGAAACGTCACCCTCAGGCTAGCGCAGATCGGCGAAGTCTCTCCTAAAACCTCGACTTGACACTGAACGTTGAATGCTGTGGCAAAAGCTGCTCCCAAAGGCGTTTGCTGGACACGAGCTGCCGGCCTGGTCCCCATGTAGTAACCAAGGGTGAACGCTAGAGGCCGCTACGTTCCTACCGAGGGGCGCCCTGAGACCGGGCCCGAGCCCTCCCGCAGGGGAAAGGGAACAGCGGTTGGTCATTAGGTGTTACAGAGGTGTGAGTGGAAATAGATAACGTTTACATTCCCTCCTAAACATCTGGGGATAATGTCCTTATTATGTATGTACAACGAAGTTTGTTTTTAAATACCTATCCTATAGAAACACCCAAATCAGCACCAGGCTCCCATTTCAGTAGGTTGCATGCAGGAGCAGGTGAAAAAGGGCTCAGTTACACTACAGAGATGTTTAGTCCAGGGCTGCAATCTCTCAAACTGTCTTTTGGCAAGTAATGTGGAAAAGGTTTGAAATTTGTGACAGGCTGTTCCACACCAGAACTTGTTTTTCCTTTAAGTAATTTACATGGGTTTCAAGTGCTTATAAATCTGTACAATGTAGAAGCATTTACATGTTGGACAATTATGTAACCTTTCATCATATTTTAATATGAAGAATAAAATAATATAAAAATGTATGCAGATGACTTTTTAATTAAAAAACAAAAACAAACAAGAAACCCAGACAAAACCAAATAACTAAGGGCAAGCAGGAATGTCAACCTCACCTTTCAAAGAAACTGCTGTTTAGAAATTGCCTGTTCCAGGGTTTCCTTTAGAAGTCTTTGCAAATAGAAGCAATGTTAAAGAGAACTTTTATGCAGCTCATGGATAATAATGAAGACTGGGATGTTGTATTTTAAATTAGACAGACACCTGCAGTTCATATCTTCTGTGGACAGCCCTGCCTTGTCCAGCCATGCTGCTCAGCTCTTAAAAACAGAGTTTGGTATTTGTGCCTCATGCAGTTCCTTTGCCCTCTTCTGGGCTGCCAGATAAAAAAAAATATCTCAGTATCAGTTTTTGGGGTGAAAACTGAAATGCTGTTGGCAGTCTGTTCTATCAGTCCATCAAGATCTAGACTTCCTTGAAGAAATGCAGACGCTGTAGCTATGCTCAAGTGATGGCTGCAAAGAAACTAGGGGTGCTGTGATGTATGGGTTTGGTTTGGGTTTAATATAGACTCCTGCAGAGGAAAAAAAAAAAATAAAATAAGAAAGGCCAGGTGCTGAAAGGTTCATTTTCCTCATAAGAGTGGAAAGAACTGATCTCACCCAAACCACTGTATATGGGTGAGCAATATGGAGAAGTCAGAATACCGGAAGTCCAGAGAACTGCCCACTATTTGTATGTAAGTTTCCTTTGTGTAGTAGTGACTTTGGGGAAAAGAGGAATGCAGAGACAATTTGAAGCAATCTACCTGCCCCTACCTGATGGAAGGAGTAATCTCCCACCCTCCTTCCCTCTGCTGTTCATGATTGCAGAGTCTGACCCCACCACTGCATCCAGTTTTCTGCTGGTTGAGCAAACTGAGCTGGTTCCCTGCAGGGTTTTGCAGATAATGAGTGGCGATAGGGGACCGGTGATAACAGCACCCCTTTCAGTGCAATAAAGCCTTATAGAAAACTTAACCATCTTGTTTAGTTAAACTCAAAAGGCCTTACTTAGGCCCTGGACCCAAAATATGTTTGCAGATAGTGTCTCTGATCTGCTAAATTCACACGTTAGAAAGAATATTCTTCATCTGTCTGGGTTAGTGTTTCTCTCTTGTGTCACGTTTACAAGTGTGGCGCTGCAAGAGTGGTGAAGGAGTTGATAATCTGTATCCACTTCAGATTGTTTTGTGGGGTGTGTTTATTTAGGCAAAAAAAAAAAACAAAACAAAACCCAACCAAATTTGGTTTGCATCCTAAAGTTAGAATTGTTGGTATGGCTTTTCCTTTTGTACTTGAAGTATTTTTCTGCCATTGTATAAAGATTAAGGGGGAGAAAAAAAGGCACTGTAAATCAGAGTTGAAACTAGTGATTTTTTATATTGTCTTTTCCTGAATTGTGGTTTTTATACTGTTAAAAATATTTGCACAGCTCAGGATGGGTTTATTTTCCCAAAGCATTCTCAAGTCCCTTGAAGGGACAAGCAGTTATCTGAACGCACAGAAGAGATTAAAAATGCACAGAATGCAGGACTGGAATTGCAGTGATTTTCAGAGAAATACAGCTGAGAGATTGAGAGCAAGAGAGTAAAACAAGACTCACAGTCCTCATTTTATCCTCTGGCTGCCAGTGGATGTTGCATGGAGTTGCTGAAGAAATATTTGCAGAATTCTTTTACCTCCTCTGTTGGCATTTCCTGAATTCTTAACGGTGCTCTGAAATGCAGAGTAAGATCGCAGCCTGTTTTCAGCGCTCATTGTAGTGCCTTGGAATGTTTTCCAACATATCTTTAAAAGCCAGGCTTAAGCAAGACTTATTATGCAAGAAGTCAGGATTGTTCTTTTCAGCAACTTCTCTTTGGAAGCAGCTTCCACGCACAAATGCATTTATTTCCCCTATACTTTTGTTCTGTTGCTCCCAATGTGGTTGAAACGTTGCATGCGGCTTCACTTCAGAATCCGCTAAACTCTGCCATCTGTCATCGTGTCATGTGAGAATGTTCTGGCTCTGAAAGAAGTACTGAAGTTCGTCGAATACAAAAAAATCTTGCAGCCTAGTCACACAGTTAAGACTTATTTGTGTACCTAATTAACACGCACTTGGATCCCATTACGTTATTGGCAAGTCACATAAATACAGCAGGATTCGTTCTGCCCCGTCAGAGCTCTGGCATTGCTGTAGGTGCAGATTTCTGTGCAGTGAGCCTCCCCTTTGAAACAACTTTACAGTGGCACTAGCTCGGGAGCGTCCTCAGTTCTGTCACCTGATTACGGAGGGCTCGACACGGTCTGTAAATCCAGCCGTGCATAGGAAGTAATAACCTGTGGAGCTGCTAAGCTGAATGCAGCAGCTTATGCAGATGTTAGCTAATGTGAGTGATATGTGTGCTAACTGCGGGCAAGTGCTTCAGACCCGGCTTCAGAAAACAAAGCCACAGCTGCGAAATGTGTTGCTTCTTTTCAGACACGATTATATTTCAAAGGCTTGCTTTCTTCCTGCCCTTTCATGAGGTTGAGGAGACAAGGACAGATCTACAATGTCATTTGGGCATGAAGAAGACCACTTTAATAGCACAACCCCAGTGGAAAATAGAGATGCAGTGCTTGATCATACAGTGTCCCCAACGTTTCTCTTGCTGGTAGTGATTGTTTAAATTATCTTGAGCTGCTCAGTCCTGCTCTCAGTCATGCCACGACAATTGTTATGGCAGCAGTGCTGTCAACTGGAGCCTCTCCTGGGTTAAACACAGTAAATACTTAATTCCCTGGTTCTGTTCTCTTTGTGATCATACAGGCAGCGCTGCTAGCAGTGTGGCTGAGCTGAGGGCTGTGGCTGGAAGGAATTGTGAGATGATTAACTGAGTACATCGCCTTCAAAAAATAATAGTGGAGGGGGAAAAAAGTGGTGAAACTGTGGGTTAAGACTTTGTGACAGTGATTGTACTGCACGTTTGTAGTGGGAAAAGAAAGGAGAGGAAGCCTTTTTGCTGGTGAGAGGCAAACCACAAAACTGAGATGAGTATAGCAATTGGAACAGCAGATAAGGAGGTGAAAGGTGTAAATATGCAGAGCTTTAAAGCTGAGGCCAAACTGCAAACTTAGTGTATGGAGAGGCAGGACAGAGGTTAAAGTTGACATTGATATAGTCTAAGTCTGCAGTGAGTTGTGATAAGGTGGAAGCCTGAGAGGAAGAATCAGTGTAGTAACAGTATAGTCATAATTCCATCAGTTTAGTATTCAGTATGAGCTTTAGGTGTTCTTTCAGTATGAGCTTTAGGAGTCTTCTGTGAGATAATCAGCTTTTGTTTAAAAAGTCAAAACAACAAACAAGTCACATTGCTCATCACTGCTAGCCCAGTGGTCCCAGAACGTGAAAAAAATCTGAGGAGAAAAAATAAACTGTTATTTAAGGACTGGAGTTTAGCATTATCCAGACTGGTCCCAAATAATTTCTCCCTAACAACAGTGACTTTCTTCTCTTTGCTTGGGAAGAACCTTGATGGCAGAGCAAGTGCTGTACAAAGGGTGTCTCATGCTTGGCCTTTAGAGTCCTGTGGTGAAACACAGCCTGTCAGGGCTTTGTACCTAGTTCTCATGCAAGGTATCCCCATTCCATAGCTACAGACCTTGCACTTCGGTGAGCTGGACTCTGGGTGTTAGTGTGGAACAGGCATGATAAATTCCCTGCTGCTTGGGTGCTGCTCAGCAGCAGGCTGGGTATGTTCAAGGTCTAATGTGCCATGTATCTGCATATGGCTCACAGCTGCTCTCCAGGTAACTGAAAAACTATTTGACTGCCTATGAAATATGAAATCAATTCTACCTCTTAGGCTTTCAATATCAAGCATATAATTTAAATAAACAATAATGAGTACCCTGTTTTATAGAGGGTATCCAACAACCCAGCTCCCAGATGTTACATCTTGGGAGACTGGTTCAAACTGAGGGTAAAGGGAGTGAAATATGAGGGTTATGCCTTTAGATAACACAGCTGTATCACTTCTCTTAAAAACCTATATAGATGCTAAAGGAAAGGGCTCAGATGTTTTTCCCTGCCTCCTCCCCCACCCCCACCTCCCCAGGTGTTTTTGGCAGATGATTGAACATGAATAGAGATTTCCTTTAGATGGAAATGTACATGAGGTGGTTGCACAGCATACTCGAAGTGGCTGTTGAGAGAAACTCTTAATGCAGCAGATACTCGGTGTGTATCCCCACCAACCAGACAACGAGTGACCACTGTGGTCTGGAACAATGTAAACCAGACGTGTTCAAAGTTCCTGCTCTGAAGGACACCCTGCCTGGCCCAGACGTGTTCCCCAGTGGTTTCTGATCATTTAGAAACTTCCCAGTCTTAGGCTGGTCACTACTTTTAGCATTCAGCCTACTTCTGAAAATGTGGGACCTGACTTGAAAGGCATTTACTGTTGGATTCTGTATGAAATGGCAAGTCTTACCTTCTGAACTTCGAGCAGTTACTGTTACTTCATCAGATGTGGAAGTGGAAAAGGTGGGGAAAACTCTTAAAGGAAAGGCATGAATTACACTGTATCATGTTCTTACTTTAGAATTTAGGGTTGTCAGGCCTGGACAGTCCAGGACCAAGCTACAAGCCCTTAATGCAGCTTCTTTCCCTTGTTGTTTTTCGGTTGGTTTGAATTATTATTATCCTCAGAAAGCAAAATATTCCTCCTCTCTCTTTTGTGTATCTGTTCAAAATGTTACTTTTAAAGCACCATCTTTTGTCCATCACCCACCGTTCCCTCTTTTCATCCCTTTCAGGGTCATAAATATATCCCCCTCCTTTTCTGTCATATAGGCAACTCTCCTCCTTGCTGGCATTTGCTTGGTTTTGAGGCTCTCAGTCTGTATTAAATAGCAGAGTCCCTTACAACACTGCTGCTTGCCATGCACTCTTTCTGGAGATTCTGCACAGTGGACATAGTTCTTTGCAAAGAACTCTGAACTCAGCAGGCTGCACTCTAATATTGATGCCTTTTCATTTCCTTTTGACTGAATTCATCCTGTCCATCTTTGCTTTGGTTTCTCTCTTTAGCCTTTTTGGGCTTTTTTCCTGCCTTGCAGCCCTGTTTGCCCTTAACATCTCCAAAGCATTGAAAAGGACAGACACAAGTTAATCTAATCTCTGCCCTCCGTTTAACAAAGCTTTTAGCTTCCCTTGTCTCTCTCCTTTGTTTCCCTTACCTTTCTTTCCCTTCCCCCTCCAAAAGAATTTAAAAGAGTTGGCCAAGCTACAGCAGGACATGCGCTTGGAAATTGTGACTTAGCACACAAACTCTGAACTGCCCCAGCTGTATTTCTGGGCCATTAGATCAGACTTGTACCTCCTGTTGCAAAATGTGTATGGAAAGAAAATAAAGCAAAAGATATTTCAAGCTTTGCCTTTCTGATTCCTGAGAGAATTCTTTTGTCTGTTTGAGCAGAGCAGCCTAGTGGCTGCATACAGATGCTGTGTTCTGGCTGATACGGTTTCTGTGGCTCTGTTCATGCTAATGACTGAAGCTTTGTACATTTTTTTATCACTTTTCTCCCCCCACTATTTCCTCGAATCAAGAGGGTAGGACCTCAGGCCCTTTTCTTAGGCTGCTTCCGCTTCAATCTGCTGTATGCTGATTCTCTTTGGTAGGTTTAAGTGTGTCTGTTTGGCAGTGTTCCCAGTCACCATCAGCACTGCTGCATTCCCGGAGTCCTGCTTAGCACAAAGCAGTGACAAATTCACTGTATTTAGGTTTGCTTCCTTGCTGTACCTTACAGGGATTAGTTGTTTTGGTTTTTTTTTTAATAGAATAATACCAGAGTAGAGCACTCAATGAGCATACATGTTCATGGGTGACAATTCTCACATTTACTGTGTGGAGGAATCAGATTTGGGGTGTCTGTGCGTTGAGGGGTGATGCCTCTGAGTTGCATAGGCCTTTAGGCATGCAATTACAAAGAGCTATCTTGAATGGTTGGAGCTGTTTAAACCCAGGCAAGCAAGCACTTGAATGTCACACATTTGCAGTGTGTTTTTGCTGCTGTAGTGGGCTCTGTGATTCCCTCTATAGCAGCACTCCCTCTAGTTTCTGCTACATTCCTAAAACAGAACAAACTGCCAGGGTAATCCATGAGCCTTCCTGCTCCCTGCCCTGGAAAACGTTGCCAAAGCTAAAAAGGGAAAATGCTTCCATCAGGGACTCCAGATTTACTTAGGAGATGAGAATTTATACTCTGGGCTGTTAATCTGCCGTTGCAGCCTAGAACAGAAGAATACAAACAATGCAAGCAGAGAGAGAGCACGGTTTGGCAGTTTCCTGGTGACAACGGTATCTCAAGCAGTAATCTGAATGCTGTATTGGACAATGCAGAGTAGGATTGTTAATTTTAGAGAGTTCCATAGTTGTAAGTCAGGTCGGCTCTCAAGCAAAGAGGTTTGTGTGGTAAAGCAGCTGTGTCATGAAAGGTGCTGCTGGAGCTCAGGGAGGAGGGCATGGGTTTATTTGTGGTGGTTGTCTCTGGGCTCATTAGCACTGCAGTAAGGGAGGCTGAGGCGTGTATTCTGCTTTCAACTGGCCTTGATTTATGGGAGACTCTTTAATCAGTTTTGCACAGTCCTAGATCTTGCCTGTTGTGTTGGGAGAATGTTTATTTTGCTGAGGTTATTTTAACTCGTTATTTCATAATTATTGTTTCAGTATTTACTACAACTCTCTACAACTCCATTTGGTTTTGGTTTTGGTTTTAATAAATAATCCTTTGATAATATGCAGTACACTTCAGAACCACCTTTTTCTCTGTGGTTTCCATTGTACTTTGGTGATGGTTACAGAATGACAGCTCCTAGTTACCTAAAATTTTAAACAAAAACATTATGTTTGAGCTGAACTGTTTGGGCCCTTCTAAATGTTTGACCTTTAAAATCTTCATCTGGAGTTAAGACTTTCTTCCTTCCTGGCACAGGAATAAATCCTCCCACTTTCACTGCATTAGGGATGAGAACTGAATCGTGGGTTTGAATCAAATGCTTGGGAATTGGCCCAAGATCAAGCCGGCTGCTTACACGCACTTTGGTTTCATTTGCAGTATTTTAGAAGATGAAAGGTAAAGCAAAACCATCTGAAAGGCTGTATCAGTGCTGTTGTGAAAGGAGACAGATAACTTGCCACGTAGGGAAATCACCATCCTTTCAGGGCCTCTCTTGGATCTTAAAAAGCACCAAGTCCTACAGGGTTAATGGGCAGGAAGCTGCAGCTGCAGCGGCTAACACGGAAGTCAGATTTTTGTGTAACAGCCTGGGCAGGCTGAAAGGTGGGGGCCGGGGGGGGTGTGTGTGTGTGTGGAGGAGGTGGGGGGAGATTGGAGAGGCCAGGAGCTTGTCTGATGCTGGTATTTCAGGGTACGTGCTGCAGCAGTTTTAGAAGCAGAAGGCATGCACTGAATGCAGCAGCACTCTGTGATGGTGCACTTTGCATTGTGCACCAGGTTTTGGGAACTGGAGAGGCCAGGAGCTAGTGTGATGCTAGTATTATGTTGGTATTTCAGGTACGTGCTGCAGCAGTGTCATAAAAAAGGGCATGCCCTGAATGCAGCAGCACTGTGATGGTCGTTTGTGTGGTACAGGAGTTTTTGTGGAAGCGAGAGACAAAGTTTTTCCTCTTCAGGGCTCAGCTGATCACGGTCCTTGAAGCAATCCCACCGTCAGTGTGGGGTTGCTACCCTAAAAGTTAACTGTTGCATTTGAAATCAGGGATAGGAGACTTCTCTCTGCATTTTCAGTCCCTGCATGTTCACTGTGCATGCTCACTGTCAGGATGTTTTGCCCTCTTTCTGAGGCCCTGCTTTCTCCGTGCAACACGCTGCAGAACACCAGCCAAGTGAATTTCACTTTTTGCTTGTAAAGAACAGCTTTTGTTCTTTACAGCCAGGACGAGCCCTTCCTCCTTCAGGTTTAAAATCTCCGAATGCCTTCAGTAATGGCACGTTGAGACGCATTTGCTCGGACAGGCAGCTCGCTGTCGCTTCCCTCTGCTTGAAAATCTGTGTGATTTACCGAGGGGGAGCACATCTGGGGTGTCTTTTTAGGTTTTCCTTGGTGAAACGGGCCTAGCTTAGCCTGTCTCCTCTGCGCTCAGGATGGCTCCTGCTTGCCAGAGCTGCACAAAGATAATCGCTCAGGAAGTGTTTCAGCCAATCCCCTGCCGCTTTACATTCGGATTTAGCGGCGCAGCCAATCCGGGGTTAGCTTTTATTGGTTAGACAGATCATCAAGCTGGAGTGCCAAGCCCTTTCTGCCTGAGCACTGAGAGCCTGTCCTCCATGTTTTATAAGTATTGACATAACACTGTGTTAACAATGCATCCACAGAGGTAAGCCTTACTTTTTACATTGTTTTTTTTTCTCTAAGACCTATGAGTTGTGGGTTGAGAGCGTGATTCTCTGCGATCTGTCGTGCAAAACTCACACCACAGCACTTTATTAAGTTGGAACTGTTTAAATTTGCTTTCTTGGGTCACATGGTTAGTAGCCATTAGCCACAGCTTTATTTTGCAGGCTGGCAAAAGCTTGGCATACCTGCTTCTTCACAGGAGGACGGTGTTTGTAGAGTTTATCAAGGTCCTGGTATTCCAAAGAAGCTTTCTGTCTGTGAGCAGTTTGCCAGCACTATTGTCTGTTGTGTCACATGCCTGCTGAAGAGAAAATGGAAGCTAGGGAGCAGATGCATTTAACTGCCCTACAGGGAGCCAAGCAGGGATAATGGCAGACAGCAGAACAGGCAAGTTTACCTCTCTAACCAGTGAATGGAAGAGCTGAGATAAGTTATCTCTGAGAAAATGGGGGATTTTTAAAAACCTAGACATCAGCAAAAAGTGCTAATGGCAGATTGTAGATATTGGGCCTAGGTGGTGGTGTGCTGTTGCATCATGTTTTTAATGCAGCTTATCTTAACTTGCAATAATGACTGAACCTTTTTCCTTGCAGGGGTAATTAATACAATGTATTTCTCTTTCTGAGGGACAATGTATGGTTAATATTTTGTTCCTTTCAAAGGGGGTTTTTGTGCTGCAGATTTTGGAAAGGGGCTGCTGCTCCTGAGGAAGAAAAAAAAAAACCTGCAGCAGTGCAATCTGTTTGCAAATCTGATTCTTTATGGAAAAATGTTTTGGAACTGTTAGCTTGCTCGTTTTACATAGTTCAAATAAACTAATGGACCTTTTATCTGTGCCTTTTTTGTTTTACCCTGTATCAGCCACAGTTCTGTGTTGTGGAGTCCAGAGGATATAAAATCCTATGTGGTTCATGACAGTAGTACATGTTGTTCGTTCTTGGGTTTTATCCTTTTCTTTTTTCTTCTTCTTTTTTTTTCTCTTTTCTCTCTCTCTCTCTCTCTTTTTTTTTCTTTTCTTTTTTTTTTTTTTTTTTTAACTTTTGGTTTAATGCTACGTAATTATTTCAAGAAATTCCTTTTTGATCAATTCCCAAATCTGCCAGCCTGTTGTATCTTCTTAACTGGAAAAAAAAATGAGATGGGTGCTTGAACCAGTTGGTAAGTAAGCAGCATGCTACTCTCTGAACATTTTTACTAGTTTTCCCAACATTTTGTTTTCCCTGGGTCAGTTAGTCCAGCAGATGAAGTAATGTTGGTGCTTAGGCATAGAGGGGGAAAAAAAAAAAAGATCAGCTTTGCTTAGCGTCCATTTTAAGGGACTTGTAAAAACTGTTCCAGTTTGAATGCAGCTTTTCTGATCATTTGTCTCTAAAGTTTGGAGCTTGTGCTGCCCGTTTACCTCAGGCCAGTGAAAAATAATTTACTTGCTCTTTGTTCACGGATCATTAATTACCATCTTTGTGGGGTGTAGTGCATTTTTGTTGTTCTTTAGGCTTCTGAGGTGTGATGAAAGTGCTGGTACTCAGCTATGAAGTGACCTTATGAAGTAAAGTAAATCGTGCTTAATGAGCATATGTTTCTGATACTATACCGAGCATAATCTCACACAAACCTGCTTGATTTATAGCTAATTAGAACGTTTTGTGCCCTTTATTAAGATTTTCCTTGTAGTGTTTGCATGCTTGTTTTAACAACCTGTTTTCCAGCGATTACCAGTATTGTTGCAAAGGCAGAGGAAGGATGCTAGGATGCTCTTTTGTGCTTTTAGTGTGCTTTTTGCACTTGTTTGAACAGTCCACACACATTCATTTTAGGGAAAAACTTAGAGCTCAGCCAGCTTTGCAGATGACTGCACCGAGGCACAGTTTGCATGCTGACTTTTATAGAAGGCTGCCATATATTTGATAACATTCTGCAACATAACAATTTACCTCTGGTTACTTGTTTACCAGTATGAGTATCTTTGAATCTCTCACTTAACAGCTTTCCCCCCCCCCCCCATCACTCTCCTTTCCCTCTCCCCCCCTCTCCCCTCTTCCCCCCCCCCTAAGGATTAGATTATAAGAATGTCTAGTGCAGTTTGGAACCTGAAACACTGCTGGCTTCTAGCACTGAGTTTCATGTGATAGCATTTTTGTATGCAATTGTAATGCATTTTCCAGCACAGATAAAAGTGCTGAGCCATCTAAGAAGTTATTCTGGTTTCTGTTCTCCAGTTGCTAAAATCAGAAATTATGTTTGGACGTCATTTTCCTAGCAGTAGTTTACCCACATTAGCAGTTTACTTTCAGTCTGAAAGAGTGCACAACGTAGTATTTGTTTAATGTGAGGAAGCAGGAGTAAGTGAGCTGCAATCAGAAAGCTTGTATTAAAATGGCTCCCACAGGTTTTGTTCAACCAGGATCTGTTTCAGATCTGCACCTCCAGACACACAGCTGACAGTGAAGCATGAGCTGCCCTTGTGCATGCAATGAAACATGGCATGGTGAGGCTGTGAAAGTTCACTATTTTTAATCACTCAAATACGATTTCTTTTATAGTTTGCAAAAACTAAATGTCTGCATTGCAGCAAGATGTCTGAGGCAAGGTAGAGACAGCAGTGTTGTTTTACAGATCAGCCCAATGGCGCTGCTCCCAGGAGTGCTGCAGCCAATAGAAGCAGGGGCTAGGTTAAAGATTGACAATTGCAGTGGCAAGACTGAGAAAGGCCTTCTGGAAATTTCTACCATCTTTGTTCCAGCTAAGTAAAGCAAATTCAGCCAAGCTGAAGAATTCCATGTATTTTTGGTGCTTTGTCAAGGTATGATGCTATCCCTCACTCTCACAGATTGCATAATAAGAGGCACTCTGCTGCTTTTTATGCTGTTCAGGACAGATGGGATGTGGGGGTTGGTTTAGGTGAGAGATGTAGGGAAAAAGAAGGGATGCTTTCTGCCCAAGGTTTTGCAGTACTGGATCCCGTTCTTGTCACCATTAGACTGGTCATGTATGAAGCAGTGTGGCTGAGGTTTATTCAGCTTGTAACAAGTGGCCATCATTCTCCTGTAACTAGCAGCTAATCGTGTAATTGCACTTTAAGTTTTCTGGCTACTGAAGAGCGATTTGAATTGCCCAGGATGAATATGTTTAGCCATTATTATTTAGTGCCAGCATCTAGTTACTTTTGTAATTAACTGGACAAAGGATGCATTGGGGTGGGGGGAAGAGGGAGGGGAACAAAGGAGTGATCAGGATTATAAATTATGATGCAAACATTAGCTTTTTAAAAGCTACATGCCCCTCATTTTTTGCAGCAAAGCTGAATAGTGCTAGGGCAAGACTGAGTGAGTTCTTTAAACAAATGCCATTACTTAACATACTGAGAATGAAAAAAATGCAGAGTATAAACCACTCCAAATGTGACATTTCCCCTCTCATCAGGCAGCAGTATTGAAAGGTAGGGAAAGACCTGCACTGCTACTAAGGAGGGATGTAAAAATAGGAACTTCATGCTCAAAAATCACACCCAGGTAGATTCCATGACACATTTAGCCCTTTATATCAGTGTCCACAATTTCACAAGCTTCAGCCGTCTTCCATTTTGTGATATCACTTTTTTTCCCCCCCTTTTTGCTTTGTTTTCAAGTGTATTGGCCGTGTGGATTCAGTAGCTGCAAGTGGTCGTGGTCAGTTTTCCATAGCATTGGTGCCCCTCTAGCACAATTGGTTAAAAGATGACAAATGGCAGAAAAAGCTCTCTTCTTCTCTGGGTATTAATTGTAATCTCCTAAATATCTTGAAGGTTGAACATCACCTTTGTCCATGTAGCATGTGGCACTGTCCAATTTTTGTTACTTGTGGATCCCTGATATTTTTCCCACAGGCACACGAATGCCATTCCAGTGACCTCGTAGAGCAGGTTTGATTTCCTTAGTTATTGTCTGCAGCCCCCGTAGTAACAGTACCTTGGCTTGGATGGGGGTGGGGGCTGCAAACTGGTGTAGGCCACCAAGCTTGGCCCTTTAAATTGTATTTAGTAAGTATTTAAAAATATGTATTAATAAGCAGCTCTTGTATTCATGGGTTAAAGTCTGCTTCAGAAAGCCACATAGGAACTGAGGTTTATTTAGTTGACAGAAGTTGTCTGTCATTCTTATGTTAACCCTTTACTGCCAGTTGCCACAGCATCTGTTTCATGCTGTGAGGTTAAAGCCATGCTGAAGCAGGATGTTATCACCCTTAATCCATCCACTATGAACCTTTACTTTCAAACCTGATTTTTCTCCAGTTATGTTTTGAGCATCTGAAATCTGTAGCTGTTCTGGTTGCCTTGCTTGGGCCTCAGCTCTCTAGTTTATAGCCTTAGCAAAGATGACATGACACCAAGGATCTCCCTCCCTCCCCTGACTTTTTTGGGGAGCTATTTCAGATGCACACTGACTAGGAATAAGGTTTTAAACGTGGCCTCAATTTCCTTTAAATTAAATGTTTATGTGTTCAGTTTGCTCGTTACCAGAGGTAACTAGCTTGGACACTGCTGGGTGTAGATATCCAAGCCAGCAATTTGTGTGTGTGTGTTAATTGCTTCACACAAACTGAGCACTTTGCAGGGAATTCTGCAAAAGGCAGTGTGAAATCTGGGGGGCTGTGAGTGGAGTCAGTCTGGAATGGGGTGATTGCCTTAGGAACCTGTGGCTGACAAAGCTGCCTGCCTGGTGCCTTTTTAGTTCAGCACTCGGATGTCAGGTGTCCTTTTGTCATACTCTCCCATTTCTGATATTTAGCTGCCTGCTTCCATTGCAGCCCTGCTGTTTGCACAAGAGGTGCTGCTGGTGAATGAAGTGCTACCATTTTAGCTCCAGTGCAGGGCTGAGGCAGTGCAGTGCTGGCAGACGCCATTTTAAGGAGCCTGCATAAATAGCATAGCTCCCGATGAGTAAGAGACTGTTGTAGGTGAGTGCTTATACACAGCTGCTCTTTATTCAGCAATGGCATGCAAATATTTGCTTCACATTTTTTATTGAATGCAGGGTCTTGAAATCATTATTTAGAATTGCTGTGCACAGATGTGGTAGAGGAGAGGCAGGAATTGTCTTAAGGGTGAAATTCAGTTTTAGTGCTTAAAGGCTTAAATCAGGGGTTTTCTGGTCTGTTTTCTGCTAATTAAAAGGAGAAGTGAATTCCATAACGATCGAGCTCTTGATTTTAGCTGAATGTTGTGTTCCCTGCTGTAGATCTGGGTTGTGTTTGTGGGCATTGCTGTTCCGAGTGGTTTTCCATATCTGTCAGTTTTTCTTGGTTAAACGTCAAGGTGCAGCAGTTCATCTGCAACTTTTAATTGCTCTTTGTAGTTAATGTAGCTTGGAGCAGCTTTCAGCATTTTCATCTCCGTACCATTTTCCAGGTCAGTACTGCTACTGGTACAGGGATGATTTCCTCACCAGAGAAATCAGGACTTTATTTACTGGTCTAAAATGTGAAGAACCGAATTTCCTATCATTCCCCTGCCTCCTCCCTTCAGTTTGATAGAAAAGATGTTTAAAAATTAGGCAGCTAAGTTCTTTTTGCCTCAGCATCAGTAAGTCTTGTATGTTTGCAAGCCTTCCCCCCCCCCCTTTCTGTCTCCAGCTATCCCCAAGGGATTAACTTCCACCCCTTCTCCCCTCGTTCAGACACATTCAGATCATTTGTATGAAACAAATTATTTAACATTCTAGCAAACAGTTCCTTCCTTTTTGTAAGTTTTGTCAATAGCAGCGGGGAAGTTTTAAATGATTGATTTGTGTTCTAGGCAATTGACAGGGCAACTGGCAAAGCTTAAATTTCAATTGTGTTCTTCAAATATGCTCCTCTGTGTTCATTCATCTTAATGAGGAAACAAGAGCAGCTTTCAGAAGGACATCGGGCATTTCTGCTACTTGTTTGGGTATCTGATTGAGGATGGACCAGCAGCATCTTGGAGCAGCAGCAGCAGAGCCTCGCATTTATAGTCCACATACCTGACAGCAATGTCTGCTGTCTGAAATAACAGCTCTGAGCCCTGCAAAAACCAGTCAGCAAATGAAAACTCTCTAGGACAGGCTACTTGATCACACAGTTGTTGTTTCCACAGAACTGGATGCTTGTTTATGATTATTTTGCTGCTGGTTTTAATTTGCTTTGCTTTCTGTTGTGGCTAATAGTTAGGTGCATGTCATCAAGGACCTGTTTTACTTGAATGATTTAATTTGAAACCTCTCGGTTCATGAAATTTCTGCCTTTGGAAGTTTGTGCTTTATAAAGCATTTTCAGAAGACTGCTTATCGTGGTGGAGGGTGCAAAGATCTGCCAGCTGTAGCAAAGGCACTGTAAACTTGCTGAGAATTGCCAGTGTGTATTTACAAACTTGAGTCTTCAGGATTGCCCCCACAGTCACCACTGCTGCCGTTCAAGGCATGTCATGTTGTGCAAGTCACGATACATTACAGCAGAGAAAACAATGGGAGATGTTTCTGAAGAGCTGTGAACTGAAAGTATCTGTTATGGCTGTGTCTAATACCCTCACTTCACTGTGCCCCACCAACGTTTTGATTTTTCTTTGTTTTTTTCAGAACCCATTTTGGTGATTTTCTCACATACTTACATGTTTGTGCCCTCCAAAGATTTGAGATTAATTATAGTAAAGAGACTATGGAGAGGCAATCTGTTCTTCTGAGGCTCGCTTTGCGTAGTGCAGTAGGTCACCTCTGAATTCTGCTTTGGCTGTGGGTGCTTCACAGTATGCATGTGTGTCTAGGATATGTGCACCTCCACTGCTGAGAAGACTGAAGAACCTTTGTGTCAAGTGGTGAATACATTTGTGAGTGCTCATTTATACTTCACATCTCTGGGAGAGCTGACTTTAGGCATCTTGTGTGTGGTGTAGCAGAGATGGGTCAAGACACTTGGTTCATCTTGGAAGTGCTTATGAAGAGTGGTTTTCTTGTGCTCTGTAGATGTCTTGAAAGAACACTCCAAAAGGTGCTGGAGGATACAGGCTGAATTTTCCAAATTAAGATCATGAGATGGGGTGGGACAGATTTAGAACTGAAGAAACCTCGTCTGCTACACAGGAGGTAGGAGTGGTGACCAGGAACACCCCTGCAGCGCTAGGTTTGGGCCCACAGGCTCCGAGCATCCTCAGTCGGCTCTGTAACTTCCCCTGATACTGGTGTCAGGGATGCAGGAACAGTTGCTGTTACTGTTGCTGTGCTGATCTCTCACACCCATTTCTCAGCCAGGATTCCTGCACAGCTCGGATTCTTGTCCCACTGACTTGTAGCAGTGGCTTTATCTTTCTTGGATCGCCTTGCCCTGAGGTCCTGATTTGAACAAAATGCACCAGATAGATTTGGAGCTCTGGAATGTTGTGATTGCTTTAATAGAACTTAAATGGGAGCTGCTGCTGGAAGGGTATTGCCCTCTCCCCCCCCTTCCCCACATGTGGTACACTCCCATTTCCTCTCTGCACATCCCACTGCACAGCAAGCTAGATCACAGAGCAGAGCCAGTTAAAATGAACATGCTCCCTGGAACATGAAGTCATGGGTGGGGGAAAACCATTCCTCTTAGTAGCAGCCTGTGTAAAATGATCTTAAGGCTTCAACCTGAGTCTCCTAAAGACTTGTGTGACCTAGCCTGTGACTGAAACTGGATCTGTGTTTTAAACCCAGGTAATGTGTGCTGCCAAATTACTTCACTCTTGACAGAATTAGTGTGGATTATTCTATAGTTACCTGAGTGCATTATTAATCCTGTGTACATGATGTTTTTAAATGTGGGGTTTGTTACAGTTTGGTGATACTGAAATAGGATTTTATAAGGGTGGAGGGGAAGGAAAAGCCAGTGCAACACTGGAAGAGAACAATGAACCCATCCTGTGAGCCCATCCCTTCCCTTTGCTTAGAAAAGAGAATGGGCAGAGGCAAGTGGTGCATGAAATGTTTTGGTGTCTGCAACATGCCGCCAGCTCCTCTTTGCTGGAGGCCCTCTGGGAAAGGGTGTAACAAATGTGCAGTATAATTGATCTGCCCATGCATAGTAAATTGGAGAGCACTGGGGTAGGGTCAGCTATGTTATGCATTTAATCTGCCCATGCAAAATAAAGCTGGGAAGCATTGTGCCAGGGTCAGCTGTGCTACGCGTTGCCCATATTTCTGGTCACGTGGCTGCTTTTCCTTGCCACTGGAATGAGCAGCATAGTCCACAAGCTGGGAGACTGGGTACTGGTGGAGCAGAACTCCTCTACAGTGGTCTAAAGAGCTTGCTTTGGGAGTTGTTGCTATGTACAAATGACAAGTAGAGCAAATGATTCCTGCAGTTTGTGGATCTTCCCAGCTTTGGGTCTTCCATACACTGACTTCAGTTAATTTGTATTTAAGATTTTTACTGCTTTAACTGCCCTGTTTAAAAGTGTGATAGGAATTGCAGCATAACCCCTTGGTAGCTGATAGTTGATTACAATTAGCTTTACTTTGTGTAGGAAGCTGTTTGAACTTACACGAGTAGCACAGCTCCTGCTAACATGAACTGTCAGGCTGAAGAGTTTCTTGGACAGAAATGTAACCAAGTCCTCAGGGGTGTTTACCAGCTCTGATTAGCTGTCTCAGGCAGAGTTAACCACTGTGGCTAAAGCAAAGGTCTCTAGCTGTTCTCTTGGCCTCTGGTAGAACTAGGTGTTCTTAGTGCTGGAGTGGCTGAATGGATCTTAGTCCACTCCTCAGGAGCACTAGTTCGTGGTCTGCCATGTCATTGTAAACTGGTATCAGCTGACAGGAGTGGTCTAGACAGTAAATGGTCACTCCTGAGGTGAAGATCTCTGTCCTGCTTGGCTTTGTGCACTGCTGGTATGAATGGACAACTGGGATACCTGCTTCAGGCACCATGACCTCATTTGTCTCTCATTCTGAATTTGCCTTGCCACAACATCCTATTTTTTCTTTTGTCTTTCATCTACAGTAGTCAAATCTCTAAAACTGGTCTATAGCTCAATATTCATCCTAGTTCTCTTTTCCCTTCCCTTCCACCCTCCTTCCCAAACTGACTTAACCAGTCAAATTCATTGAATGGCATCACTGTGAGAAAGTAGAATATCAGCAGGTCAGGTATAGTTTATCTACTTAATCATTTAATGCTGCCTGAAGTAAATGAAAACTGCATAAGACTGAATGGTTGAACAATAGTAACAACTCTGTTCTGGTTGCTCTTTATTATAGTCAGTAGTAATTGGTGGAATTGTAATGCCAATAAATGATAAATACTCAGTTTTCTTTTTTTGTGGTCTGGTTCAAAAATCCTTGAGATTATTTAATATTTAAAGTTCCATTTTGTCTTCTAATTTTGCAAGCTCTTCTGTCTTGCTTGAATGTCTTAGTTGAGCTGATCTGTTTCACTGCTGCTGGTGAATGTTTAAATGTTAGCAGGCATCTGTCCACACAAGAGCTACAAGGAAGAGAGTTGCTATTAGTCTGTCACATGCAATTTATAGATAACCTTCAGTACAGGGCCCAGGATTGGCATTAGTGGAGCTGTTACCTGTGTAATTGGTAGCATGCAGCAGGTGTGTGTGCCTGGGATGTTTCTCCACATGTTTTGGTTGATGAGTGCCCTGGCAAACTGCAGACCTCTCCTCTCATCAGAAATGTTCAATGTAGTTGTGTCTGGCAGTTTTATGTTGACCTGCTGTACATGAGGGTAGACATGGGAATAATGCAGTCTGTAACTGTTCTAATTCACCTCTTTGAATCCTGCAGCTTGGCTGAAGAGGAAATAAAGGCAGAGCAGGAGGTGGTGGAGGGGATGGATATCTCCACTCGATCCAAAGGTAAGAAGGAATATTTCATCTGTGTTCTACAACACAGAGATATTTGTACACCAAGACAGTGAAGCTGTGCAGTCTACCCCGAAGCTGCTCACGAAGAGAGGCTGTTGTACTTCTCTGCAGTGACTGTTGGCTGTTGGAAAGTGGTTCTGGTTTTGCCTGCTTTTCTTTATATGCCATACCTCCACCCCACCCCCCTCACATTGTTGTTATTTCTGGTTAATGAATAACCAGCTTAGTTTAAATTGTGAAAAAGCACCAGCCTCTTGTATTCTCTCACTTATCACTGCTTCCTTTAAAGTCCTTCTAGATTTGCAGGGCAGGAGAAAACAGCAGTAGTAAATAATACAGTCAGGTGATGTTTCCTGTAGTAACAAATCCTCATTTTCCTAAGGATAGGAAAGCACAGCAACATTTCTGGTTCCACAAAAATTGGTCTCTTGAGCAATATGGATTTCATGGACATGTGTCTGCCCATTCCTGACCTAAGTTCAACTTGGTAGTGGAGTTGCAAGTGACTGAGAATTTCTGGATTCTGGAGTTTTCCTTCTGGATTAAGTTCAGGCAGATGATGTTGTCTCCCAGTACAGAGCAAGCCAAATATGCAACCATCTCTTATCAGTGTAACTGTTCCCACTGTCATTTGGAGTGGGGAGACAGAAATGCTCTTTAGTCAGAGTACCTGCACACAGCTGTTTGCTCCAGTTCATTGTAACTGGCTGCCAGCTGCCTGTCCAGCTCCTGTTGTGCTGCAGCTGACTTCACAGCTAAGCTTACTTGAAAGCCATTTATGTAGAATGGAGCCAATGGTTACTTCCATCCTTTCTGAATTCTGGCACATACTTACCCTTCTACTATAGGGGCCAAAGTCTGGTTAGCTCTCATGTGCAGGTGTAATTGTCCTGAGAATGTGGCACAGATAATCTGCACTTCCTTGGGTTTTAATGTGGTAGCTTGGGTAGACAACATGGTTACAAAATTGCATTTAGGTCTTATTTGTCCTGACAGATAGTGAATTTCTTGTTTAATTTCTCCTGGTGTGGTAAGATGAGGTTGTACCTGTGATCTGACAGCTCACAAGAGTTTAATTTGCTCCTCTTGCTCCTTTTTCCTGTGCTTTCTCCCTTCGCTGCTTCTAGGCTCCATCACTGGACAGCTTTCAATGTTTGCTTATCTCTGTATTTCACTTTTCTAAGCCAGCAGAAAGTAAACTGGGTATTTGTTGCTTTAATGGTGGCTGCTGAGTGGGGATAGCTCCTAGCCTCAGATCCCTCCCCCAGTTACTTCCTTTGTGGCACTTGTCAGATCCCAGCCATCTTGCTTTCCCAACCTAATCTAGGAATTAGCAGTAGGAGTTCCTTGCAGTTAGATTTGCAGGTTTGCGTGGGAAGTAGAAGGATCATAAATGTAATTTGCCAGAGCTGGCCATATTATAGGCCTGCTAAAATTAATCACTTTGGCCTTCTGTTACTTGGATTTAGGCAAGTTTCTCTGGTGGAGTGTTTCTGCAGCAGAGAAGTCACAAATCAGAGTTTAAAAACCGTTGTTACGCTCAGCGTGAGGCAGAAAATAGCAGCAAGCTTCTAAACTGCGGGGATAGTGGCAACACCGTTTCCTCTGGAGCCCTTAATCTCCTTCAGAGTTTTGCTTTGTGTCCTTAGAAAGGATGCAGATGAGGAAGTGGAGCCTGTGTAGGGAAGCCCTGAAGGGAAGCATGCAACTCTTGTTGGGTTTTTTGGGGGGTTTTGATGGTCTGGAATCCTGTGTAGGACTTCAGTTGGTGGTATTGCATAACTTCACACATGTCCTGAGAAGCTAATACTCTGCAAGGTTGTAACCCAGCCTGCTCTGCTGCAGTTTGTGCAGCTCATGTGATGCCATGCCTCAAACCTGTTGCTTTAAAACCAATTAGCCTGATGCAGATGTCTTCATGAGCATTCTTGTTTTGGTATCCACAGTTTAATTGTTATGGATCAATTCCAGTTCAGTGTAAACTAAACTGAAACATGCATTGTTTAATCTGTAACAAGGGTGCTAGCACAGCCTTTGAACTGGCTTGAGTGAGGTGGTGTTTTCAAAGCACCCTAAGCTGGTCAGACTACTTGGTGCAGCAGTTTTAGCCACTTCCTTCCATACCTAAGCTGGCAGGAAACGAACTGAACCATAAAACATGAATAGTGTTCTGCTAGCTTAGTGTGCTGTAATGGCTTGGTAGACTGCCAGAAGTGGTGTAAGAGAGAGGGTAGGAATATGCCAGCTGGGTGCAGGAGGTAGAGAGCTCTGCCTGCAAGCATTTAGGCTGTAATGGATCTGAAGCTTAACCCCCTTGATGTCACTTCTGCCGTAGGCTTTAGAATGTGGTATGTAAGAGTGAGCTACAGCTTTGGTCAAAGCTGTGCGGTCCTACGCACTGCTCTTCAGCTACATTTTTCTGCCCTTCTCCTTAGGTTGGCACTGCTGCTTCTGCTGTTGCATAGTAAGCTGTATCAGACAGCTGACCTAGCAGAAAATCGGTCATTTTTGGTAGTATTAGTCTTTGTCTGAATCATGAACTGATCAACCCTGCTGTTACAAAAGTGCCTGTCTGCAAAACCTTGTGGGGACAGGCATCTGGAGCAGAGTCACTGCAGCAGTGTGCTGCTTCACTAATGACAAGGTTTTATAATACACCACTCCCTTGATCAGAACAAAAAGGCAGAAGGCACCTGAGAACTGGAAGTGGGAAATGAGAGCTTAAAGAGAAGTCCACAATCATAAAATGGAGTCAGCAAAGGGTTGGTGTTTAGCAAATGAGAGAGCCGTGGATTAGATTATTACAATATTTTGTTCTGTGCACACAATCCATTCACACATCTGACAGAAGTTATATTGCTGCTCCAGCCCTATGGCCTCCTTTGAACTTTGTTTATGAAATATTTCAGCATGAGGCTTGCAAGGCCTTCTGGAGATTTTTTCCAGGGTATTTCTACATTGTGGTTCCAGAGCAGCATAACTAACTTGGTTCAGCATCGTTTTGTCTTCACTTATACTCATTCTCTTTGGACAGCAGTGAACTCTCCCCTGGGCTTTTTTCATCCTAGGAAGAGTTCTCCTTTTAGTTTTCTGCTAGCTTATTTTACCTACCTGCCACCAGGTAGTTGTCATGGTGGATGAATTTACATGTAGGTGTCATAGGCTTCAGCTACTCTTGTGACTTGTCCAAAGGAGCTCTTTTACTCTCTTCTTCCCATCATCAGCCATATATCAGCTAAGGAGCTCTTAGCCAGTCCTCTTTCAAGTCAGTTAAGCACTTGGATATAGAAGTGGTTTTCTAGCAGCTTCTCTCCCTGAGTCAGGCTGCTGGGAAGTTGGGTGGATGTAATTTCCAGGAGCAGACATGCCCTCACCAGTGACAACTAGTCATTAGATTGTCTTGGCTTGTCGTAGCATCACATATTGAGACACTACAGCTTCACAGTCGGCATTCTGACTTTTACAGGTTTTGCCCTGCTGCAGGTTTGTGTTGAAAACTTTGGTGTTAGGGGCTTCTCTCAGTGGTAAAAGGTCTGGAAGTTATGAATGTGCACTATATCCTTTGTAGCAGCTTCATAATAGCACATCCTGTGTCGGATTTCTTTGCAGGGATACCAAGCATTTAATCACATAAAGATGAGATTCTCATTCCAACGTGAAATGTAATTTGAGAGCCCTCCAGTGAACAGTAGTGCACCTCCAGGCTTTTATCTCCAGCACAGAGCCCTTGTAACCTGGTAATCAGCAGGGGGGCGCTTCGGGAGTGCCTTGGGGCAGCAGGCTCCCTACAGCCAGACTCTATAAACAATTTCCATCTCTTACAGGCCAAATTGTTGGGAAGTGTTACTTTTTCTGTACCTCCCAAAGGCCTGCGAAGGAGAAACAAGTAACAGTGTCTACTTGTGCTTGAGTAAGTCTGCAGTGTAGGAGTTCATCAGGATTTACACAACCTCTGTTAGTTAGTACATTAAGCAACTGGCTTGGGTTAGTTGCATCAGTTGAAGTTTCTGGAATGTAAACAGGGCTTTAGTGGGTGATTGCAGCTGCAGCATTTTCAAGTTCTGGCATAAGTTAAAATGCCTCAGAGTTGAGTGTAAGTTCTAACAGATTTATCCATGATTTTGTTAAGTGTTTTGAAGATAATTAAGCTTGCTCTGCTATTATAGGTAATGGATTCAAAAGTCATAAATCCATTAGCAGCCATTCAGGATAATAAATATAAACTGGGAGACTTCACACTTCTGGAATCCATATAAATGAATAATTGAAGCCTGTTCTAACAGCTCTCATTAAAGCCTTACTGGTAGAGAAACTAATGCAACTGTAATTGATGCTTAGAAATACATATGCAGACACCATGCCATTTTGGTTTTAGTCTGGAATTACTTTGATTGCTTTGAGCTTAAGCAAGTTTTTAAATTAAACCCCCAAGAAGCTGGATGACAAGGAGAACATAAAGGGTGTAAGGTCATTGGTGCTGAGCAGTTTGTGCTGTGTTCTTACAGCACGACCTCTCGGTGTTACTTTTTTACCAGGAAGAATTACATTTGAGTGTCCTGGGAACAGCAAGGGAAATGTTTCTCTTGTACACATTTCCTGAGTTGACCCCTGCTTCCATGGAGAAGAACAAGACTCTCCTCACTTAATACTCAGCAATGGTCCCTATTGAATGCTTGCAGTGCAGCACCTGACCTGTGTATAGAGCACAGAGGGTATGGCTGTGTGCCGTGTGTGCAGCAGGGTAAGATCCCTGCTATCCAATAATAACACACTTCTGTTTGGGTTTAGATTTTTCCTTAAGATGAACTGTATCAAGTCCCTGTCAGAGTTCATCTACCTGAAACCTGTATTGCTGTCACATGAAACTGGACTGTGAGGTGTAAAATCAAGTTGCTTGAGGATTTAAGTATGGTTTAGACTGCTGCTGGGAGCAGGAGTTTACTAATCCTTCAGGCACAGGATGGCAAACTGGACTGAGGGTTTTACACTTCAGGTGGAGCTCAGGTTAGCTCCTTCCCCAGTGGATGGCTTGCAGGAGCACTCATGGGTTTTTTTGTCAGTGCCAGTGGTGTTACAGAACAATTCATAACACAGTGATGGAAACCCAGGTAACTTCTAATGAGAAGTGAAAAGGTGCTTTCAGGTGTCTGTTTTTTTTCCGTTGCACTGGAAACACCATTTTGAAATATGGCTAAGAAAGCAAAATTACACACTGAAAATTTGTGAAACAAGTGGAGTAAGGTGGCTTGGCAAATGAATCTGTTAGTACAACTGGTTTGTCAATGGAATGGTTATTTGTTCTCTTCCTGTCCTGCCCTTCACTTCATACACAGAACATTTCATTTCATACTGACCCTCTGAGTGCTGAGTAACTGCCAGTGATCCCTGCCTTTGCAGTTAGAAAAGGTGGG
The DNA here is from genome assembly GCF_026170545.1 of Melanerpes formicivorus. NCBI lineage: Eukaryota > Metazoa > Chordata > Aves > Piciformes > Picidae > Melanerpes > Melanerpes formicivorus. The sequence goes on along the minus strand of NW_027142371.1, from coordinate 2,726,239 downwards.
TGCACAAATTGATGGTTATCTAAAAAGTTTGATTCAGGCTGACTTGCTAAGTATCTGGCAGGAGCTTTGTAGAAGCAGCAGGAGGTAACAGAGATGTCTGCTAACTGGGGATAATCATAAAATCAATAAGGTTGGAAAAGACCTCAAAGATCATCAAGTCCAACCTGTCACCCAGCACCTCATGACTAACTAAACCATTGCACCAAGTGCCACATCCAATCCCCTCTTGAACACCTCCAGGGACAGTGACTCCACCACCTCCCTGGGCAGCCCATGAATAGAATAGAATAGACCAGACCAGACCAGACCAGGTTGGAAGAGACCTTCAAAATCATTGTGTCCAACCTATCATCCAACACCACCTAATCAACTAAACCATGCAACCAAGCACCCTATCAAGTCTCCTCCTGAATGCCTCCAATGCTGGTGACTTCACCACCTCCCCGGGCAGCCCATTCCAATGGGCAATCACTCTCTCTGTGTAGAACTTTTTCCTAACCTCCAGCCTAAACCTCCCCTGGCACAGCTTGAGACTGTGTCCTCTTGTTCTGGTGCTGGTTGCCTGGGAGAAGAGACCAGCCTCTGCCTGTCTGCAACCTCCCTTCAGGTAGTTGTAGAGAGCAATAATCTGGCATGGTGAGATACTCTCCTAAGGGAGATACTGCATGCTCACTAAACATCTTGTAAAAGATATTTGTTTAGTATAGAACAGATCACACAAATTCTCACTGTTCCTTTTCAGAGCAGGAACTTGAATCCACCTCCTCAGTCACCATCATAGTCACCAAGTGACTGCACAGCTTCCATGGGATCTTTTCTTTCCTCTCGGATTTGTTTCACATTGTTCAACTAACAAATATTGAGTCAAACTACAGTAGGGGAAGTGATCCAGGTTAAAAATTAACTTTCCTCCTGACAGCTTAGTCTAACAGGGATACATTTCTGGATCTAGTTCACAGCTCAAGTACACAAACTCTGCTGACACAGATGGAAGAGCAAAGGAAGAAGCAGAGGCAGCGTGTTCTAAACAGGGCACTGCTGCTAAAAAGGTCTCGCCCAAAATGCAGCTTGAGTGGTTTTTATCTTAATGTATTTCAGGTCAGATTTTGTGTTTTGTATGCTCAGGCTGGAACCATAGGAGGGAAGTACACTAATTCAAGGAGTTTTTGAAATCACTAAGCCCTAGATGACCTCCAACCACCACCTCACCCCCCAGGTCCTTCCCCGTTTGTAAGCAGTAGGTCCAGTGAGGCATCTCCCTGATAGGCTCAGTTACCAGCTGTGTCAGAAAGGCTTCTTCCACTTACTCCAGGAACCTCTTAGATTGTTTCTTCTCTGCTGTGTTGTATTTCCAGCAGTGCCCCATTAGCACAAGTGCTGGTGATTTGGAGCCTTCTGCCAGTGTCTGTAGAATGAGCCTCCTGAGCCTCCTCATCCTGGTTGGGTGGCCTGTACCAAACTCCCAACAGGATCACAGCTTTGTTGACCTTTCCCCAATCCTTACCCAGAAGCACTCAACCTCACCAGCACAGTTGTTGAGTTCTGCACAATCAAACAGTCCCTAACATACAGAGCTACTCCAGCACCTTTCCTTCCTCTGCATATCCCTTGCGAAGAGCTTGTAGCCGTCCATTGCAGCACTCCGCTCAGGACGTTTATCCCACCACATGCCACCTTCTGCCAGCTTAGTTCCTTGAGATGGGAACTTCAAGCATAGATGGAAGCTGTGACTTTTTAAATTGCTCCTGTGACTTGCTTGGTTGAACTTGAGAGCTCTGACTCTTGAGAGACACTGAAGAGTTATGCTGCTTTCTGTTTGTTGCTCCATCTTGCTGTCAAGGGTTGCTGCTTGACTGGAAGTCTTGTCTTAATGTTATCACTTTCCAATCCAATTTAGCAGGTTCTACAGATGACTAAGGCTTTGAGGGAACATATTTATATCAATTCCATGAGCAAAGCTGTCAAGAACTGTTAATCTTGTTTCTCTGTTTTGAAAGTGTATGCCATAAATTAGCACAGCACTCGGCTAAACTACAGAAATAATTGTTGTTGTGCTTGAAAAGATACTAAAATTGGAGCTGAGGTGATTGGTCAGAATGATGTGGGAAAAGGAGAAGGGGAAAAAAAAAGAAGCTGTTTCACTAAGTGACAATATTGAGAGTTCACTTAACAGTGGCATTGCTTAGCATGTCTGTGCTTCCAGTTTTGTCAGCCACGGGGTGAAAGACAGTAGAGAATTTTTATTCTGTGCAGTGAAGGAGTGTGAATGACAAAGCAGAACCTTTTGTGAGTGTTTTTCATCCGTGCACGCTTTTGAACCCTGTTGTTTGTGTCTGGTTTCTTAGATCCTGGCTCTGCTGAACGCACAGCACAAAAAAGGAAATTTCCCAGCCCGCCACATTCCTCTAATGGCCATTCACCACAAGATGCATCAACAAGTCCTATAAAAAAGAAAAAGAAACCTGGTCTATTGAACAGTAACAATAAAGAGCAGGTAAGAGAAGTCATGGTCTTGTTTTGATGGAGTATAAAACAAGGAAGGGTGTAGAGACAGCTATCAGGAGCTCTCTCTAGGAAGCTTCGTTCTTGGTACGCTCAAACCTGACTGCTCACTTTTGAGTGCAGGGGTTGTAGGGGTTGACATCATAAATTGGATTTGGATGTGCTTTTCTTTTTGTTTTACATCTGTGTGAGAAAGGGCACCTCATGTCTTGGGGTTTGATTCCATAAAGCTAAGAAGATGTTTAACCGATCCATGCAATATTGAACAAAAGGATTTTTGAAGGCCTATGATAACAATAATACTAATAGCAGTTGTTAATTAAAGCCATTAAAAATAAATGCTCAGTGGCATGACATTCTAGCTGAAGAAGGATCTGCTCCATCAGTGGAAGGCTCTCATCTGTGTTCAGCCCTTACTGCCAGTTCTTAGCAAAAGTCCAGCTCTGTCCTTGGTACTCTCCAGATCTGCTTCTCTTCCTTGAAATTGCTGTCAGTGTAGAGTCCTACCAGACCAGTTAATTCTGACAGTACTTCTCAGTCTTCAAGCTTAAAACATTGAGTGTCTTCTGAATACTGAATTGATAGTGTTTGGTGTAGTCCTTAGAAAAACTTGGCTGCAGAAGACTTGGACAGTTTCTCATTCATTGTATGACCCAAGTGAAAGAATTCCATGAAGTGTATTGGATGCAAATGCTGGGAGGAGATCATCTGGGAGGAGATTCCATGAAACCTTTAGCCTTACTGAAATCCTCATCTAATTTAATGATGACATGCCTGTGTGCTTTTCAGAGTGCTTTTATGTGTCAGTGTTTCTGGCCAGGATCATAGAAACACTGGGTTACATTGTGAGGCTTTAAAGCACTGATGTAAGAATATCCACATTAAATATTATCCCGGTGCAATGTTGCTGCTTAAGAAGGGAAGTTGAATTCCTAATGGCTGCAGTTGTCCTGGAACAAGGACTGTGACTAAACCAGACCTTGCCAAAGAACAGTGACAGTGTCCAGTGTATCTCATGTAAGGATGATTGGCCCATGTAGTACTAGTATGTGCAGGCATGCTTGCACTGCTTTAATGTGGTCACTTCGGCTTTTGGTGAGCTTCACTGTAGGCTGTATACATTCTTCTGCATCCTGGATGTTTTAGTGGGGAGGTGCTGGCCCACTGAAGTCTGAGCTTCTGACTGTGCAGTGTAGAGGTGGTTTTACAAACTGGGAATTGAGCCTTAGGGTGTTAATTTCCATTTGAAAAAGAGATGTGAAAGCACAACTGCAGTTGCGGAACTTGATACCTTCCCCTCGATAAATCCTTTTCTGTTTTCCAGGTATCTCAGACCTGAAATACTAAAGGCTAGAATAAAAGCTGTCTATCTAATGAAGAGAAGCAGTCAGGCTTGCTTGTTTTGCAGTGATGGTTACAATTTGGCAAGAAAATAGAACCTGTTTAGTTTTGTTTAGCTTTTGCAAGTTGCTTTCAATTTACCCTCGTCTTGTGTGTCCAGTTTGAAATGGGCATGCCTGGAGGTTATTGTTTCTAAAGTAGGTGCAAACCTCTGCCCTCTGTGGTAGCAGGAGTTAAAGGTTCATTTACTGCAGAACAGATGGGAGCTAAGCATGCAGATATTTCTTCTGCTCTCAGGCTGAATTTCAGTTATAATGTAGGCAAGAGCTGTGGTTCCCATTGGCTGATAAATCCATTTGGAGGTGTGACAGCATCACTAGAAACCTCTATCTCAACATTCTACATCATGAAGTGAAATATTTGAGCATTTCAAGAACTGTTACTGAAGTTACAGTTGCATGAAGCTTCGTATCACAAGTTGTGGATGCAGGAACAAGTCTTCAGAATGGGACCAACAGGTTGTTAAAGTATTGAAATACAAGCAAGGAATGATGGAATTGCAGAATGTAGCTAAACCAGGGTAAAAAACATGAACTTTGGACACATAATTGGTCAGTTCTAATGCAATTTAATTAATCAGCTCATTTATTACTACCTTCAATATGGATTTAAACTGAATAGGAAGAGCGATCTCTTTCTCCCCAAACCAGCACTCCAATACTGTTGGTTTTTATTTCAGTTTTCTGTATCATACTACAGATCTTAATTACTTTAACATAAAGCAAACTGCCACCTGTTAGAGGTTGAATTGGCTAGTAGTGAAACTGTTGAGGAAACAAAGCTTTGCTTTCTGAACAAAGTGTCAACTCTTAACCTATCTTACTTTGATTATAACAAGTGCAGATATCCTCTGGTGCGGCTGAGTCATTCATTTTCAGTCCTGTAGGGTTTTCTGCCTGGATTTTTTGAGTCTCAGAACCTCTTTGTCTTCAGCATCCTTGAACAGAAAACAAATTCTTCTCATGGTCTAGCAAAAAATAGACTTCTTCAGTTTGGTTGTTAAGAGCTGATTGCCATGGAATAGTTGCACAGGGTTTCGTTTGTCAGTGTCTTTGACTGGTAGGAAGTTAGTGTGGATGTACTGCTTATACCCACTTCTGAGTCAGAATATCTGTTAAATTCCTTTGGTAATGTCCTTTGTCTGCAGTTGAGGAAATGCCTCATAGCTGCATTTTCACATTCACCGTTGAGATATTGGTCTCCTAGCTGTGGTGCCAATGAAGCACACAAACCGTGTCTCTGCACAATGAATTGCAACATTCCCTTTGTCACTCTGGGTTTCCATATCCCTTTTTACCTGTTTGAATGACTGCAGTAGCAGCACATGTGAAATGCAGCTCTAGCCTTATGCTCTTGCTCTTATTCCACAGGATCTCTTAGAACCTTCCTCTGAAAGTCTTGTCATTGAATATCCATACAGAGACAGTCCAGAAATAACCCTTTGGCCATTTCTGTGGTGGGAACCAAGTACCTTTTTAGTTGCTGTATCATCTGTAGAGTGCAAAAGGAAAACCACCAACAGTAACAGAAAATGGAATGAAATTTTAGGTAGCAGAGTGCTTTGGGAATGTTTGTGGGAAGCACCCTTCCTTTGCTTGAAATCTCACACAGTGCTAGGTAATTGTCTTAGCGATACTGTGATACTGTAATTGCAGGTGATGTCTCTAATGGTGTATCTTTGGACATACATCTTCAGCTGCTTGGGCACTCTGTGTCTACTAATTTGACCCTGGAGGTCCTCTGTGCATATAATTAGACTTTGCCCTTTATCACCAGAAATGTAGCCCAAGCTGGCATGCTGGAGGTTTCTGGTGACATTAATTTATGCCCTTTGTGACTAATTTTATAGAGGATGCTGCAGAGGTATGGAACATGCAGGTGGTTGAGCTGTTCTGAGTCACATGGGTGTGTGGCAGCTCAAGGGTCTAAGAACTTGCAGAGGTATAAATGATGTAGGATGACTGCAGAATTGCCAGGGAGCCAAACAAAATGGTTCTGCACACTGTGAGCCCTTGGATTGTTCCAAGTAATGTCATGAACAGATGGTTTAACATCAAGCAAAAGAAGTCACAGTAAATAAACTGCTTAAAAGAGTGTTTCCCTCCGTGCTCTCCTCAGCAAACCACAGCTGTAATTAATGCCAAAAAGCAAGCAGCAGTTCCCTTGTCATTAAGAAGTAGAAGGTAGCTTTCCAATGAACGTTAGCAGCTCTTCAGAGCTGCAGAAGCTTTGCCATCATCTGTGTCCTCTTTGAGCTGGTGGAAGAGTAGTCCATGCAGTTCCCAAAGTGAGCAGCACTTTCTAGTGCAGGCAAACCAGTGGAGACCGTGAGTTTGAAATTCTGATATGCACTGAAGGGATGAATGAAATCTCTGCCAGTGCTCCCGCTCCCACAGCAGAGGTGGCTGTTCAGGATTTGCTCCTTTGCTGTCCTACTCTACAGTTTGCCTTATGAATCAAAATGAATGCTTGCTTTATTGTACAGAGTCGTGAACAGATTTGTGTGGTGTTCAACTTCTTCTTCCAGGACTAACTTCTTCGGTTGGCCCAAGTTTAGCTGCCACTAAATGTCTGAGTACTTAGCTTGCACAGCCCCATGGAGTTCCGATTTTAGAGGACCTGCTAGCTTCTGTAGCAACACTTCTTTCCTGAAGACCAGGAGTTTTACTGCCTTGTGTTGGATTGCATGGCTCACGCTCAGTGCCCTCACTTGCCACCAAACTGTATTTTTCAGTCTTGAGTGCAAACTGGCAGTCGACCTCTGAATCAGAAGGCAGCTTCTTGAGGGGTGGTGTTGTGCAATGACTAAGATACTGTGCTTGCATCAATGTTCGTCAGACTCTGTGCACTGCTGTTTGCTTGTATGTGATGAATGTGATTATTGGAAAAAATGCAGATTTGTTTTGAAACCAAACCTGTTTCTCTTGCCTACATTTCAGTCAGAACTAAGACATGGTCCGTTTTACTATATGAAGCAGCCACTCACCACAGACCCTGTTGATGTTGTACCGCAGGATGGACGGAATGATTTCTATTGCTGGGTTTGTCATCGGGAAGGCCAAGTCCTCTGCTGTGAGCTCTGCCCTCGGGTTTATCATGCTAAGTGTCTGAAACTGACGGCGGAACCAGAGGGGGATTGGTTTTGCCCAGAATGTGAGGTTAGTTGGCTACAAGGAGTGGATTTCTCTCTTGTCTGTGAGCTCAAAGCAGCTTTTTTTTGCATTCTCAAATGTTTCTGGCTTATTCCTATATTGCCTTTTGGTAAAGCTACCAGAAAAGCCTGTGCAGAGAAGAGGAGGCAGCCACTGCTGCTTCACCATGGCTTCTGTGTGTGCCTGCAGTGTGTTTGCCTTCCTACCACGAGCCTGCAGCTTCCTTTGTGTTTCCATCACTGATGAAGGCACTGTTTCAAAGAGTGATCTCTTCATCAGTCATCACTAATAATGGAAACATTCTGCAGTTCTGCCTGATATAATTTGTGCTTCTACTGGTGTGCTGATCATCTCTGCAGCAGTGCAGAAAAAAACCTGCACTGTAGGGACTACACAAACACCTGGGTGTTCATGCAAGGCTGAGGAAGGGTTTAATCATTCCTGGGGTGGGAATACTTGGCATCAGAGAATCTTTATTGAAAGCAAATTGATTTATTGTGTCTTTTCCCTTGATCATTCATTGTATTTGAGCCCAGGGGGCCTTCTCACTTGTTCACATTGCCTTGTGTTTGGGAATTTTGTGCATTCATAGCTGTACTGTGCATGCTCTTCAAGATGATGGAGAATTGGCTGGGCTTTTGCTTTTGGGGTTGGTTTTTTGTTTGGTTTGTTGTTGTTTTTTTTGGGGGGTTGGGTTTGTTTGTTTGTGGTTTGGGTTTTGTTTTTTTTATTAACCTACTCATCAGCATACTTAGTTTCTAAGAAGGTTGTTACTGTTTTCCATTTGAATGCCAGAATGTTTCAGTGGAGAAGAACTTGCCTGGAAATGTTTGTTGACAAACTCCTCTTTGATCTTAACTTTCAGAAAATCACAGTTGCAGAATGCATAGAAACACAGAGTAAAGCTATGACAATGCTCACCATAGAACAGCTATCATACTTACTGAAGTTTGCACTACAGAAAATGAAACAGCCAGGGGTAAGAAGTTGGCTGTTTTCTTTGGCTTTGTTGTTGGGTTTGGGTTTGTTTTTCAGTGCTTGGATCATATGTTTGCCATAATCCTGAGCTTTGCTTCCTTTCCTGGCTTATGAACCTAGTTTATTTTATCAGATTGTGTGTGACAGCTTCTGTGCTGTCTGCCACCTGTCTAGTGCAGACAGATTAGTTCACCAGGCAAGCTTTGCCTGGTTTTCACGTGTGTGAGGGTAGCAGCAAATCAGAATGTGATGTGGTGAATAACAAGGGCTGTCTGATCTCCTCTTGTCATCGGAGGGGTAGGGGTGGTGTCTCTATGCCTGCAGTGTTACAAGAAAATCTGTTGGCAAAGTCAGCTGTGCAGAGTCATGGGCTCTCTGCAGCTCTGAGCTCTCTCTGAGTACTTCAGCAGAACAGAGGTCATTTCTGGGAATATTCTTCTGAGGTACTGACAGGTTTTGGCTCTTAGAATCCTTTTACCCCGGAGTGGTAAATATTATCCTATTAGATGGAGCCATTAGAAGCTTGCAAGTGCTGCTTTTCAGTAGCAAAGTGTCAGGATCTGTTTATATTGAATTCACAAAGTGTTTTGAAAGTGTGGTTAGAAAGCTAATGTTTAGTGAGTGCTATTGAAAGATTTCCTGTAGGCACTTCTCTAACAACCTGTTGTTTTGGTACCTGCACACTGCAGTTGGTTATGTTCCAGGAACTGCTGCCTTTCCACCTTAGCAGATCCAGTGCAGAGTCCCAGGGATAAAAGTGTGACTGCATATGCATTACCCAGCCACCAGTGTTCTGAAAGTTAGGATTGTGGTGAGAGTCTGAAAAAGAAACATTTGTGAGGCCAGGGAATCTTAAATTCAGTGCCTATATTCTGCTAAAGAATACCTGTTGAGCCTCATCTGATACTCCCCACACAGCCCTACTGTAAAAAATGACAGTGCACTTTACAGTGCCCCTGGTCTTTGAAATGTGTTACTTTTAGCACATGAAAAAAATCAGTTAAATGAGACCTTTTAATTCCTCTTCGCCTGCACATACTTTATGACTTCACTTTTCACAGCTGGGATTGGCATTAGGAGGCAGATGTGAGGTGTCATTGATGTGACTGCTCAGGAGGAATAAGAGGTGTGGGTTTTGATATGACTTTTTTCTTTCCCAACAGACAGAGCCATTTCAAAAGCCAGTTTCACTGGATCAACACCCAGATTATGCAGAATATATCTTTCATCCAATGGACCTTTGTACATTAGAGAAGGTTTGTATGCAGCTATTGGAGGAGGACTCCTCCAGTTTGCTCTCAGTAAGATTTCCGAAGTGTTTGATGGGAGGGGGAGAGTGGTTGCTTGGAATTACTGTGGTGGGGTTTTTTTGGTCATTGTTATTATAAATGCCAGTTCAATTGCAGCTCAAAAAGAACCACTTGCCAACTGCACACATCCATTGTTTTGTCTGAGCTAGAAACAAATGCTCAGGAAAAGCAGTGTGAAGGAGCCAAGCTTACCCTGGTGGCTTCCTGAAGCAATCCATCCAATTGCAGGAGTGATCCTCTGGGGAGTATTCATTAACCAGAGCTGGCATTTGGTTATCATGTCCATTTGAGTGGCTATCCAGGGCTCATTCCAGACTGCTTTTACTGAGCATTCCACAAATCCTGTGATCTCCACTTCATCTGAGTGTAACAGAAAAAAGACAGTCAAGAGGTGGACAATGGGACTTTTGTTCAGCAGTAATCTGAAGATTTCAAATCATAAAGCTCTCCTTTCTCCATCACTTAGTGGAGAGTGAGGCATTGCAGAGCTTTGTTCTGCTAGGACCTGGTGAAGACAGAACATTTTCATTCTCTGGGTCTTTACAGTGGAGGCTGATGCCTTTGTGCAGTAAAGGTGGGACACAACCACCTGACTGATTTTAGCTCATCTAATTACTGTACTCAATGGGTGGACAGGAAAATCAAGCACACTCTCTTATGTGCTGTGAGCAGTAGGTCTTCCTGAGTCTTAGAAAAATGAAAAAAATAGAAGTTCTGTGGTGCAAAACTCTGTCAGTAGGAGAAATCAAGGACTTAGTTTTCTACAGAGCCATGGAATGGAATACCTTGTCAGGAAATTGACACTGAACATGTTTGTTGGATAATTCTTTATTTAATTTGGACAGCACATTTTCAGGGAAGTCAGAAGACACTGGCTTTAGCAGATAGAAAAGTCTTTAGAATCCCAAGTCTTACAGTAGCTCAGTAGGCAGGTTTGTTGTGTGGCTGATGGGAAACAATCACAGAACCACAGAATGTTAGGGGTTGGATGGGATCTCAAAACATCATTTAGTCCAATTGCCCTGCCAGAGCAGGATCACCTAGAGTGGGTCAGGAATGCATCCAGGCATATTTTCTATACTCAAGAGAAGATGACTCCACAACCCTTCTGGGCAGCCTGCTCCATGGCTCTTGTCACCCTCACAGTGTCCAAGTTTTCCCTTCTGTTCCCCTGGAACCTCCTCTGCTCCAGCTTGCTCCTACTGCCCCTTGCCCTGTCATTGGACATCCCTGAGCAGAGCCTGGCTCTGTCCTCCCCACACTGCCCTGCACATCTTCATCAATATGGATGAAGTCACCCCTCGGACTCCTCTGCTCCAGGCTAGAGAGCCCCAGGTCCCTCATCCTATCCTCACAGGGAGCTGTTCCACTGCCTTCCGCACCTTTGTGGCTCTGTGCTGGACTCTGTCAAGCAGTTCACTGAGGTCCTTGAACGGAGGGGCCCAGAACTAGATGCAATATTCCAGAAGTGGCCTCAGAAGGGCAGAGCAGGGGGTGAGGAGAGGCTTTCAGCTTTCTTGCACTCATGTTTCCTGATCCATTGTCCATGTTTCCTTTGCAGAATGTTAAGAAGAAGATGTACGGTTGCACTGAAGCATTTTTGGCTGACGCCAAATGGATTTTGCACAACTGCATTATTTACAATGGGGGTAAATATCCACGTGGCCCTTGTGTCCTGGAACAATGAAACTGTGAAACAGGCAAAGGCACTGAGCCATTGGTAGACCTCTAGTTGGCAAATGCTGCAAGTATCTTCCATAGTGACCAGAGTGCCTAAACACAACAGATTTTATTTCTCTTAGCAACTGGCATCCGTCTAACTGCAGGAGCAGATCCAAGCTGTGCTTACCCTTGCTCACTGCACCTTAAAAGCATTTCAAATAAGTTAGAACATGGAATGGGTTGGGCTGGGAGGGACCAACCCCCATCCATCTGGTTCCAACCACCAGGTTGCGTTAGTGTTTTGCCTTGTGCAGTGCCTTTATAGGAGAGCTAGAGAGCAAGTCTCTCGCTGAGAATGTGTCAGTGTTGGGCAGGCTGCCACAGGCTTCAGAAAGGAGCACTGAAATACTGCTCTAGCGAGGAGGAAAGTGCAAGCATGTGCTTTGTGTTTCACATTGGCTCTCTAGCTGGTCTCTTTTGTCTTCAATGCTGATTTTTAAATGTCAACCCTGTTGATTTTAGAATTCCAGTTTCCTTGGTTAAAGCATTTCATTGTTTCCTCAGGAAATCACAAATTGACACAAACAGCAAAAGTCATCATCAAAATCTGTGAGCATGAGGTATGAGTGCCCCGATTATCTTCATTGTTGGCTGTTTTTGAAGTGTTGGATTTCATGTATTGGTGATGAAATAAGGTGTGTTCTCCACTCTCTGTGTTTTCTGGAGCTCCCTGTTTGTGGGCTTTTTATAGTTGGAGATGTATCTCTCTGGCCTGCAGCGTGGTTTGTTTGCAAGGGCACGGCAAGTCTGTCTCCCATAGGATATTCACTGCCTTTGATTAAAGACTTACAATAGGGGATGGAGAGGGAAAAGAAGAAAATGGACACATGGATCCTGCACAAAGACACCTCTGGGTTTGGAAAAAGCGACCCACCTCTGATTCAGAGATGCATTTTTTTGGTGGTTCTTTTGCTGTGATAATATTAAGTTCCTCTGAATGAATGCAAAACTGTGGCCACACTGCTCCTGATAGGAGCCAGGACACTGCTGGCCGTCTTGGCCACCGAAGAAATGTTGATTTCTGACCACAGATTTGTGGGGCAATGATGGTAGCAAAGTAGACAGGATGTCATAACAATCCTGCTCACACTTGGGACTCTTGTTTGAGCTCTGCAGTAAGTCTTTGCTTTTTCTTTTCAGATGAATGAAATTGAAGTATGTCCGGAATGTTATTTAGCTGCTTGCCAAAAACGAGAGAATTGGTTTTGTGAGCCTTGTGTAAGTGAAGGGGTTTGGTGGGCCAGCTAATACATTAAACTAGCACTTCTTGTTTCACTGCTGTTTGTTATCCCCCCCATTGTTTTTTGGTTTTTGGTTACTAAGCCAAGAAAAGCTGCTGTAGTTTGCCAAGGAGTTTGTGCTTGCCCATTGTGCTCTTTGTGAAGTCAGACCCTCTCAGGATGTCGAGCTGTGAGGTTGCATGGTCTCCCAAAAGGATTGGTTCAGTCAGAAATGACTGTAAAGGGTGGCAGCAATCAGGTCACAAGGTCTCTACCATCAAATACAAGATACCTGCTCCTGGGTCATCTGTGCCTGCACTCAGGGGAAGATTTCTGAAGTCTATATGGCTCTTTCTGCAGGCATGGATCTCAGAGTTCAGACTTGATTTTTCTTCAGGACCAAGTAATGGGTTGTCTCTTTCCTGGTTTTTTGTTTAATACTGCACCAAACTTGGGGGAAGATTACTTAGAACTCTGAAGTAGAAGTGCATGACCCAGGCTCTCCCTTGGACTTGCATGAAAATTAGAGAATTTGAAAGGTTTGCCCTAGTCTGAGTTATGTTATGCTGCATATTTCAAAGAATCACAGAATGGCTCAGGTTGGAAGGGACCTCAGAGATCCTCTCTTCCAACCTCCCCAGGCATGGGCAGGGATACCTCTCAACTAGACTTGGCTACTCAAGGCTTCATCCAGCCTGGCCTTGAACACCCTCAGGCAGGAGGCATCCACAACCTCCCTGGGCAGCCTATTCCAGAGTCTCACCATCCTTGTACTGAAGAACTTGGTCCTAAGCTCCAGTCTAACCCTGATCTCCCTCAGCTTCAAGCCCTTCCCCCTTGTCCTGTCTGTAGACACCCTGATGAAAAGTCCCTCTGCAGCCTTCCTGTAGGATTCCTTCAGGTACTGGAAGGCAGCTCTAAGGTTCCCTTGGAGTCTTCTCTTTTCCAGGCTGAACAACCCCAGCTCCTCAGCCTCTCCTCATAGCAGAGGTGCTCCAGCCTTTGGATCATCTTTGTGGCCTCCTCAGGGCTCACTCCCAACAGCTTCAGAAAGGAACATCTGAAGAGGGCTAATAACAATTGCATTAATAAAAAAAGTGCAGTTCCAATGTCTTTAACTCAGACACTTGGGAGTTTCTGTGGGGATTTCTGGTTAATTGGCTTTTTCCCCCTCAAGATTTGTGCTGTGTCTATCACAGGTGTAGCGAAATGGCAGCTTGTACTTGGCAAGTGTCTTGTGCACGCTGGATCCTTACTGAATCTAAATAATACACACAAGGGGAAAAACACTCATGTCTGTTATCAGATTTAAAGGTAATCCTGCTTCTGTTTTCTTACTGTGCATTTTACCTCTTCCCCTAGAGCAATCCCCACCCTTTGGTCTGGGCTAAACTCAAAGGCTTTCCATTCTGGCCTGCTAAAGCACTGCGGGATAAAGACGGCCAAGTCGATGCCCGTTTCTTTGGCCAGCACGACAGGTGGGAGTTGAAGCATGGGATGTCTGTGGCTATACTTTAAAAACTCTTGTTGTAAGTTTGTGCTCTCAGACTTTGTAGGTCTTGTAATTTGAACCTTGGCTCTCATCAGTTACAGACTGCTGCAGCATTTACAGTTTCAGTTTCTTGAATGTTGGTAGTAGAATGTAAGTTGTGTTTGCAAGATTAATGCACAACTGGTCTTGGTGAGTAGCAAGTTCATTCCTGTGCTGCAGAGACTGTACTTCTTAGAGGTGGAAGAGGCCAATGAATTTACAGAGACTGCTCTAATTAGGAGTGTTTTGCTTATTTCATCAGTTCTTACTCATGTTTTCTGTCTTGCTGGGAAGAGTGGAATAAGCTATCAATAAGCTAAGGCATGCAATCAACTTGCTTAGCAAAATTAGGCTTGTTGAAAGAGGAAGGCAGAGATGGTCCTTAGGGATGAACTCAGCTGTGCATATCTTTATGACAAGGCTAAAGAAAGGCAGGCAGAGATGGTCCTTTGGAACAGTCTGAACTGTGCCTGTCATCATGGTTAGGCTAAAATAAATCTGTGTGCACACAAGAGCTGGCAGCAGCAATCGCCAGCCTGAAACACGCTTCTGTTACCTTCTGTTTCTCTGTTTTACACCTAGGGCCTGGGTTCCAATAAATAATTGCTACCTCATGTCTAAAGAAATTCCTTTTTCTGTGAAAAAGACTAAGAGCATCTTCAATAGTGCAATGCAAGAGATGGAGGTTTATGTGGACAACATCCGTAGAAAATTTGGAGTGTTTAACTACGCCCCTTTCCGGACACCCTACACTCCCAACAACCAGTACCAGATGTTGTTGGACCCTGCAAACCCAACCGCTGGAACTGCAAAGACAGACAAACAAGAGAAAATCAAGCTCAACTTTGACATGACAGCATCACCCAAGATTCTCATGAGCAAGTCCATGCTGAGCAGCGGTACCGGGCGTAGGATTTCCTTAACAGACATGCCGCGGTCACCCATGAGTACAAACTCCTCCGTTCACACAGGCTCCGACGTTGAGCAGGATGCTGAGAAAAAAGCAACTTCCAGTCATTTTAGTGCCAGTGAAGAATCCATGGACTTTATTGAGAAAAACACAGGTAAAAACCAAACGAGGGGGGGCTGCAGGACTTGGCATTTGGTTCATCCCCTGGTTTGGTCTCGTGCGCTTTTTCCGAGCAGGCTGTATTGCCACCCGTGGCGATGTTTCAGAGTACTGCCAAGATACTTGTCATTGTGCCCCTGTACTCAGCACTGGTTAGGCCACACCTTGAGTACTGTGTCCAGTTCTGGACTCCTCAATTTAAGAAGGACATTGAGACTCTTGAAAGTATCCAGAGAAGGGCAACAAGGCTGGGGAGAGGACCTCGAGCACAGCCCTGTGAGGAGAGGTTGAAGGAGCTGGGATTGTTTAGCCTGGAGAAGAGTAGGCTCAGGGGAGACCTTGCTGCTGTCTACAACTACCTGAAGGGAGGTTGTAGCCAGGAGGCGGTTGGTCTCTTCTACCAGCAACCTGTGACAGAACAAGAGGGTACAGTTTCAAGCTGCACCAGGGGAAGTTTAGGCTGGAGGTGAGGAGAAAGTTCTTCCCAGAGAGAGTTGGTAGCCATTGGAATGTGCTGGCCAGGGAGGTGGTGGAGTCACCATCCCTGGAAGTGTTCAAGAGGGGATTGGATGTGGCACTTAGTCTAGTAGTCATGAGGTCTGTGGTGACAGGTTGGACTTGATGATCTTTGAGGTCTTAGCCTGGAGAAGAGGAGGCTCAGGGGTGACCTCATTGCCCTCTACAACTACCTGAAAGGTGGTTGTAGCCAGGAAGGGGTTGGTCTCTTCTCCCAGGCAACCAGCACCAGAACAAGGGGACACAGTCTCAAGCTGCGCCAGGGGAGGTTTAGACTCGAGGTGAGGAGAAAGTTCTTCACCGAGCGAGTCATTCGTCATTGGAACGGGCTGCCCAGGGAGGTGGTTGAGTCACCGTCCCTGGAGGCGTTTGGACGTGGCACTTGGTGCCATGGTCTAGTCACGGCGTCTTTGTTCATAAGTTGGACTCAATGATCCTCGAGGTCATTTCCAACCATAGTTATACTGTGATACTGTGATACTGTCTTTTCCAACATTGTCGATTCTGTGATTCTGTTTCAGACCCCCCTATGTGTTTAACTTCAGTAGCACAGAGGAAAGCTGACAAACCTTTGTGTCACAGTCAGAAGGAATAAACAGTCCTGGAAAGTGGCCAGCCCCCTTCAGTTTAAATAGCAGAAAATAGTTGTAGCTATTAAAATGAGTAGAGAGTGGAATATAAATATAATAAAGAAAGGTAAATATATAAACATAAACTAAGTCTCCTCCTAGAAGCATTGCACTGGAACACCTCACCTTTAAGGACAAGTCTGAGGGATCTGGGGTTGTTCAGCCTGGAGAAGGGAAGGCTCCAGGCAGACCTTAGAGCAGCCTTCCAGTACCTGAAGGGAGCTACAAGAAGGCTTCAGAGGGACTGTTTGCAAAGGCCTGCAGTGACAGGGTGAGGGGCAGTGCTTTGAAATGAGAGAAGAGCAGATTTAGATTGGATGTGAGGAACAAGTTCTGCACCATTAGGGTGCTGGAACACACTGTAACAGGTTGCCCAGGGAGGGAGTTGATGCCCCATCTCTTGGAGATACTCAAGGTGAGGCTGGACAAAGCTCTGAGCAAGCTACTCTAGTGGAGGATGTCTGTGCTGACTGCAGGGTGGGGACTGCATTGGATGACCTTTGGAGGTCCCTTCCAGCCCAACCCATTCTGTGACTGGTATAAGTACATGAGTTGGAATTGTGGTTGGCAGCTCTGGGAGTTAATTTATGGTGTTGCTAGCTGGGTAGCTAAAACATGGTAAAATTCCAGTTCCATAGTAAAAAGGAACACACAAAATTTGGACTTCTGTGACTTCCAGTGTAGTCAGATGCCATCTAATCTTGTGGCACTCAGGCAATCTACTTTATCTTGGTTCTTCTCATCCATAAAAGAAAGTTCATTGCTCTCTGAACAAAAAGATGCAGTAAATGAATTAATGTGTTTTAAAGCTTTGGGTTTGGTGACAGGATGTCTTTGTGTTCCCTTACAGCTGTTAGATACAGCGCCATTTATTACTGATCTTACTCTTTCCAGCCCATAAAGACTAGGCTGTGAAACTACCTATGGGTACAGAAGTGTCTTGTGATGTGGTCCTGTCCATCTGCAGAACGTGGTGACAAAGTAACTGCATGACTATAAAGCTCTGACAATGCTGGGATTTTTCAGTAGAGTCACGTGTCAGGAGGAGTCATTTAGTACATAAATGATGGTGTGTCTGTGTGTGCACAGCCTTTATGCCCAAGGTGTAGCTAAAAGCTGCTGCTTTGTGGCTTGAAATACAGAGCTTCTATTGTACCACATGCTGAGTTCTTCAGAGTAGTGAAGATAATGATGGGAACTGCCATACCAGCTGCTTTGTCAGGTAAAGCTAGAAGAGGAGAGATGTTATCCTGGTGCTCTGCATTCTTGATTTTCACAGCAGTTCTGGGGAGTTCTGACTTTTCTTTTCCTCAGGCTTTACTGTCCTGTGTCGTAGTGTGTAGAAATACTGGGCTGCCCCTAGCAGCAGTTAAACTGGAATATTCCATCTCCCACCTGGCAGCCTCCCTGTCAAATGCAAACTTTTGTATGGTTTCCTTCATGTACAAATTGTGCTGTCCTGTTCCTGGAGTCTGTGCTTCAGTGCAAAAGCAAATCAAATTATTTCTTTGCTGTAAAACAAAATTCAGGAAGTTTGAGTGCACTGGACTGAGACAGAGATGTTTAGATTTGGATGCCTTTGTTGTGTAGGTTGAATGATAACAGTGTGCAGGTAATGTAGAAAATGGGAACAGCTCCTGAAGCAGCACATAGTGCTGCCCATGAGCAGTCTGCAAAGATGTGGACAGTCCTGGATGTACTGGGGAGGAAAGTGTCCAGCAGTGAGTTTAAGAAGATATTGAGAGCATTAGGCAGAGATTTAAAAGACAGAAATGAGTCTTTTGCTGATGAAAATGAATCCTTTTGCTTAGGTAAAGGCCTGCAGATGCCTCCCTTTGCTAGACTGTTTGGCTGTTCCCCTAAGTTTGGATTTGAAGCCTTATTTTCTGGAGAACAAAAGGCTCAGAGCAGAGGATTTTACTTAACCTTTATAAACCCCAGAAAATTCTATTATTTTCTCAGAGACATTTGGACACTGATCTCCAGCTTACTTAACTTTAACTTACTCTCTTAACTATGATTTGTGCTTTTAATTCTGTGTCAATGTAGCCAGAAAATGGAGTAAATGTTTGAGTTTATGTCTGCTTATTCATGAGTTAAAACATACACCACTTGAGAGTGTCTGGATCAGCTCAAATAACCAAACCTTGAAAGCTAGAAACTTTCTGTCACTGCAAACAGACTGGAATTGAGGGTAGACCCACCTCTGACCTACCTGTGTAGCTGCAAGGACATTATTTTCCTTAATGATTTATTTCTTTATTAAACTGTGTTAAGTTTTATTATTCCTTTATTAAAGAAATAGTTAATCATTTCAACATTGTGTTATATCTGTTTTAATTTATGAAGACAGCCACTTTCTCTGCTTGTGTAGGCTTAAAAGCTGGTTTGTCCCAGTGAATAGAGCTTTATTGTGATTGACTTGAATCTGCCTTTATTGATTTTGTGGTGTTTTTTTCAGCTTCTCCAGCACCAACGCGAACAGGTCAAGCAGGGAGCTTGTCAGGCAGTCCCAAACCTTTCTCTCCTCAAGCATCAACACCAATTTCTGCTAAGCAAGAAAGGACCTCCACACCAGGAAGCATTCTGAATCTTAATCTTGGTTAGTCTTGAAAACCTCCTGCTGTTATTGCTGCATAAATGACAGTGGTGTCAATGCAACATGAGGTGATCAAACTTGTGTGTGTGTGGTGCTGACTGAAGGGCTTGAAATGAGGCACGTGTGCAGTTACTGTTTCATCACAGAGGCTGTTCTCTTCTGTTTCCTAATTCAGAGTTCCTGTTACCTTTTTTCTCCTTGACAGAATGAAGTAGTTAGAAAATGGTTTGGTTTTTATTAGCTGAATTGTACAGATGAATGTTTCTCAAGGTTGTAATTGGATGGGCATTGCTGCTCTTCACCCTCAGGTCTATCAAGTGAATTGCCTGCAAGGCTTTCTTGGGGTCTCTAGGGTTTAGGAGTTATTAGGGCTGCTGCTTCCTCACTGCATTCACATCACCTCCTCACTGGCCATTCTTTAGGGAGACAGATGGATGAAAGGAATTAGCAGATGTCTTGAAACTCCCTGGGAGTACATTTTGGGATTGTGTTGCTTTAAAAGATGAAATAAGCAAGTGTAAAGTTGCTAAAATAGCTCTGATGGCCAAACAGATGTAAATCAGTTTCCTCAGGCATGGTTTATTCTTGGGAGTATTCTGATTCAGTTCTGGCTACTTTTTACCTCCATGTGATATCTGAGGAGGAAGTTCTTCACCATGAGAGTGGTGAAGCCCTGGAATGGGCTGCCCAGGGAGGTGGCTGGGGTGCCGTCCCTGGAGGTGTTTAAGACCAGGCTAGACAAGGCTCTGGCCAGCCTGATCTAGTGTGGTGTGTCCCTGCCCATGGCAGGGGGGTTGGAACTAGATGATCCTTGTGGTCCCTTCCAACCCTGACTGATACTGTGATATTAGATAGAGAAACAGGATTCTGCCCTTTTGGGTTAGCCAAACATTTTAGGGGAACTTGAGCAAAAATGCTGAATTCCTGTTTCCAGCATGTTACAGATACTCTGCTTCTGGGTACAAGCTCACAAGAGTATTTTTGAGTGTGTTGAGCTGTTTGTGTGGAAGTAATGACAGAATTAATTCTGCTGCTGTTTGTTGCCTATCTGAGGTGACAGTGCATTTGGAAAAACAGTAAGAAGCAAGTAGTCTGCAGCTGTTTGGGCTCCAGATAGGCAATATCAGCTGGAGCAGAGAATGTTTTGACTGAAGAGTGTAGTTAAAAACTCTGACCCTGTGGCCCATGCACAGTACTTTGAAGGAAGAGCCAGTGTGCTTGTAGGGGGTGTATCAGTTACTCTTGCAGCTCTAGGCGACTTTCACTCTTTGGTTAAAGGAATCATAGTCATCTGTGCTTCCTGTGGTTTCCAGGTGTGACTTACTGTCTTACATAATGTGTCTTGCTGTCATACATAGTGTGAGCAAAGCTTTTCTCTGGAAGAAAAACAAAAGTGGAAGTCCAGAAAGAAAGACAGCGACATACCTTGAGCAGAGCGCTGGCTGGACTCAGACTGGCTTCCAGTTCAGCAGTAAGGAAACCAGACAGGTTTAGTGCCTTAGAATCTCAGCACTCCTGGCAAAGAATAGTGCTGGCAGGCAGCTTCCAGGCTTGAATGATGATTTGTTGATAATTTCACTGTGATGGAGGAAAGGTCCCCATAAGAAATTCCTGTGAAGTGCTTGGTGTCAGCAAGGACGAACCCAATGCTCGCAGTAAAGTGAAATGTTTCAGATTGTTTCCGTTGTTAGTCAGTAAAATCTCTCTCATCTGCACAGGGATCGCTTTTCTTTTTGCAAAACATCTCTCTTAGTCTTTTTTTTGTTCCTTCTCTAGATCGTAGCAAAGCTGAGATGGATCTGAAGGAGCTGAGTGAGTCAGTCCAGCAGCAAACCACTCCTGTGCAGCTCATCTCCCCAAAGCGACAGATCCGCAGTAGGTTCCAGCTTAACCTTGACAAGACAATAGAGAGCTGTAAAGCACAGCTTGGTGAGTGTGACTGAAGGCTGCACTTGAGGAAATCTTGACTTGGAGCTTAAAAAGTTTTTGCATAGTAAAACCTGAAATACTTGGTGCATTACAATGAGGAGTGGGTATTTGAACTCTTTAAGCAGGTAGAATGGACTGAACCTGTCTCATTTAAAATCCAACCAGACTAGATGGTTTCAGTTTTGGCAGCAAGCTTTCATCTTTGAATCTGTTTTTCTGCTGTGGTGATGTAGGCAGTGTGACAGGATCCTACTCCTAGTATTTGCTTTGTAGACTGAAAAAACTGATGGATTGTACCTAACTTAGGGCAGTTGCACAAATGAGTATAGCCAGTCACACAGGAGCTGAATGCTGGTAGAAAGCTCAGTGTTGGCTGGTGCTCAAGTAAAGAGGTTCTGGATGGTTAAAAAGTGGGATTTTCTCCTCCCTAGATATGTGCAGTCTAAACTGGATTCTGCAGACATGCATGTGAATTACTGAGCAGCTGAAGAGTGTTACTGACTGCAAGGTGGTTTCTTGTGTTTACAAATAATTCCTTACTGTGTTTGGCAGCACTGGGTCCTGAGTCAAACAAAAGAGCTTGCAGGCAGTGGTAAAAACCCCAGTGAAAGGAGGGCCACTGAATGAGACACAAATATGAACTGGAATATGTAGAAGGTAATTGTTAGAGATCTGGGGTTGAGCTAGAGCACTGCGGGGCTGACAGCTAGGATGATGGTATCTGTACACTTCATTCCAGCATATGTAGAGTACTTGTATTGGTACTGTCAGTCTGATGTCAGCATGGAATGTACTTTCCTCCCCACAATTAGGAATAAATGAAATATCTGAAGCTGTTTATACTGCAGTAGAACACAGTGACTCTGAAGATTCTGAGAAGTCTGACACCAGTGACAGTGAATATAGTGATGAGGATCAGAAATCAAAGAATGATCAAGAGGATGGAGAGGACAAGGAAGGTGCCAGAAGTGACAAAGAATCCTTGAGCTTGAAAAAAAAACCTAAACCCCCAGCACAGAATGAAGACAAGGAGGAACTTAAAAGCACAAGTCCAGAAGTGGAGAAAACTGATGATGCAGTCAAGGAGAAGGCACTCACAGACCCTGAGAAAGACTTCTGTGAAAAGGCAAAAGGTTTGCAGCATCCAGCAAAAGAAAAACTGAAAGGGAAAGATGAAACAGACTCTCCAACTGTGCATCTAGGACTGGACTCTGATTCTGAGAGTGAACTTGTCATCGACCTGGGCGATGATCATTGTGCCCGTGAAGGAAGGAAGAGCAAGAAAGAATCTAAAGAGCCTCCTCCCAAACAAGACGGTAGGGTGAAATGCTTCCCTTCCTTTCTGCCTTCTGCTCTCTTCTCCAAGCCAGAGTTCTCATCTCTGGTTTTGCAGTAAGATAAAAATATCTGTGCTGAACCCATTTTTTCAGGAATGGTTTCTCGTTCTTGGCGACTGTGAAAGAAGTTTTTGTTCCCCCTTACAGCTTCTGGTTTAAATAAAATACAGGGTCATGGAGGGCTTTTTGCAGCAGCACAGGGCTTTGACCAGCCCCATTTCTGTTCTGTGACAAATGCAGGATTTGTTGGGCAGTTGTTAATGGCTTCCAGTTGAATCTTTACACTTCCATAGGTCTCCCAAAGCTGCAGGTAGAGAATAAGTTGGAACTTGGCAAACGTACAGATTGCATTAGGTCCCCTCAGAGCCTGGGTAAAGGCTCTCAGTAATGATCAGAGCAGCAGCTACATCACATGGCTTGGCTCTGGATATTGTCCTGGTTTCTCTGTCATGCTAGAAGAGGAAAGGAGTCTCAGTGAGGAAAGGGCTTTTGCTAATCTTGTTCTGTGTGGTAGCCTTTGGACAAAATGAAATAGAACCCCAAATTTCACTGAGTGAACAATACTTTATTCTTCATCTAACTTTTTTGTAGCTGTGAGATCTTAAAATGCCTCTGTCCAGAGAAGAGATCTGGTGCATGCATCTCTGGAGGTGTTTCCCCCCATCAGAAGCCAGGCAGTGCAGCAGCCTTCTCTTTCAGTCATTTTTTTCCTAGCCATGGCTTTGAAGGAATTCTCCAGTTCCTGAATTGATCTGATAAGTGGAACAGTGAGCTCTAAAACCTGGAAGCAGGCATGGATACCTTAAATACAGATGGTGCTTGCTTGTCAGTGCCAGCCTGACAAGTTTGGTGTGCTGTTCCTTCAGTCCTTGCCCAGGCTAGAAACATCCTAAAACATGCTGGCCCCTCCCATGTTTTCTCAGGGAGGTCAGGCTGTTTCTTCTGGCTCTTAGACTTTTTGTTTTGCTTTGCTCAGTGACTGGTGCTTTGGAATTGCCACCAGCTTCATGAGATGAGTTGACTTGTAGAATACCAACTGCCTTGAAGAAAATAATTCAAAGTAACCTGGCAGGTGTGTGTGGCCCTTCCAAAAGTTAGATGGGTAGTTATGGAACAGGTGTGGTGGTGACAAGCTGGCATTACATTTTATGTTTGTTTAGTTGTAGGTAAAACTCCACCTTCCTCTAGTGCCAGCACCCAGCCTCTACCAGAAACTCCAGTCCTTACCCGCTCTGCAGCCCAGACTCCACCAGCTGGTGTGACAGCAACAACCAGCGCTGCTTCCACTGTTAGTGCTCCAGCTGCAGCCACTGGCAGCCCTGTGAAAAAGCAGAGGCCTCTGCTGCCCAAGGAAACTGCCCCTGCCGTGCAGCGGGTGGTGTGGAATTCCTCCAACAAGTTTCAGACATCCTCCCAGAAATGGCACATGCAGAAGGTGCAGAGACAGCAGCAGCAGCAGCAGAGCCAGCAGGCTCAGTCACAGCAACCTCAGTCCTCTCAAGGGACGAGATACCAGACAAGACAAGCAGTTAAAGGTATACACTTTGTAACTCACTGTACCTGTGATGCCATAATTCCCCAGTAGTGATCCCAGTGCTCCAAGACTGCCCAACCAGGAGTTCTTCCATGTAAACAAATCTCAAAGTGTAGTTCTGCTCTGATAAGTGACTTTAGAATACAGCAACTTGCTCAGCAAACCTTCTCCTTGTGGTGTGTATTTGGAGTCCTGTCTCCTTCTTTTAATGACAAAAACCTTGTGTGTAGATATAGTGTTGCCATCCTTAGCCATCACAGATTTGGGAGAGTAAACTGAATTCTTTTCTGGATTAAATGATAAAGCTATTAACTGTCCCAGCTGCATGGTTCCCACTGTCACATCTCCAAACTGGACCCATTTTATCCTGACAAGAGGCTGTTCTGAAGGTTTTTCATAGGGTGTAACTTGACCAACAGTGAAGTGACGCAGGCTACACTGATCTTTGAAATCTCTGTAGCAAAGCTTTGATATCAGTTTGCTGAGCAAACAGCCATGGCATTTTACCATGTTTTTACAACTGTTCTTTTGCTGTCCTATTCCTTAGAGGTTTTGCTAGTAGTAGGCATATGGTGGTATAAGCCCCTCCTTCTGTGGCTTCACTTCACAGAGCAGCAACTTCAAGTCTCACTTCATTTGTGATGTGAAGTTAATAAGCTGGACTGTTCCCTGGTGTGCCTGAGGGATAGATGCTCCCTTCTGCTAACACTGCTGCCAAGCTGGTGACTCCATACAGAAGAGAGGTTTAGGTTGTGGCTCACATGCATCTCTTTACCAGAGGCACATTCCCCTAGTCCCAAACTGCTTTTGTGACTGCCATCTAAGAAGTGTTTTAAGAGACTCAGACTTGAATGTGACAGCACCATCATATGAGCTGAACCTGAACTGTTCAGTTTAGGGGTTGGTTTGATCAAGATGTTTACTGTTGAGCACATCACAGCAGTGTTCCATCTCAGATACCAGCTTCTAAAATAGAGCAAGATTACACAAATTCTGTTTCTTATTTACTGAATTGGCACAAACAAAACTGGGCTACATGGAGATAAACATGAATGGCTTTTTTATTTCAGTAATTCCTGTTCTGAGGCTGTTGGCAGTGCAGGCATCTGTTACAATATGACTCATTACAAAGAGGCTGAAAAGAGCTACCCTAAAACCATCACATTTTAAAGTCCT
Source organism: Melanerpes formicivorus (assembly GCF_026170545.1). Taxonomy (NCBI): domain Eukaryota; kingdom Metazoa; phylum Chordata; class Aves; order Piciformes; family Picidae; genus Melanerpes; species Melanerpes formicivorus. Next base: position 2,701,634 of record NW_027142371.1, on the reverse strand, counting down.
TAAAGCAGATGAAGAGGTGATGGTCTCTGCACTTTGATTTGTGCTCTCCTTGTTGAGTTGCCCACTGTTTGACATTAGTTGAAATACTGAGGGAAGATGGGAAGACTTTTCATATCCTGTTTAACACTGTGAATAACTTCCTTGCTTTGATGTGACATTCCTTGCTGTGCAGCCAACCAAAGACTAATGTCTATCTGGATACATGTATATTAAACATGTCACAACACCACTAAAAATCAGCAGCATTCATAACAAAAGTATGGGAGTAGCATTCCCTGGGGGAGGCTTTCTGCAGCAGTGGCTCCTTAAGCCTTGCTGCAGAGCAAAAAGAGAAGAAATTCAGGAATGCACCTCAGAAATATGGCAAATGAGGATGTCACAGAGTCTGACTTCTGCTGATGTGTGTGGTATCAGTTGGGAGCTCTCAAGACTGAGAGGTTAGGAAGTGGGATGAAAGAGTCCCAAAACAGGAGGATTGCAGAGCTGAGGAGACATTTGCATTAGCCAGTCTAAAGTAATAAGTTTCATAGCTGTGTTTGCTTCATTGTCTTGAAGCCTGACAGTTCTGTACAAGTTCAGTGGCTGGGCACTGTGCAGTTCCTTGGTTAAATGGCACCAGTGTATGGATCATTGAGTCTCTGAGCTGGTCAGGTGCACACACTGAAGTCAGACATTACAGTTAGAAGTTTGCCTGTTTTGAGCATTGTTCCTGTGATTGATCTGCTGTATGTTCTCTTTTCTTAGCTGTGCAGCAAAAAGAGATCACCCAGAGCACTTCCACATCCACTATAACCTTGGTTACAAGTACTCAGCCCATTTCTATGGTTACCAGTTCTGGATCTGCAAGTACCCTTTCTTCCTCACTTAACACAGACTTGCCCATTGCAACAGCTTCAGCTGATGTGGCTGCAGACATTGCTAAATACACTAGCAAAGTAAGTTCCTGAGCAGGGGTTTGCAAGTGAACTTGAGCATTTTGACATTTCACATCCTGACCTGACTTCCTTTGCAGGTTGTCACATGTGCCCCATTCCTTCCACTAGGAAGGACCAGCTAGGTTTTGGTGAGGGTGCCGAGCCATCCTTCTAGAGCTGGCTGAGTGCTGCCATTCCATGCTTGAGTGTGTGTGCAGAGGCTCCAGGCCCCATGGCTGCTGTTTGTTTACCTTACCATACACAGACCACTTTCTGTGTTTTCCCCTGAAGGTGTAGACAGCCTCTCAGCTCCATATTGACAGCAGACATTCATGTTGCTTCAGCTGTGGCCAGTAGGACAGAAAGACCCTTCTGTTGTAACCACTGGATGGCTTCAGCAGATGGTAACTGGTCATCCAGTGTGTGTTCATGTCTTAAACCAAAGCTAGGTTATGACAGAGAAGATGAGATACAGTACCTGTGTCATGACAGTGACAGTGAGGGATGGGACATCAGCTTTTCATATCTCTCTTAGATCTTTAAAGTGAAAAAATCAAGGTGAATACTGTATAAATAAATGAAGTTTGGTACCTGAGCATTAGAAGCACCAGAATCAAGAAGAGCATGGCCAGGGGAGGTTCTCTTCCCCCCTTTGCCCTGGTGAGACCTCATCTGGAGGAGTGTGTCCAGTTCTGGGCCCCCAGCTCAAGAGAAAGAAGGAACTGCTTGAGAAGATATAGGAGAGGCTACAAAGAGGGTCAGGGGACTAGAACATCTGTCTTAAGAAGAAAGGCTGAGGGACTTGGGCATAAACCTGAGCATAGGAAGTTCCATCTAAACATGAAGAGGATCTTCTTTATTTTGAGGATGGCAGAGAACTGGAACAGGCTGCCCAGAGAGGTGGTGGAGTCTCCATCTCTGGAGTCATTCAAAACTTGCTTGGATGCCATCCTGTGCAGCCTGCTCTGGGTGACCCTGCTCTGGCATGGGGGTTGACTAAATGATCTCCAGAGGTCCCTTCCAACCTCTTAACGTTGTGTGATTAACCTTGACTGTCATCTTCCAGTGTTCTCACTCAGCCATGTGGGCTTGTTGGGACTGGCAGTGGTTAGCAATTTACTTCTGTTTATTTTGTTTTGCATTGAGTTTCTTCCCCAAACATCTGGTTATATATTTTATATCTATATACTTCCTCTATCAGTGATAGTTTCTTGGAAAGGTAGCAAGTCAAGCAAACAGTTCACCAGTTCAGCACACTTAAAAATCAGAGCCCAGTTCAAAGGTGTGGTGTTCTGCCACCTAAACAGTCCCCTAAAAGCAGCCCCAGATACGTACACAGAGCTATGGGGCACTGTTCATAGTGATGTAAGTCCCCAGCAGGGTGGTTGAAAGGAAGTGAAAGTGAAGAATATGTTTTTATTTCTTTTCCAGATGATGGATGCCATCAAAGGAACCATGACTGAAATATATAATGATCTCTCCAAAAATACCACTGGAAGTACCATAGCTGAGGTTAGTGCAAAATACAAGTTCAGTAATGCTGGCCTGTATTTGAGCATCCCTGTGTAGTAGCAGCACAGAGCTGTACCTGCTGGAGCTCCTGGTTCTGTACTGCTTTAGAGGTGGTGCAGGAAAGTGGCTTGGACAGGAGCACACTGTGTTGGGTTAGGAACTGGCTGGAGGTTGAGCCTAGAGAGTGGTGGTGAATGGTGCCACATCCAGCTGGCAGCCAGGCACTAGTGGTGTGCCCCAAGGATCAGTGCTGGGCCCCATCCTCTTTAACATCTTTATTGATGATCTGGATGAGGGCATTGAGTCCATCATCAGTAAATTTGCGGGTGACACCAAGCTGGGGGCAGGAGTTGATCTGCTGGAGGGTAGAGAGGCTCTGCAGAGGGACCTCGACAGGCTGGACAGATGGGCAGAGTCCAAGGGCATGAGAATGAACACATCCAAGTGCCAGGTTCTGCACATTGGCCACAACAACCCCATGCAGAGCTACAGGCTGGGGTCAGAGTGGCTGGAGAGCGGCCAGGCAGAGAGGGACTTGGGGGTACTGGTCGATGGTAGGCTGAACATGAGCCTGCAGTGTGCCCAGGCAGCCAAGAGGGCCAATGGCATCCTGGCCTGCATCAGGAACAGTGTGGCCAGCAGGAGCAGGGAGGTCACTGTGCTCCTGTATACTGCACTGGTTAGGCCACACCTCGAGTCCTGTGTCCAGTTCTGGGCCCCTCAGTTTAGGAAGGAGGTTGACTTGCTGGAGTGTGTCCAGAGAAGGGCAACAAAGTTGGTGAGGGGTTTGGAACACAGCCCTGTGAGGAGAGGCTGAGGGAGCTGGGGTTGCTTAGCCTGGAGAAGAGGAGACTCAGGGGTGACCTTATTGCTCTCTACAACTACCTGAAGGGAGGTTGTAGCCAGGTGGGGGTTGGTCTCTTCTCCCAGGCAATCAGAAGCAGAAAAAGAGGACACAGTCTCAGGCTGCGCCAGGGGAGGTTTAGGTTGGATGTTAGGAAGAAGTTCTATACAGAGAGAGTGATTGCCCATTGGAATGGGCTGCCTGGGGAGGTGGTGGAGTCACTGTCGTTGGAGGTGCTCAGGAGGAGACTTGATGGGGTGCTTGGTGCCATGGTTTAGTTGTTTAGGTGGTGTTGGATTGGTTGATGGGTTGGACATGATGATCTTGAAGGTCTCTTCCAATCTGGTCTGGTCTATTCTATTCTATTCCATTCCCCTGCACAGATGTGTGGTGGGCTCTCCAAGAGAAGCAGTGAGCCATCAAGCCAGGTCCTTAAAGCTGCTGTCAGGTTTCACTTTGCATCACCTTGTTTAAAATAAAAAGTGCAGTGATTCTTTTGCATGGATTTGGCCACCAGAGGAACAAGATTTTACTTTACTTCTGGTGCAGTAGCTTGGTCCAGATACACCACCATCACTGGAGGTGTTTAGGAAGAGACTGGATGGGGTGCTTGGTGCCATGGTTTAGTTGATTAGGTGGTGTTGGGTGATAGGTTGGCCTCGATGATCTCAAAGGTCTTTTCCAACCTGGTTAATTCTGTTCTGTTCTATATGATTCTGGCCACAGCTTTTTAGACTTCTTACTTCTTGTGTTTTTCATGAAATGCTGTGCATGGCTCTAATTGCCTCCAGAGTTAGCACCTGGTGCCTTTGAAGTGTTCTCTTTAAACTTGGAAAAAGCAGACCGAGCAGTGCAAAGCAAGTCCTGAGTGTGACCAAACGCAGGGAGAATATGAGGGTTTGGTTGCTTGTTCCAACCAAGCTAAGGGAGTCAGGATTTTGAGCAGTGATATTTGTATTCCCAGTCCATAGGGAATGGAAAACTTGCTTTCCTAAGCCTCACCTAGGTTAGGAGAAGAGAAATGAAATGAAATGCCATAATAATGCCCCCAGCAGACACGCTGGAGGGAAGGGAGGCCATCCAGAGGGACCTGGACAGGCTGGAGAGGTGGGCACAAGCCAACCTCATGAGGTTCAACAAGAGCAAGGGCAGGGTCCTGCATCTGGGTCGAGGCAATCCCAGGCACAAATCCAGGCTGGGCAGTGACTGGCTGGAAAGCAGCCCTGAGGAGAGAGACTTGGGGATGCTGGTGGAGGAGAAGCTCAACATGAGCTCTCAATGTGCACTTGCAGCCCACAAAGCCAATCAGATCCTGGGCTGCATCAAGAGAAATGTGGCCAGCAGGGCCAGGGAGGTGATTCTCCCCCTCTACTCAGCTCTGGTGAGACCCCACCTGGAGTACTGCCTCCAGTTCTGGAGCCCCTATTCCAAGAGGGATCTGGAGGTGCTGGAAGGTGTCCAGAGAAGGGCCATGAGGATGAGCAGAGGGCTGGAGCACCTCTCCTATGAGGACAGACTGAAGGAGTTGGGGCTGTTCGGTCTGGAGAAGAGAAGGCTCCCAGGTGACCTCATTGTGGCCTCCCAGTATCTGAAGGGGCCTACAGGAAGTCTGGGGAGGGACTTCTCAGGATCTCAGGTAGTGATAGGACTAGGGGGAATGGAATGAAGCTGGAGGTGGGGAGATTCAGGCTGGATGTGAGGAGGAAGTTCTTCCCCATGAGAGTGGTGAAGCCCTGGAATGGGTTGTCCAGGGAGGTGGTTGGGGCCCCATCCCTGGAGGTGTTTAAGCCCAGGCTGGATGAGGCTCTGTCCAGCCTGATCTGGTGTGGGGTGTCCCTGCCCATGGCAGGGGGTTTGGGACTAGATGATCCTTGTGGTCCCTTCCAACCCTGACTGATTCTATGATACTGATAAATGCAAATAATAAACACACAGTAATACATAATAAATACAAACTAATAAATGCAAATAATAATAAATACAAACAAACCTGAGGGATAGCTTCTTGATTCCAGTCAAGCCTTGACTCACTTCAGAGGAAGCAAGAGCAAGTTCAGGAGCAGTGCTTTTGTTCTCAGTCTGTGCTCTTTATGGTCAGCAAACCTGGCCAACATTGAGTTAAGGCTGGGCTTTGCTATGCTCTTGTCCTTGTGTTGATGGGAAGGAGCCTTGCTGGAGGTGGTGCTCAGGCTCTCTGCTGTGTGTTGCTGTGTGCCAGTGCTGTGTTCACACTGCACCCTGCTCACTGTCCCTAATCATCTCTGGCTTTTCAACTTCAGATTCGGCGCCTGAGGATCGAGATCGAGAAGCTTCAGTGGTTGCATCAACAGGAGCTCTCAGAGATGAAGCACAACCTAGGTATGGAAGTGCCAGCCCAAAATGGTGTCAGGTTCTGTCCTGCACAGCAAATCCTGATCCCCATGGTGTGCATTGCCTTTGGCATGTCCAAGGGAAGGGCTGATGGTGGTGGACCCCTTGGTGGGAAGAAAGTTGCAGTTTCCTGATCAAACCCCTTTTTAAGCTCCGTGCAGTTCAGACTGCCCTAGGGCTGTCTATAGAGTGCCCTCCTCCACTGTGTGACTCTTTTTGCAGAGCACATCTGGAATCAAAGTGAATTAAGGGCTGAATAACTCCATATTCAGACTTACATCTTTGGTTTGCTGATTGCATTTTGCTCTTTCAAATCAGGGCAGACCAGTTATGCCAGTGCTGCACTCTAGTTACAGCATTCTTCAGTCACTTGGTACTGCAGCAACTCCTCTGCAGCTCACAGAGCCTTTAGGTGTGCTCAGAAATGAAGGCCCTTTAAACCCTTTGTCTCCAGGGATCTGTTCATAACTGTGGGAACTGCTCTCAGAGCAGTCCTGAAGTAATAGGCTCCAGTTGACAACTTTGCTCATGTAGTGATGAGTTTGCACAGCTTTGTCAGTGTCCCTCCTAGAGCTGGCCTGTTTTGGTTTGTAAAGAAACCAAGACACCATGAACAGCTGATCTGCTGAGATGAGAGGAGGAGATGAGAGAGGAAATACAATTCTCTCCTGTGAATACTGCAGCAGAGTAGAAGTCTGGGCTTGTGGGGACAAAGTGTGTTGAGCAGCATCCTTTCTGTGCTCATGGTGCACCTAGCACCCCTGGGTTCTCACCTAGAAATAAAGCATTAAACAAATGGGAGGTAAAATTGTTGAGGGTGAAAGTCCTGGTGCCGAAATAAGAACTGAAGATGGGAGAGATTAATTGGTTGAGTGGCTATGAAACAGAGATGCCCAGGCTCTGGGAATGTTGAGGTTGTTACTTTTATTTTCATGTTGCCTTTGAACTCATGCAGATTGTTGGTTTTGCACCTTGCTGTTGGGAGGCAGAAAATGCAAACCTTCTCTGTCTTTGCATTCTGAGTAGAACTGACAATGGCTGAAATGCGCCAGAGCCTAGAGCAGGAGCGAGATCGTTTGATTGCGGAGGTGAAGAAGCAGCTGGAGCTGGAAAAGCAGCAAGCAGTGGATGAAACTAAAAAGAAGCAGTGGTGTGCCAACTGCAAGAAAGAGGCCATCTTCTACTGCTGTTGGAACACCAGCTACTGTGACTATCCCTGCCAACAAGCTCACTGGCCGGAGCACATGAAGTCTTGCACACAGTCAGGTAATCCTGCTCTGGATTGTCTGTTCACAGCTGAGGGGGCTAGGGTAGGTGACCCACAGTGACACTGTGCTTCATCTGCTTGGGTGCAGTGACTGTGGGCTGGTACACCTGGGTAGTGGCTACTGTGTCTTCCCTTTCTTTTAGCTACTGCAACACAGCAAGAAGCAGACCCTGAGATTAGCACAGAAACGTTAAACAAATCGTCCCAGCCCAGCTCAAGCGTGCAGCCGACACCTACAGAGCCAGCCAGCACCCCGAAGGAGAAGGAAGGTTCAGCTGAGAAGAGCAAAGAGAGTGTTACAGTGAGTATTGGTCTGGCCACTTCCAACCAAAACACAGTATGAGAGTTCTGTGAAATCTGCCCCTGGGGCCTTCCCTGGACCAGCCAGGAACTGACCATCATTTGCATATTCAAAGAAGGTGCTTTGGGGAGTGAGGCAGGGAGTAACCCATTGGGTTTTTTCCTTCATCTTGGCAAAAATATCTCCTGTCCTCTGGGAACACCCTTTCCCCCTCACTCATTCCCAATACACCTTGTGTTGGCTTGACTCATCCTTCCAGCCAAAGGGGACTGGACCTCTTTCTCTCTCTCTCTCCAGGACCCATCAGTGTAGCTTCTGGTCTGGATCTTTCGATACAAGTTGCCTTCTGATAAGCAATACTGACTGCAGCACTTCCAAGCCCTTCTTGCCTGGGGGTTCAGAGGCCAAGCTCAAGACCTGCATTCAGATCAACTTCCTTATCACAACAGACTGCCACTAGGGTACCACAGTGGTCCATAACACAGCAATTCACCTGGATCTACAGCTAACGGAGCAGTGTGCAGTTACCAGATCCTCCATAGCAGCTACTCTGATAGTATTCAGTAGGCAAGGATGAGCAAATGCTCCAGTACAAGGGACTTAACATTGCATATATAGAAAATGTTTATAGAGAAGATTCTGCTTTCTAGGTAGGGCTTGACTATTAGCAATTTCAGCATCGTTTTTCTTCTGCCCTTGCAAGATTTATTATAAATGAAGAATTTTATGGGGGGGGCTGATCCTTCAAACCCTGACACATGATCCCCCACATCAGTAGGAGCCTTGTTGTATTTTAAAATATTAAAAGCAAACTAATTTTGTAGTATTGTGATTCCAGCATGATGTCTCATTGAGATAGTCCTATAGAATTGGGAAGCATAGTAAACTAGAGAGCTGTGTTCATTTCTCGACACTTTTGCTACTGTCTGGTGTTAGATCTCTGGGCTTGACTTGTCATCTAAGGGAGAAGCAGATTTGAAGAGGGGGAAAAAGGCTGTGCTGTTCCACCTGAATGCTCTGCTGAGGTCACTTAACCTCCAGCTCACTCCATGTCCATGTGCATTGCTTGTGGCAGCACAACCTTTGTATTACTGGGGAAATAAGGGACGGGGGAAAATCCATCTCCTAAGAAAAACTTTTGCCAGGGAAGATTCCAGTTACACAAATCTGGAACTTGCTTTTTCACATAGATGTTCTACCTGAAACATCATGCTGTGTACACTGATCATGTTCATAATCTGAGTTGTGTTTCATTAACCAAGTAGTAACCTGTGAATTCCTTAAGAGCCAAATTCTTAACACAAGCCAAACACCCAGCGTAAAGTTCGTGTTTTAGTGACAGCTAGGTGGAATTTCTGTAAAAGCTGAGACTTCTACTGAGGTTGCCTGTGCTGTCTCTGCAGATAGCAACAGGTGTGACAAGCAGCCAGCCTATAAAACTGGTCCAGGTACCGCAGACCACCACCTATATTCCAACTACTCAACCCACAATTGTAAGTACAACGTCATCATTTAAAGTCTGCAGTAGTTGCTGTTGCTGGCATTGCAATTGCTCAGTATTTCTGGGGGGCTGTCTCCATCTGCTGTTCTCTCAGGACATGAATTCACTGGTGTAGTCTCACCTTGCAGTGCAAAATGTCTTTATTTTGCTGTGCAACATTCCAGCCTTTCCTTTCATCCTTCCCTGGTGCGAGGATGAGGTGCGGTGGAGGCGCTGAGGACAGGCAGAGCTGTGCAGTGCTGTGTTAGGTGTGTGTCTGTTCATGTATATACTGGAGCACAGCATTATGTAAATAGAGCACATTTCTTTTGAATAGCTTCTGTCTGTGGTATCCTAAAGAGATTTAATGTAATTCTGAGCTATGCTTGATGTTCCTGGTGACATCTGAGTCACTACAGCAGAGCTGCACTGAGCAGCAGCGTGTCTGCACAATAGCACTAGGAGATGAGGAGGAATAGCACTGGAGTCAGGCCTGGTCTCTTCCACCATAACTCAAGGACACTCCAGTCCCCTAGTGACAGTCACAGGAGATGGGACAGAAGTGAGTTTGGTTTTTGTCTTTCCTGCACATTTTCCCAGCCTTTCAGCTGGCCATGCAGTGCTCACTGCAGAGCTGGCAGCTGAGCTGGCATTCTTCAGCCCAAAAGGAAAGGTGCTGCTGCTGCACTGCTGGCAGCCCAGCACACTGTCTGTGTTGGGTCAGCAGAGGAGCCTGTGTCTGGGTAGCTGCAGTCAGATCAGTTAGGATAGTAACTGTGTGCTAATTTAACAGTGCATCTTACTCACACTGATTAGGCCTGGCTTGCTACAGCAGTTGTCTTTGTCCTTGTGTACACACAGCCACATGTACATGTGTGCACAGCCCCCCAGCACACAGAGTCACACACACACACAAGTTCCTAGCCACTCTGTCCCACACAAGTGTCACTGCTCTCAGTGGGGATCAAGACTTTCACATTCCTTAGCAGCATTTTAATTTCTCTCAGCTGAGAGCACTGCACCTTCAGTGTTGGCCCCGAGTCGCTTGAACTGAATGGCAACTGAATAGCAACAAGGTTTGATATGTGGCACACATCAAAGGCATTGGGTTCCCAGTGAATAGCTGAGAGGTTGTGAGATCCTAAGGTGCTTCTGTGCAGCAGTCAGGAGAAGGGCAGTGACCCTCCTGGGTGTGTTGAGTTGTGGGACGCGGCCCCGGAGCCTTTATTTGTGCATGTTGAAACTTTGTACACATTGCATTGGCCTTGCACAGCTACAGACACCTCTGTACGCTCCTGACTGCACGTGCAATTGAAACGACTTTAAACCTCAGTGCATGTTTAATATGTATGCAAGATGTACATGTGTGTGGAACTGGCAGAGGTGCAAACTTTACCTCTCAGGGACTGATCTGAACACATTGAAGGGGTCTCGCACATTCCGTATCCCGCCCGCGGCGAGAACTGAAACGTCCTCACGTGTGATGTGTCTGCTTAAGAGGCAGCTGTGGCAGCCTGCATTTCCCCACCTGTGGTACTAACAGTGACTGACCTAAAGGGTTCAATTTGCACTTTGTGTTCAACTAGGAATTCCTTCCTCTGTACGACTTGCAGTGTATCTTCGGGGTGTCATCTGCACTGAGCCCTCCAGACACATCTGAAATCCTGACAGAATAGCAGCAGCCTTTTATTTAGCAAATTGGTTCCATGTTTGGTTTTTGTTCTCTCTGCAGTTAAAATGATGTAAAAATATGAATTCATGGTCTTTGCATTCCAGGCACTGGAATGAGCAGGCTTCTGGAAGGCACAGACTTTGTCCCAAAGGAGCTGATCAACACTCTAGGCTGTGCTCCATCTCAGGAGGGATACTCCAGTCGAATACCATTAAGACACTGATGTGGTTTCTTAACAGTGTGGGGGAACTTTGGGCTTCGGTGAACTTGTGTTTCTGCTTCCATGTTCTCTTGGAGTGTCACACTACCATCAGGGGGAAGATCTGAGCATCCTTTTCAGATTCCTCAAAAATCTCACTTCCTGTTCCTTCCACAACACGCTGTGAACTTGTTTGCTCACCAGTTGTGCACCCCTGGAGCTGGATCACAGCGCGCTGCTTCCACGGGCTGCCCGTTTCTAGACTTTCTCACGTGTGGGAGGAAGGTTACGATACAGACTTGAGATTCAATAAATCCTTTTCCAGATCTTCCAGAGTGATGTGACCTTGACCAGATTGTTTGACAGTCTTGTGCCTTTGTCCCCGCGTCTGTAGTCACCACCCCTAGAGATCTCCTGATCTCTAAGCTGTCGAGCTTAGAGCGCGTGAGCTGTGTGACGGACAGGAACACTTCTTCTCTATGAATGTTTTCACAGGGGGGGTGAGACAGCTCCCAGCAACCCTGATGGTTTTGTTACTGCTCTGTGCAGCCCTTGGCTTCAGGACTTTCCTGCTGAAGTGGATGTTCTTTGTTCTCTTCTCTGATTGAATGCATGGGAGGAGCTCCTCTTGGGGAACTAGATTTAAGCGATGTCTAACGAGAGTATCTCCAAACGAGGGTCTTTTTGTACTCAGTTTGATCTGTTAGAACTTTTGCAAATGACAAAGGATTTTCTTAGCCCTTTTTTCTCTACCCATGTGTTCATTTGGGGAAAGCACAGAACTGGATGGAATCATGAAATCCTCCCTCTCCAAGCACAGGCAGTGTGTGCAGCACCTGTAGGACCACCTCTCCCTGTAATTGCCTAGCAGCAGTCCTAACACAGGAAAACCCTTGGCTCTAGGGGAGTAAGACTCTTACTTTGTACCCTGGAGTGAGGTGACAGTGCAGTAACGAAGGTACTCACCTTGCACAGCACTGGAACTTGTGCTGGATCTTCCCTGGAAAAGAAACCTCTCTTTTTCTGTGGTCATGCTTCTGTGACCTGTGACATAACAATGTGTTTCTCTTGGTTTTAATCCACAGCCCATTCCTGTGGTGGTAAGTCCTTCTGCTGGGACAGTGGCAATGAGAGCTGGAGTTGACTATGTTCAGACCACAATGCCAGTCCAAGTACGAAGAGTCTAACTGCTAACAAGAAGTGTTTGCATTGGTGGAGTAAATAGATCATATAGAAATGTGAAAAACCAAACACAGTTCTTTGGATTAACCTCAAAAGGTTCAGACTTTAGCTTTGTGCCTGTGTACAAAGCATCACACTACATTCATGTAAAGCATTAGCGCTGGCTTAGGAGAGCTGAGGACAGGTAAGAGCCCTCTTAAATCTATGCTTCTGTTGTAAATAATGTACAATGTGTGGATGTCATTAGAGTCCCACCTCCTTTTTATATTTGTATTGACTTTAACTTATAAAGAGTGTTTGAAGGTGGAAAAGGAAGGTTGAACGCAGCCTTATCACAAGCTAACACTGAAAACTGCTCTTGGGAACCTGCAGTCAAGCATCAAACTAGCAGAACGATGAGAATCTGAACAACTTGATTTGCATTGGGATTGAATCAAATTGCTGCACTTTGAAACTCTGGAGAAGTTCTCTGAGCAGTCAGGTGCTGAAGGGTTCCTTCTTCAGTGAATTTTATTGGGCAAATCAATGACATTTCCAGTCTGAGGACCTGCAAGACACAGAGGTTCCCTTTGCTTCTCTGGTGACCAGACTGTGAAATTTCATCCTGTTTACAGGCTCAGATTAAGTTACAATTTCATTCAGTCCACTATCAGAACAGTTGTCAGTGTTGTGCCCTGCTGGGTGTAGCCTGGTTTCTGATCATTGGCACCAAGGACTCGAGAGAAGGCAAGTTTGTTCCTGTGCTTCACAGTTCGGTTTTCTTTTCATTAAATCCTCCAAAAGGACTTTGAACAAGACCTAGGCGTGGAGACAAAACGTGGATCAGAAAAGATGGACAAAGGACTTTTGGTGCTGGGCCAGAGCATGTATTATTTATATGATGGGGTTTCTGTTTTCCTGTAAGCATGAAGCAGTACGAGAGAAGTAGCCCATGAAATGCTGTCTGTTACACTTCTGCTGTCGTACCACTTTGTATGTCGCGTGAGCCGCAAAGCGTTGAACAAAGCGAAGGTGATGTCTGTATATGAGCAAGTCACTTGTATGATATCATTCCAGCCCACCCTGGTGTACATTTCAGTCATGTTGATTTCTCCCATTGTTTATAAAGAATGAGGTTTGTACAGTCTCCAGCTAGTACCCACAGTAGAAGGGGAAAAAGGATTAGAGGTGGGGAGGTGGGGGGTGGGGTGGGGGGGGGAGGGGGGTAACAAAAAAGGTGAGAACAGAATATTGGTGAGTTGCAGTTGTGTCCAAAATAGCCTAGCTGGCCTTATCTGTGAAGCATAATTGCTCTTAGCATATGGAAGTATTTTTTCACATTTTCTTTGTATAAAATTTGTATTAAACTTAAATATCTTTTTTGACACTGGTGTTTGGTTGTGACTGGCAGGTGGCACACGCGCTCCGCTTTGGGTTCCTCCGGTTTTCCAAGAGCCTTTCACGGGTTTTTAATTAAACTGTTTTAGAAGAACCTTCTGTGGTCCTGGATTTCCAGTTTTCCTTCCAGTCTGGATCAATGCTCACTTCTGCACAGGCTCCAGAGAGAATAGACTAGAATAGACAGGCTCCAGAGAGACTAGACTAGAATAGAATAGACTAGACCAGGTTGGAAGAGACCTTTAAGATCTTCGCGTCCAACCTATCATCCAACACCACCTAATCAACTAAACCATGCAACCAAGCACCCTATCAAGTCTCCTCCTGAAGACCTCCAGTGATGGTGACTCCACCAACTCCCCAGGCAGCCCATTCCAATGGGCAATCACTCTCTCTGTGTAGACTTTCTTCCTAACATCCAGTCTGAACCTCCCCTGGTGCAGCTTGAGACTGTGTCCTCGTGTTCTGGTGCTGGTTGCCTGGGAGAAGAGACCAACCCCCACCTTGCTACAACCTCCCTTCAGGTAGTTGCAGAGAGCAAGAAGGTCTCCCCTGAGCCTCCTCCAGGCTAAGCAACCCCAGCTCCCTCAGCCTCTCCTTATAGGGCTCATCTCGCTGAGGTTGGGAATCTTCTCTCAGATGTGTGGGACCTGGGAATCCAGGCCTGGGAGAAAGCAGAGCAGCATTGGCAGCCCCTTAACAAGGATCCATTGATGGGCAGAGCTCAGCAGCTTCCCCTTCCTCTCACAGCAGCAGCAGCAGCAGAGGTCCATTGCTTGCTGTCTGATGTTGATTCACTGTTGGGTTGGGATCCTGTTAGTGTGGGGGTCAGCAATGGGGACTTTGGGGCAAGTGTGGTTGTGGCCCTCTTAGGAGGGCATGGCTTGGGCAAGGCTGCTCTTGTGTCTATCAATTATCTGTTAAAGACACAGGGAGCTAATGACAGATCACTGCAGCCCCTGACCTCTGGGTCTTTAATCCATCAGGCCCAAGTCCCTCTGCCTCCTTACCCCGGCTTTATGAGGCACAGAGGCTCCTTTCTAAAATGATTGTGCACCTGAACTGAAGGCATTTTAGACGCTGTGAGATTTCTCTTCCCTTCTGAAAGCCTGATTCTGTACCTAATGCCCCTCTGGAGTCCCTGCACGCTGACAGCGTTGGCTCTGCTGTGCTCACCTTGCCTGCCCGATCTTGCTGAACTCTAAGACCCTGCTTTTTTAACTGACGCTCTGCAGATAGGAGTCTGTGACCCCGAATTCTGAAGGGGTCCTCACACCCTAGGGAGGGAAGGAGGGGGGCGCTGGGCATTGCTGCTCGACCCCAGGGATGGGAGGGGGGCGCTGGGGATCACTGCTCGGCGGCGCTGATCGCGGCGCTGCTGCCCTCGTGTGGTCGGACAGGAGAAGCTCAGCACAGGGAAAGGGCCCGAGCTCAGCCTCTCCTGCCCTACCCCCGGCCCTCACGGGAGGCTTTGCAACTTTTTTCAGTGCAATTCTCTGATTATTGACAGAGTGCTGCATTCTTACAGCAGGGGTGGGCTGTTTGTTGATGCCAGCTAATGCCTGTTACATCTGCTGCATGGCTGCTGCCTTTGGAGCCAGAGACTCTGATCAGTCTCTGGGATCTGGGATTCTGACTTTGTGTTTTAGTCTGCCCTAAAACCCTCTCCATGTCCTAATCACGAAGGGGTTTCCTGAGGTAGATACTTTTCGGCCGTAGGAGTAGGACTTGTGTCACACTTGTCATTCATGTAACCCTGTTTGGTCTCGACTGGCATATGGCAGGTGAGGGTAACAGTAAGTGTAAGGTATGGGTAAGTGCTCCTTGCTGCATCTCTCCAACACCTTGCTCCAGTGAGGCTCTGACCCTTCTGAGGTGAGCTGGGCCACAGTAAGCAGGAATGAGCAGGTTTGGAAGCAAATTAGAGACCTCCAGGCCCAGAGAATTGAGCTGTGACAGCAAGGGGAAAAGGCCACCTCTGCAGCCATGCTACAGCTGTGGCTTAAACAGGCACAGCTGTGGGCTCTGCCTGCCCTCTGAAGGACACCTTCCATTTGCTGAGCGCCCACATGGCTCTTTGCCCCACCAACAGACACAGGAGCTGGCCACAGCCTCCACTTGGCACCCGAGGGGCTCTGTTCAGAGTCTTTGCAGCCAAACCCCACCTTGAAACGGGGAGGATGCATTTTACAAGCAGCTCTAGAGCCAAGAGTGGTTTGGAGAGCAGAGAGCAGGTAAACTAGTCCCCCAAAATGTAAACACTTTTTTATTGAATGCCTTTCACTCATCACAAGGTACTTGTTCCTCACCCCCAAGCCCCAGATGCAGCATAAGGCACCGTGTAGACACATGCACAGTCCACGTACCACCTGTGTGAGATGTCAAAGCACAGCTGGAGCCCTCCCCAGCAGTACCATGTGTCCCTGGTAGCACTGTACACACCATCCTCTTCCCCAGGGCTTGCTCTGGAGAAATCAACCATTAATTTAGAATGACAAGACCCACCCTCCCCTCCCCACCCTACCCCACCCCCTCCCCTCCCCAGGAAGCCAGATTAAAAACACAGGTCGAGCTTAATACCAGAGTAATGAGATTAGTTCATAAATTAAACAAATACAAAAAGAAAATTAAAACAAAGGAGGAAAAAAAAACAACAAAACAACAAAACCAAACCAAAACAAATCAACAGTTTCATTTCCAGAAGGTCCCATGGGATGTGCAGAGACTCCTGACTGTGTCCTCTTCCCCTTTCAAAAGCAAGGAAACTGCCAAGCAGACCCAAGGCTGCAGTAAGTCTGCTCTTGGTGGCACAAGGCAGCTCCAGCTCCGTGCCTCCAGCTGTAGCCAGCGAGTTAGCTGAAGGCTTCTCCTCTGTCCAAAGGAAGGACCACTTGGGACAATGTTCTTTGGCTGCAGGTTCTGAAAGGATTCCACTGAAAGGGTTCTCCTTCAAAAAAAGGAAAAACTGCAGTTGCTGGGGGGTGGTTTTTGTACTAAGAAAATGTTGAGGACTAGGTGGACCCCAGGGAACAGTTTGAGTGAAGCCCTCACAGTGCTCAGGCGTTGGGGTCTGCTACAAGTATTCAAGTTCCAAGGCGTGCCGAAGAGCTTCCAGGTCAGCATGGCAGGAGATTCTCCAGAAGGGCATGTTGTGCTAGAGGGAAACCAAGAGAGAGGAGGGTGAGGGCTGGGTTAACACTGAGAGCAACACAACTTTCTGAGTTTGCATCCTCAGCAACAGAGCTTTGGACTTGGGCCACCAGGCTGTCACAGGCAAGGGGGCTCACCAGAGAGAGGAAGGGAGTGGGAAGTGTAGAGAGGAAGGCAGCTCCACAATTCTGCAGTGTCCTGCTCCAGAGGGGATGGAGGCTGCAGGCTGCCTTTCTGACCTTGACTCCCTTCCCTCCCACCCCCCCATTAATTAGAAACAACTTCAGGTGTTGTCAGTGCTTCACAGACAAAGCTTAGCTGCTACAAAAAGCAGTTAGTAAGACTTATTAAAATGTAAACGAACAAAATGCCCCCCAGGGAAACCCATTCTTAACCATTCCCTTCCCAAGCCACCTGTAGCAGTGGCTTGAGTCCTGGAGATGCAGGAACTGGCTCATTGCTCAGATCAGTTATTCACTTAGCTGTGATATGCTGTAGGGCAGCCTGTTCCCCCCCCAGACTGCCTCACTCCTGGTTTTGAGGCTCTCTTGTATTCTTCTCCTGCCTCCCTGCTTGTCAATTCACATTTATTGTGATACAGCTGAAGTCCAAGTTCTAACCAGCCAGCTCCACCTGAAATCTGGCCAGGTCAGGTACCTGTGACCTGCTCCATCACCCTCAGACCATCCTGGCTGATCTGGAAACTGAGCAGCCCCTGGGAAAACAAGACTTGCATCTGACAGAGGGCAAAGTACCAACTGCTTGATGTGCTGTTGACCAAAAGCAGTTCAGTGATGTGGGGGACCTGGAACTGTCACCTGCTAAGGTACAACCAGGTCTCTGAAGGCTCTGTCCGAACCAGGTTGCTCTGCAGTCATGAGCAGCAGCTGCAGAACCTGTGGCTGCTTGCAAAGAGGCAACTTCAAAATAATGACACCTTGCTTTTAGAGTTGAACACAGACAACTGTCCCTGGTGTGCTCTGCCAAGACTGGGATTAGAGCTGGATTAATTTCTCCTCCAAAAACAATTCAAGCACTTTTGCACTTCAAATTTGACAGCATCAGGGCTTGTGGTTTGCTTTGCTTCCTCCCAGCTGCTGCTCTCTGTACAGCCAGAGCTCTGTGTGCAGTGTCAAACCCAGGGAAAGCCTCCACTGACAGAGCTTGCTCCTCCCAGCACAGCAATAAACTTTCTGGGCATTTTCTCACTGTAAGCATCCAGCTTCTGATGAACAGCTTAGGCTAAGCTTGGGAGAGCATGGATGGCTCTGAAGAGAGATGTTCCAAGTCTGGAAAAAACCACTGCAGTGCTCCCAGGTGTTTTATTTGCAGTGTCTGCCTACAGCCCTCTAATGTTTAACCATGACTGGAACTCCCCCCTGGTCTGCTGCCTATCAGACACTGCCACTGTTTCCTTCAGGCTGTTTAACTGTTTGTGTAGAGACAGCAAACAGACACCTGAAACAACTGGAATCCACTGCTCTGCAATTTCACTGTAAGGGGAAAAGTTACTTCCTTTTCCCTCCCCCTTCCCTGGTTGTTATTAAACCCTCTCCATTAAATGATCTGTTTTTCTTGGCCTCCCAGCCACTCCTGTTCAGCACCTACAGCTGTGTCCCTCCCCAGACAGGTGAGGAAAACTCACCCCCTGAAATAGAGATGCTGTCAGTGCTGCCCCAAGACAGGGAAAGGCTCTACCTCTTCCCTGCCCTTTCTGTGTCCCCAAAGCTCAGGTGTGTGGCAGCCTTGAGTGATGATTGTCATCCATCAAAGCAGGTGACAGCCCAGCAAAGAATGTGCTCTGCTAATGGGAGAGCTGCTTAGGCCAGGAGACACAAGCAAGAGGGCTCTTGAAACCCTGGCACAGAAGATTGCTGAACCCTTCCCAGAGCCAGAGAGCCCTTGCAGCCTTTGATGCTGCCATGGTCACTGACCCAGTGCCTTTGAAATATGGCACAGGGATGTCAAAAGCAGCAGGCTATCATCCCTTCATTCCCAATCCTGCGTTTTGGACTCTTCTCTACAGCTCCTTAACCCCTCATGAACTGGGGAACCCTCTGCAGATTTAGCTAGGTGGACACAGGTGTTGCTGCACTACAAAAGAGGTTCCTGCTGCTTTGAAGATGGCCTGAGATACAATTCAAGGGACAGCACACAAGCCTGTTACCTTATTTGAGAGATCCCTTTGTTCCTGGGCTTGTGCACCCAGTGAGCTCAAATCTGCTTGGAACGTCTGCAGGATCTCCACTCAGAACTGAGGGGTCAGGTCCTGCAGCACAGGGTTCAGCTGCCCAGCTGAGTTCCTCTGATGTCATAGTTTGTACATCACTGAGCTCCCACTCTCTGCCTGTTGCAAACCAAGCAGCTCGCTGAAGGCAGGACTCATGCAGTCAGTGCCTGTGTCTCAGCAAATGCATCTCAAGAGTAGTTCTGCAGTCACATCAGGAGCACAAGACCCAGAAGGCATAAAGACATCTTGCAGAGAATGCTTGCTAGTAACAAATTGTGCTCCTGGCCCTGGAAAGCCAAAGCCATGGAGTCCAGGCAGGTTTCTCCTCTGAAGTTTAGGAAGTGAAAAGTGTGGCTGTGCAATTCTCCTGTTGTACAGCTCAGGTGATGCACCTGACTGCTTCCCTCTGGGTCTGTGTTGTTTCTCTCCATGCTTCTGCAGCTCCTCCACTGAAACCCCACAGGTATGGCAGAAGGGATTCCTGGCTCTATCTCTAGTGCCTTCCCCACAGAGTCACTGTAAGCAGCTTTGGTCTTCTCAGGTTTTGCTTTTATCTCTTCCAGGCTCTGGGGTTTCAGCTTCTCTCCTCTCCCAGTCCAATCAAAACAAAGCACCTTCAGCTGGCCCCTAAAACTCCAGTTCTCATTGCCCAGACAGTGCACTGTGGACACTAATGAGTGGAGGGCTCAGCTGGATGCACAGGTTGGACCCTTTCATTCTTCCCATGGCTGCCAATGCCAGGGGACCACATCTGTGCAGGGGCATGAAACAGTACCTAAGGATACTGCTGCTTTGGCAGCTTCTGCTCTGTCTGGTCCCTCCTTCTAACTTCACTTGTAAATTTAATGCCAGTGGTCCATCAGTCATTGATGAAGGCAGCAATCAGTACCAGGCCCTTGGGGACTCACTCCAGTGATGTCACACCCTAAGAACTGAAGGAGTCAGCAATACAGGGGTGGAGCTGTGCATGTTCTAACCAGTCATTCAAAACTCATCCCAGTAACCTGGCATTTCCACAAGCAACCCTTCACCCTGCTGGCTCACCTGGGATCACACACACTGGGCTTTTCCTTTTCATGGGTTTAAAGAAACCTTTATTAAGTAAGAATGATTCCTGGGAGGTGTGACACAGCCACTGCCTGACAGCTGCCCAGGCTGGGCCTTTACAGCACAAAACTTCTCACAAGCCTGCTAAGTGTTTTGCACAAGAAGGAAATGAGACCAACTGTAAACTGTTCACATGGAGGGAGCTTCATTAATGCTTAAGTAAAGACAGGGTCATGGAAATGAAAACCTGGAGGAATCCATGGCATCCACAAACTGTACCTTTTTTGCTCCCTGTTCCTCTTCAACACCATCTCCTATTACAATGTACACGGCTTTCCTCCCAAACCTCTGCATTATCCTTTCAAAGCAGCTCTCCTTCCCTGAGCAACAGAAGGAAAAACACATTTGAGCTGGACACATAGGATCATAGAATCAATAAGGTTGCAAAAGACCTCAAAGATCATCAAGTCCAACCTATCACCCAACACCTCATGACTACTAAACCATGGCTCCAAGTGCCACATCCAGTCCCCTCTTGAACACCTCCAGGGATGGTGACTCCACCACCTCCCTGGGCAGCACATTCCAAAGGCTAACAACTCTCTCAGTGAAGAACTTTCTCCTTACCTCCATCCTAAACTTCCCTTGGTGCAGCTTGAGACTGTGTCCTCTTGTTCTGGTGCTGGTTGCCTGGGAGAAGAGACCAACCCCCTCCTGGCTACAACCTCCCTTCAGGTAGTTGTAGAGAGCAATAAGGTCTCCCCTGAGCCTCCTTTTCTCCAGGCTAACCAATCCCAGCTCCCTCAGCCTCTCCTCACAGGGCTGTGCTCAAGGCCTCTCCCCAGCCTTGTTGCCCTTCTCTGGACACATTCCAGAGTCTCAAGGTAGGGCTGGTGTTAGGTACTAGAAGTGGTGTTGGGACCCAGCTGAATTTGCTGCCACATTCCTCATTGTCTTTAGAAACCAGAACCTAACTGAATCTTATCTGAGGTTGATTCTCTCCATCTCAGGCCAGTTTCTAGCATTTCCAGCCAAGGACTTCCACATGCTGCCAGTTTTCCACAAGCTTTGTGACTTGGATGCACTGCTTAGAGTGGCCACTGGGGGAGTGGTGTGACACACTCGTGGCACCCAGGTCCAAGAGTCCTCTCCTGTTCCTTCCAGTTGCAGTCAAAACATGACAATACCATCCTCAGAGGTTCAAACACTTGTACCAGAAAGAACAGGGAAAAAAAATAAGCCCTGCCTCTATTTATAACTCACAGGGCTTCACAAAGCTTGTTGAGGACACTGAACCCCTCTGCAGGATCCAAACAGGGGTGGTTTTGTCTGTAACAGCTCCAAGCAGAGCAGCTTCCTCCTGGCTGGGTGCAGCTGAACATCCTACATGCAGCAGATGCTCCACAGGGTGAGTGTTTTTCAGGCTCACTCACCATGGAGACACTTGGGAGGCCTTTGATGTGTTTTTTTGGCAGCCTGTACTAGGTGAAGTGTGGGCAGTCAGGATGTGAGTTAGGGAATGTGTAAACATGGAGCTGAAAATAGAGCTCATAGCCTGCCTGTTGTGACTGGGGGGATGGATGTGCCTGATGTGGGACACAACCTCAGTGTGTCTTTGGTGAGGCCTGAGTTAAGCTGCTCTTACCTGTTTTTGTTGCACTGTAAATGTTCTCAATGGGGAAGACAGTGCCCAGTCCGTAGAGAAGCACTTTGGCCAGAGCTGGGATGAGCTGAGTTGTTGTGACCAACACATTCACACAGTTAGGCCTAGGAAACAAGAGTCAGAAGAGACCAATCTGTGCTTCCTGCTTCTGCTCTGGGCTGAGAGATGGCAGGAAGCAAACCCTGTCTTGCAATTGGAAGTTCCCAAGCTGTTGGGAGATGCCACAGCTAGAGACAGATCATGTCTGCCACAGCTAGAGACAGATCATGTCAGTACTGCTAATGTCTTCTTACTGGCTTGGCAGAAAGAAGCACACACACAAGCAGCAGTGATGCAGCCTCACTGCATGGGGGCCAGGATCTCCTTTGCAGGAATTCAAACACAAGGTAGGAATGCCTACACTGGGTGCTTTGAGTGAACATGGCCAGGGATGGAAGGGCCCTTTGCTCCCTGCTCTTGGAAAGCTGCTCACATGAGGAGTGTGCCACAGATGAGAAGCCAGTTCAGCACCTCAGGCTCAGTCCAGCCCCTGATAACCCAAGTCTGGCAGACATGTGCAGCTTGGCCTCCTGCAGGTTGGCCAGCAAAGTGCTGTAGATGTGATTTGACTTGTTTAGGGGTGGGGAGAAGCAAAGGAGATCCTGGACCAAGCCTGCAGGCGATTCTTTAAGCTGCTCTTACCGGGAGTGTATCAAATTCAGCGCCTTCAGAGCGTGTGTGAGCCAGAGATCAGTCAGTGCTTCAAGTTCTGCTCTCAGCTGCAGCCAGGTTTCCCTCTTAGGAGCTCCTATTAAACCTGTAGGCAGGGAAAGCATCTTTTCAGAAGCACAGAAAGGGAGTCCCATGGCTTTGTGTTAGAATGCAAAGGGCTCCTGCCTGTGTCCTGAACCCTGTCTCTGCCACTGCCCTTCTCCTGGCCCCAGTGCAGGCTGCTTCCCATTGCCCACTTCCACGTTACTCCAAGGCTCTGCCCTGAGGTGCAGGAGGCCCAGCTGCATCACCCTGCTGTGCTGCTCAGCTCAGCCTCCTTCCTCTCCAGCAGAATGGCATCAGCCTCCTGCACACTGCAGGGCCACACCTCTCCTGGAGTTAGCATTAAGCTTGCCTGGGAAGTGAGTGAAAGGACAGAAGAGCTGTGCATAGCAGGTGGTGGCCTCAGCTGAGAGACACCTGAAGCCAGGATGGTTTTGTTTCTGCTGAAAAGCTATCCATGGTTTCCAGCACATGTGGCAAAGGGACTCCTCCAACCAAAAAGGAAAGTGATAAAGAAGAGCTTTGCTTCTTCCTCCTTCTAGTCAGAGACCTGGCACTGATGTGCTAAAAAAGTAGCAGACCAGCCTGTTGGAAGAAGATAGTGTTGGGTGATAGGTTGGACTCGATGATCTCAAAGGTCTCTTTGAACCTGGTCTGGTCTATTCTATTCTATTCTATTCTATTCCATTCCATTCCATTCCATTCCATTCTGCCTGGAGCTAGCTGAGCTGAAGAAACCCAGGGCATCCTGCATCTAGTGGTACTGTTTTGGGGGAGTGAAAATCAAATCACTGTGATACAAAAATGCTTTCAGACAGACAGAAATGCTTTCCCCTGTCAGGGGGGTGGAAAAGGGCATGTTCAGCTTTGAACTGTTTCCTTGCTGACTAAATGCTCTGGAACGTTGGAGAGGGTTGCTCTCTTGCCAAAACAAAGCCCCACAATTGGACTTGGGTCCTTCTCAAACCACTCCCCCAGGTGTGTTAGCAAATGCTGGGCGGGATTCAGGGATGACTGCTGGAACGCTTGCCCAGCAAAGTGTTCTTACCATGCTGCTCTCTACACCTCCTCCACAGATGTCCCTAGCAGGGTCAGGAGGATGTAGAAGACACAAGGCAGGCTGGCTGGCTGCCCACAGGCACTCACCCCCCACGTTGTTCCTGTAGGTGTTGTAGAGCTCCTTGACGCGCCGGTAGCGGAACGCCAGCTTCCGCATCCAGTCCACGCCGCCGTGCACGCCCGAGCCCAGGCACAGGCTGGCGCTGGCGCTGGAGCTGTGGAAGCCATCCGCAGAGAAGTTGTAGGTGCTGGGGAGGGGGAGGCAAGGGGAGAGCTCAGCGGCAGGGCAGGCTGCAGAGTGCCCGAGGGGAGCAGGAGGGGTGGAGGCAGGTGGCAGCAGAGGTCCCCGCAGGGCATCTCCTGTGCAGCCACTGCTATGGAGCCAGACACTGCCCTCCTGTGAGCACAGCACAGCTCACCCAGCCAGCTTCAGGGCCTCTGGACCACAGCACACCTGAGTGTCCTCACCTGCTGCCAAGGTGACTGAGAAATACCTACATCCTAAAGGAGGAAATCCTGGGGCTACCTTTGCGGCTCGGCTGTTCAGCTGAGGTGCACAAATGTGGAGCCAAAGGCCCTCAATACAGACACCCCAGTGCACCCAGATCTGTGCACAGCTGTTCAGGCTCTGAACAGGCAGCAGAGCAAGAAAAAAAGAGGAGCCTTAACTGCCTGCAGGTCTCAGGCTGAGCTGTGCTGGAAAAGGGCAGCTACAGCTCATGGGGCACAGCTGGCTGGGTCAGGCCGCCAGTCACTGGACTGGGACAAACTGGGCTTGAACCAGAGCAAGGGTTAGTGACTGAGACCTACCCATCTCAACTGCAGCCTGAAGTTAGCCGAGTCTGTGATGCTTCTGACACCTCACTGGGAGAGCAGCCCAGTAGCTTGGCTACTGACATCCCCTTCTAGAAAGCCCTGATGGCACTGTGTTCTGAATTAGAGCATCCAGGTGGCAGCTGCAGCCAGCTCAGCCTCGCTGCACACACAGGCGAGCCCTGGGCAGCTGAGGAGTGGTTTTGAAACAAGAGAACCCACTCAGGCAGGGGCATTTCAGTGTTCAGGATAAGCTGTCAGCATGCAGATCTTTATCTCACTCCTAGTGCACTGGCTGAGATAAAGCACAAATTAATGTCTGAGTGCCTGCACAGGTGTCCAGACTCACCTGCTTGCAGGCCACTGGAGCCAAAGGCCTTCAATACAGACACCTCAGTGCACTGCACAGCACAAACTAGTGTCTCAGCTGCCACCAAAAGCCTTGCAGCTATTCTCTGCAGAAGGAAAAGTCTCTTCCCTAAAACACTTCACTGTTTTAATGCTGCTTCTGCACCAGTTTGCCATCATGACCAGCCATGCAAACACAAATTACACAACTGTCTGAGCTCTGCACCTTTCATTCCTCTGCCAATTGCCACAAGTCTGCAGGAAACACTCTGTGACAGGTAGATGCAGTTGTACAGCAGAGGTTTTTATGTAGCTGCTGATCTAACTCACACAGTACAATGTTTGGTGCTGCTTGGGTACAAGTGTCTACCAGTGACAAGACTCTGGTGTAGCAAGGTCCATAACCTGCCCTGCTAAACCCATTCATGACAGATTGAGCAGTAAGAAACCTTTCAATCTGGTTTTGAAGTACTTTTGCCACACCTCTGCCAGCTGGCTGGGCTATGCCGTGGCAGACACTAGCGAGGTCTGCCTGGAATTCAGCCTGATTTCCAGAGCAGCAAAAAGCTCAGGGCATGACAGGAGGCACAGGCATATTAATGTGAGAAAGGGGACTCTGCTTCTGTGTGCTTTGTAAATGCAGACAGCATGGAGCCAGGGAGGGGAGAGGGCACAGGCTGACAATGTTGTTTTACATCACTGACCAGCCCCCTGCTGTTTTCAAACAGCTGGGGACTACCTGACCTGCAGCTTCCAGCCTGGAGATCCCCTACCTTAGATCTTGGCCGTTATCATCTGAGGATACATCATCTATGTGGATCTGGTCACAGTCCTGAGGAGAGCATGGAAAAAGAGACAGCAGTAAGTAGATGCTTTGAAAAACGTTGAAAGACTGTAATGAAAAACGACTTTTGAGGGCAGTGTGAAGCAGATCAAATCTCACATGTTGCTAGCATTGTCTGGCACAGTCGAGCCAGGGAGCTGTTAGAACCAAGCAACACAGCACTTCCACAAAATGTGAGCAGACAGAGTGTGTGTGAGGGAGATCTGCTGCTGTCTAAGGGCACAACAGCTCTGGAATGACACAGTAAGTGCAGCTCCTTCCTATGCAGGCAGGAGGGACAGATGCTTGTGTTCCAGCCAGGAAAACTGAGTGTTTTAATCTGTGTGTGCATGATAAGGCAGAGGTTTGGCAGCCCTACCCCCGGTGAGAGTACTGCTTTGAACAGAAGGTGCATGCCCACTTCATTACAAGAGAAGATCTGTCCCAAAGCAATCATAGTATCATAGTATCATAGTATCATTCAGGGTTGGAAGGGACCACAAGGATCATCTAGTTCCAACCCCCCTGAGGGGGCTGAGCTTCCTTTGTGAAGCTGGGAAGCTGGGCTGAGGCACTGAATGTGGCACCCTGTCATATCCCCAGCCACAGAGGGAGGTAAGGAACAATGTGTGTCAGTAATGAAGAGACCTATGCACAGGACACTGCAGCAGAATCCTGCAGGAAGTATGAACTCTGTCTAGAGCTTATCTCCCAAAATTCTTCATTCATGGAATGGTGGAGGCCCTGCCTCAAAAATGTGAGAAATGTTCTTTCCTTTCTTTCTTTAAGATTAGAAAGAGAAAATTCAGAAAGCTTCTCCCACAACCTTCAACCTCCTTTCTCCATGACCCTTGCAGGTAGAAACACACCAGGAAGCCCTGAAGCTGATGAACTCTGTCCCTTGTTCTGGTTGGTTTTTTTTCAGCAGAGGTAAAAGCAGTTGGTACAAGGCCCTGAAGAGAACAGCTGAGCCACCCCAGGTACAGCTACTCTCCAGCACCTCAGTGTTCTGCAAACCCCAGAGTCTGCCTTGCCTCCCTCACACAGCTGGGAGTTTCATGAATTACTTTAAACCAGGCTCTTTGAAAAACCCCAAGACTCCCACCACAAGTAACCAGACCTGCCAGCAGTGACACAGTGTCACACATACTTCTTGTCTTTGACACTGAGATCTTCTGCAGTGGTTGTTTTAGGTAATTCTCAACAAGACAGAGGATCTTAGCTGCTTCTTGTCTCTTACCAACCTGTCACTGGGGAGTAGAGCTCTGTGTGTAACCGGAGTGAAGCAGCTGAACGGCAGATCTCTGCTGGCATCTCTCTCTCCTCCACCCCCATCCTTTTCTGAGCACCCCTCCCTCCCAGTAGCTGTTGTGAGCCCTGCTGGGATAATGCTGCTGCAGCCCAGTCCACTCCAGCTGTATGCTGTGGGGCGTTGAGTCAGGGCAGAGGCATTTGTGCAGGAATCTGTTTTCCTCATCTGTGGATGAATTGTTCTGTACACTGAGGTGTGACAACAGCAGCTATCACATTTCTAACTTCATAAAGCACTATGACACTTGGGGAGACACTACCTCATAGTCCACTGGCTGAGCCTATCATGTTACTGGGTGACACAGAGGGAAGCTGGTCAAAGCAAGAATGTGGGCCCTGTTTTACTACTTGGTTGTGAGACCAATTTTTCATTCTTGCAGAGCTTCCTTGAAATCCTAGGGAGTGTAGAGTCGAGGCAGGAGAGCTGGGCTGCTGCAAAGGAGCTCCTGAGGATTCAAACAGTCTGCAGTGGGGACACCTCCCAGTTTTCACTCCTGCTGCCTCTCTAAAACAATACTCTATGATCTCAGAGGTGTATGATGTGTGGCACATGCAGCCTGTTACTGTGGAAGGCCTCAGCCAACCCTCACAGCTCCTGGAGCTGACCTGCTTTTTCTCTTCTGGTATCTCTAGGTCAGCCTGTGCCACACAACCTGCCTCCAGCTGGGACCAGACCCCTGTATCCATACTTAAAGGAGTCTGAGCTAATGCAGCTTTGGCAATGTACTGCAGGCTTAGAGAAAGCCAGGAGGGGGTTGGTCTCTTCTCCCAGGCACCCAGGACCAGAACAAGAGGACACAGTCTCAAGCTGCACCAGGGGAAGTTTAGCCTCGAGGTGAGGAGAAAGTTCTTCCCAGAGAGAGTTGTTAGCCATTGGAATGTGCTGCCCAAGGAGGTGGTGGAGTCACCATCCCTGGAGGTGTTCAAGAGGGGATTGGATGTGGCACTTGGTGCCATGGTTTAGTCATGAGGTCTGTGGTGACAGGTTGGACTCGATGGTCTTTGAGGTCTCTTCCAACCTTGGTGACTCTGTGAAAGCTTTTGCTGCCTTCTTGTGCAACACAAGCTGTTCCTGAGGGGCATGGAGAGGCTCCTGGAGCTCCTTCTGAACCTCTCAGGTATGTCTCATGGACATATGAAAACAAGTTAGGAATGCACAGATTGTCCACTTGTGTATCAGGACTATGACAGAGATTTTTAAACATCTCATGGATTCATTGATCAGTGGAATCTGCATCCCTCCTTAGGCAGGAGATTAACAGCTCCCAGAACACAGAACCTCCAACCTGAGAGGCAGTAGCTTAGAAGCATGCCAGACCCCTGGTTTGTTAAGTCCTCAGCCCCTTGTCAGTCCTCCTGTTTCCCAGGGTGATAGACAATAGTATCTCCTGTGGCACCGGGGTGGAAGGTGCTGTTTTTCAGCCTGCATCACAGTGTAAACAAAAGGCACCTGGGAGAAAAAGCAGAATCCTGGAACCCCAGAGACTGTGTTTTAACTGCAGTGGAACCTTGGGCAACTCCCTTTCTCCCCAGCTTCCAAAAGGGGAACAGAGTGAGGATGCCTCCTTTCAAGTGAACGTCTGCTGCCATTCTGCAGTGTGCTCAGAGTTCTCTGCACACAACTGCTGCCACAGCCTGCACTGCACATGTCACACCTACAGGCCTGCACTTCCAGAACAGGGCAGTGCTTGTGCCACTGCATGCCCTGGAAGGGCAACACACCAACTGCCTTGGGCAAGGGTGGAGGTCTGGGTCCTGCTACAGGGCCAGCACACCTCGAAGTGGAATCGTGGACCTCCCTCCCTGCCCTCAATCAGCTGGGAAAAGAGTCCAGCTTCAAAGATGTGCAACTGAAGAGTTAACCAGCTGACAGAATCTCTTCCTGTAAAAAGACCAAAGTGCTAGGAGGAGCCCAGGTCTAAGGCTCCCCCAGCCCTGGGGACCTGTGATCAGCCTCCTCCCATACAAGCAGCCTGAGGTTTGGGGTGAGTCAAATGGGAAACTGGCCTCTCCACTAGGCTGCAGCATGAGGAGAGGTGGGGTGAAGCAGGTTGTCTGAATGGATCTCCTGGATCACCTTTTCACACAGCCAAGATTCCCACTCCTGAGCATAGTGGGAAAAAGGTACCCAGAAAATGCAGCCAGGAAGCAGCTGCCTGAACCCCAGCTGGGTGAACTCTGAAGCCAGCTGAAGCCCTGGCTGGCAGCAGAGTCTCAGAATCCCTTTTTTTTTATATAGAAAAAAAGGAATATTGCAGCTCAGGCTCCTCATAGTCAGAATTTGAAGCCAGTTTTTTGCTGTGATGCGAGATGACATCCTCATCAGGCTAAGAAGGATCCCACAGCTTTCCTAGGGGCTGAGCAAATCCTTGCTGTATCTGTGGTCAGATGAGGTACTTCTGGGCATACTTCAAAAGGGCTTCACACCCTGGCAGCACCTTCTGCTCTGCACAGCACTGAAACTGCAGCCAGCAAAAGAAACCATTCCCTTGTGCTAAAGCAAGCTAATAACTGCTTCCTTTGTCCAGGCTGTGTCTCTGGTGAGGATGGGTGACATTTGCCCTACTTCTCCCTCAGCTTCTACTGTCAGGACTGGGGCCAGCCATGCTCTGGCTGGTTTGGACTGCTGGGCTTCCCAAAATGCCTGAGCTTGGCTATGGACCTGTGCTAGAGGAAAGGTTTGCTATGTTTAGCATTATCCAGTGAAAGTACTCCTGCTTTGGTCCTGCTTCCTTAGTTACAGCTTCTTCCACCCTGTCCCAGCACAGCAGAGTCAGAAGCGTTTCAGCCCCGCGTGGTTTCAGCTTCTTTGGCCGTGTACAGGCCAGTGTCAGACCACAGGATGGTGCTGATGTATACAGCAATGCTTGTGGGGCTCCAGCAGCAGCAGCTTTTGTGCCTGGGGTTTTAGCCATCTCTTTTTTTTCAGAGTATAATTCATTGCATTTTTGGTAAGCTTTGCACTTGGTGAGCTGTGATCCTTAAACACAGTTTTGGAATACTCAAAGCTAATTTTTGTTGTTGTTTAGCTTTCCCTTCCTTTATGTCTGGAAACCACAGAAGCAGCACAACATCTTAACTTCTTCTAATTAAAACCTTTGCTCTGCTGTAGTGGCTGAAGAACTTGAGAGGCCATCAAAGACCAAACTGACCTAAGGGCTCTGCTGCTGGCAGCCAAAGCTGTCACTGACTGACAGAGGCGCAGGGTCTGACTGAAGGCAGACAAGTCACAATTCCGTGTTGTGAAGCAGGGAGGAAACTTGGTTTAAAACCTGATTTGCCATCTTCTGTTCTTGCAGAAGTTTAGATAGGCAGTGAGTGTCTGGAGGGTGGCTTTGTGCAGGGCACAGAGCTTTGTTGCATCATAATGTAAGATCTGCTGGGTGGAAAGTGCTGCTTGCACACTGAATATTATCCCTGCCTCTACAGCACCCATGGCTCCCAAGCAGCACCTCTCATTGTTTGGGCTTTTTCCTAAGAGAAGGATCTTTTTCACTTGGCAATTTCCTTGCCTTCATCACCAACTCACTCTGAAAAAAGCTGAGAGAGGAAAACTCTGTCAGTTTAGGTGCTGTTCACTACTTCTCTTGGAAAGGAAATGAAAATTCTCAGTAAGTGCAACCTTGGATTAGGAGGAGCCAGGTGGTAGGGAAGGTTGCACCTCCTGAAATGCAGAGGACCACAGTGCAAGTAAGCAGTTAAGGAAGTAGAAGTTCTTGCTGAACTCATCAGGCACAGAAAATTTCTCTCATTTAATCTAGCACAGAAGCAAATTCTTTCTTTTCCAGATGAAGAGAAAGTCCACACAGGTCTGCCCAGGGATGCCAGATCTTTTCCCACCAAACACCTCCACGCAGTATTCTGACTCCAAGGTGCCCACAGCACAAACCCTGCCTTGGTAACTCACTTTGTGTGAGGCTCACCCAGACTATTTCTGCTGATCACAGATTTTCATCAGCACTCTACAGCTGTTTTCTCAGTTGGTGACACAATTCTGCTGCCATCACTGTGATTGAATTTTACCATATATTGAAAAGAATTTTTGCTTTGTGTGAGACACAGTCAGACCTCACCAAGTCCCAGACAGGGAGGATTCCTCCTCTTGGTCTCTGATGTTGAAACTCCCAGTTTCATCTTGCAGTGTGCCTGAGCTTGAGCAGACCTCCTGCTCTGTCTGTGTGCACAAACAGAGCTTCCTCAGGAACAGAGAGCCTTTAAAAAAAAAAAACCTCTGGGCTGGCTCACAGCTAATTGCTACCTGCCCCATAGGATCTATGCTAATTTAGCTTAATAAAATTATGAAATAGCAAATTTCAGGAGAGGCAGCAGCAATGTCCTCATGATTAGATTTAGCAAAACTGCCCAAAGCCATCACTGTTAATGTGTACTTAGAAAAAAAAAAACCCCAAGGCTCCTTAACAGAATGAAGATGTCAAAGGCAGGCAGGGAAGTATGCTTCCAATAAGCCATCTCAGGCCCATTTCTTTGGGGTCAAAAAATGAAAGTTTCTTGGGCAGAAAAAAAACAAGTTTGTAGAGCAGATGCAAATGATTAGAGATGGAGATGCAAATAATTAGAGAGGGAGATGTTAAGCAAAATAGGCAGCTACATACCTCCAGGTCATTAAAGAACAGATGTGTGTCTGCAAGGTTGAAGATCATCTCCTCCATCATAAGCCCTATCCGCACCGACGTCGTGGTGTCCTGTTAGAGGAGAACCAATTTGTTTCCATTCACTGCCAGCTTTTCTTTTTGTTTCTTTTGTTGTTGTTTGCTTGGTTGTTTCTTTTCCCCCCACACACACATCCCTGTTTCTGCAAATAGGTTCATTAAAGTAATTTCTTTTCCCCAGTGTCTCTTAACGTGATGTTTCCCCATCTCGTTCTTTTGCTCTCCTGGATAATCAAATGCTGCTCTGTTTGGGGTGTCTATGGCTCATTGTGACCCACAATGGCCCACACACTTCTGAAGAGGTAACAAGAACATTTCAGCACCTATGGCAGGATTGCTTCACTAGGTTAGCCCAAGAGAGCAGCAGCATTAGTGAAAGGTTAGGAGACAAGTTACAAGCAGCAGAGCACACAGAGGGTGATCCTTTCCTGACCTCATCCTACAAACCAGCATTATCCTCTTCTAATATCTAACAGCAACCTGGTGAAAACAGCACCCACAAGTTCAAACATCAAGTGACTCTCTTCCTCTAGATCCATGGGATGGATCTTCTCTGGCATGCTAGCTCAGGTGCTCAGCACAGAACAGAAAGGCCATTTCCCTTTCCTCTGGCTTAGAGGGCTACCTGGGCAGCTGACTGCACACACACAGCAGATCTACTTGGTCCTCCAAGCTGCCCCTTGGATGGGGGATGGAGGCAGCAGGCCTGCCACAGCTCCTGGCTTACTTCTTCAAAGCTGCTTGGTACGCACTGGACACATCCTCTGTGGATCTCTTACTCTGAAACACAACCAAGGGCACCCAGCCTGGTGCCCTGCAACATTAAATGGGTCTTAGCTGCTTTTCCATGTCCCTCATGCAAAACATCAGCCACCTCTGCTGCCCCCACACAACTGACCTTGTTCCTAAACCCACAACAGAAGCACAGAAACACAGTGCTGGAAAGAAGGTCTCCAGCAGAATGCTGCCTTATTCCTTCAACACTTCAAACACACTGAGATGGTCTGGGGTTGATCTGACAAGCACTGGTAGCTCAAAAGCCTTGTGCCTGCTCCAACTAAACAACAACAGACAACTTGAAAAGAAGACAAGAACATTCCCACAACAGGCTTTTTTCTCTTTTTCCCTTTTTCTTTTGGTAATTCATCTTCATTAGGGCAGGGATCTCTCATCTTTATGCTCCTGTGGGTGGTTTTCCCCCACCAGAGCTGCAAGCCACGCCGAGGCAGGGCAGACTGCTGCGGAGTCTTTGCTCTAATGCTCTGCAGATTTCTGTGGACTCATGTTATTGTGCCACAGGAGCATGATGAATTAGTTGAGGAGCTGTAACAGGGAGCACAATGTTTGGAGGATGAGGACATTTCAATCAGGCTCTGTGGCAGATGCTGTTGACATGGCTGGTGTGTCACACACTAACCTCGTTATTCCGCATTCTTGGGGCAGCTCTCTTTAATTGGAGCAGAATGCTGTGGCTTCAGCCACGTCTGACTCGGAAGCATTGTGCCCATCTACAGAAAAAGCTCTGCCACTCCTGTCTAAACGTGCTTGCTGCTGTCCCAGAAGGAAGGGGACTTTCTCCTCTAGGCAAAAAGTGAACTTCATCAGGCTTGCCTTGAACATGTCTCTAATTTGAAGCCCCAAGCCCAGCCACAGAGGCAGGAGCAGGGCATCCCACTGGCCCCACGTGAACAGC
Source organism: Melanerpes formicivorus (assembly GCF_026170545.1). NCBI lineage: Eukaryota > Metazoa > Chordata > Aves > Piciformes > Picidae > Melanerpes > Melanerpes formicivorus. Next base: position 2,668,956 of record NW_027142371.1, on the reverse strand, counting down.
ACCAAATCAAATTTCACTGCCCAGCTGTAGTGACATAGGGGAGCTGTTCTGAAGCAAACATGCTGCTAGGAAGAAATTATTTTGTAAAATAGTTTTTAATGAAGCAATTTATTTTTTTTTTTAATCCATTTCAAGGACCATTAGCCTTTAAAACTCTTTCAGGAAATCTCTTTGGTCAGTATCTGCCATTTATCCTCTGAGTTTTGTCTGTGGCTTCGTTGGCATTAATCACTAATGGGGAGTGGGAAACATTTCCAGGGTGTATGAAGTTACCTTCTCTTAAACTAAACAGTGTGGAAATTAAACTGTAGTTGAGGGGGGGTGGGGAGGGGGAGAATAAAAAAAAAATCTTTCTCTTGAGATAGAGAATGTGATGGAATGAAAATAAAACAGAAAAATGCACTTTACCACCCAGAGGGGAAGTCGTTTGGGGAAAATGATTTGGCATCACTGCCTTCACAGTATGGACATTTCCTCTACAGCAAGGCAGGCTTCCAAGTCTTACAGAGGCTGATAAAGTTAAAAGGCAAATCAGCACTCCCAGCACGACAGAGGTGTCTAGAGGCACCAGGCCAGGGTTCCACTGGCAGTTATTTATTTGCATTGCTGCAGCATCTAGAAGCGCTGGGCCCAGACCTGAACCCCGCTGTGCTAGAGGCTGTACCCACACAGACAGGCATGCTTGCTGCAGCTTTCAAGTGTGAGTGGACAGGAAAGCAGCAAACTGAGACAGGCCTGTCCATCACCCTGCTGCCCAGCCTTTCTGTACAGGGGGCAAACAGGCTGAAAGACAACGACCAGATTTATCTGAGGACGTTGATAGAGAGCTCTTCCTAGGCACAGAAATCCTCTGCCACTACAGGATGCCTCTGTGCTGCAGGGGATGCCCTGGGGCACTGCTAATGCCCACGTGGCTTGAGGAGAGCAATGAAAAGTTGCTGCATTCCTAGCAGTGATCCCTGCTAAGGTGTCCTGTTATAGCAGAAGTGCACCATAGAGGTCTGGGAGCCAGCTTCCTGAGGAACACATAAAGCCAATGTTTTCTGATGCACATGAAGCCCAAAGGAGGATGCACCACAGACAGCTTGAAATCAAATCTCCTCCAGGAACCACTTTTTACAGTGAAAACAGAATTAATCTAAAAATTCAACCCTGAGTGCTTGTTCAGTAACTTTAGAAGAGTGAGGTCCTACCCCTCTGCTAACCTACCAGTCATGCTTCCACAAACAAGGACAATGAGAGGCAGGGGTAGAAAACAGGCAATAAACTCCTTCAGTAAACAAAACCTCCAGCTCCACAGTGCATCCCTGGGTGCCCCACTTCTGTCATGCACCACTGCTGCAGTTTCCTTCAGGGTCAAAATTAAACAGTCCCACAAATTACTTTTAGTGCTGACCTCTGGTGCTCAGCCATGACAGACCAGGCACTCCTGACGCTCCAACAAAGCTTTAACAGGCTTCTTCCCATGGGCTAGGGGAAATGAGCAGTGGCCATTCTGGAGCATTCTTTCTGGAAGAGGCTGATATTCTCCCTCCTCAACACACTCTTCACCCTCACTTTTAGCAAACAGCAATCCATTTCTGCTGAGTGCACTGCCTGAGGGCACAGAGAGGCAGAAAGCCCCCATTCCCTACTGCTCCTTCCTAAAGAGTCAAAACACACAGAGTAAGAGAAGCCTTTGCTTAACATTCTGCACCAAAAAAAGTTTGCCCTGAGAAGTACCCTTAGACAGGTCTCTACTGTTTGTTACAGCTGTGACTTTCAGCTAAGGACTGGTGGACACTTACCTGCCACACCTTTTGAACAAGGTCATTTCCACTGGCACTGCCAAATCCCAGCTCCATATCTGCTTGTTTTGGGGTAGTTTTGCTGCCTGCTCAGCAGACAGTCATGCTGGGGGAAAGTGTAGGTCAACAGAAGCCTGTGGAGCATGCTGCAGAGGCAGACCCAAGTGTCCCTTCACCAAAGGGAACTTCCCTATCCCCATGGCATCACTGAGACGTTTGCTTTGATTGCTTTCCTGCACTGCCCCTTAACCTTGAACTAGTTCTGTACATCAGAAATTAACTGCATTTTAGAATTCCAGCCTGAGGCCAGTTTTGCCCACCTTGCCTAAAATTAGTTTATTTCTGTTGTCATTTTGTCCCTTCATTTTGAGTAACAAGTTGGCAGAAGATGACAGAATGTTAGGGGCTGGAAGGGACCTCAGAAGATCATCCAGTCCAACTCCCCCTGCCAGAGCAGGATCACCTATACCAGAATCACATGGTCAGATAGTTAAGATCAGAAGGTTAAGAGCAGCTTGTTAAACAGCCTTTGGTCTGTTTTTTGCTTGGAGATGACTTCCACAAAAATTGGAGATGAGCAAAGAACAAAGATTTCCTGTTACAGCAGTGGGTCAGAATGGAAGGTTAGGTCTGCTCACTCCCTTTAAAACTCTTGACTAGCCATTGTTTCAGCAGAGCAAAGGGAATGCAAAACATGTAAGCATAGCCAAACTGTCTTTATTTCAGCAAATGTGGGTACAAGTAGCTGCAGGTATGCTGCAGCATGCACAGTGTAGGTCCCTAGACCCTTTTTGAGGAGCTAAACTACACAGAAGCCTGCACTGCTATATCTTCACTGCTAAAGGCAAAAGCCATGTGCAGTGCAGGCACACCTCAAACTGCACAGTCAGCATCCTCCCCAATGGCTCTGTACTAAAGCCTTCTTACTACAGCTCACCTGAAACACTGAGATTGATCCTCCACAAACTGCTTACACTTGCCCTGGAGTATGCATTAAGAGGGATGTGTTTGTTAACACCTGCAGCTGCTCCTAATCCAGCTGGCTGGCTGTCCACAGACAGCTCTCCTCTCTTGTTCGCTGTGATTTTTGAAGGAAGGGAGAAGCAGACTTATCTCTGGCAATCTCTCAAGTACAAGTCACTCTTACCTCCCATCCTGGCTCCAAAGCCCATTCCAAGCCTCTGCCTTACAGGTACCCTGTTCAGACTTGCAAGCCATTAGCAACAGGGCAAAGCTGGCTCCTTTCAGACAGGCAGCAAATCAGCTTGTCTGACTCTGCTCCTATTTAGCCATGTGCCAATTAACCTGACGTTCACAATGTCCAGACAAAGTCCTTCTGAGCATGGATCTTAGATCCAGGCCTCCTCCCCCTGCTTTAAAACTTAAAAAAAGGGGGGGGAAGCCCTAGCATTTAAAAGTAATCAGCCCCTTTAAATCCCTGCCAAATACCTGTTTATGCCATGAGCAAATAATTACTTTTCTACAAGGAAGAAAGTATTAATTAAGAGCATTCATCAGGCCCCTATTCTCTAGGGTTTACCTGCCACAGGTGTCAGCCAGAGGTGAGAGACGGATTAGGACACAATCAAGGGCTTTCTAAGTTAGATCTCCTTGTGGTTAGCTGTTAATATGAAGTTGTCAGCAAAAGAAAGAATTTAATAGTTTAAATGAGATTTAATTACTTGGAAACCCCTGGAAAATGGACCAGCTTGGTTGTAGTATAAAAATCATCCTAACACACAAGCACAGATGCCAACGCCTGGGCCACATGTTCCAACAAAACAAGCCTGTGAGAATAATCCTTGTCACATTTGATACCTTGATCAGAATTGGAGCCCTGAATGATGCTCTCCCATAGGAACAGGAAATTAAGCATGTGCACCAGCTCTAGCTCAGGTAAGTCCCTGCCTTTTTGAGGCAGGGAACACTTTTGGTTCTTTCCTGCTCTTGAGTGCCTTAGCTTGCCATTTTTATCTGTTTAAGACACAGGCTAAAGCTAGACCCAGCTTCCCACAGCTTTCCAAGGAAGAGAGTTGTGTGTATTTGTGAGGAAAGCTGCTCTGAATATGAAAAGTACCTCTGGAGCTGAAATCCATTTTCAGCAGTGACTTCAGTGACTGCCCTTCAGACCTTTCTAACAGGACTGTCCTGTTTCAAATCCCTCAGCTTCTCAGGCCCTGGATGTTCTTCCCTCCAAATGAAGATCTGTTGTTTTACCTCAACAACACAGCCAGGTCCATGAAGACAATCCAGGCAATTTCATAGAATCATAGAATTGTCAGGGATGGAAGGGACCTCAAGGATCATCCAGTTCCAACCCCACTGCTATGGGCAGGGACACCTCATACTAGATCAGGTTGCTCAGAGCCACATTTAGCTTGGCTTTAGAAACTTCCAGGGATGAGGCTTCCACTACCTCCCTGGGCAACCATGAGCAGTATCTACAATCAGCACAGTGTGAACCTGTGAAAAGCCTCTGCTGGACAGAGAGCAAACATAATTTAATCTCTTTCCAGGTATCCTTTTTATATTCACCCTTACTGTGCCTTACCAGGCACAGTATTGATTATCATTTACTGCAGGACTCTTTTTGCTGACAGGAATCTGTTCAGAAATGGTTGGGGATTACACCCTCCACTAAATAAATGGCCATGTCAGTCACTAACTCCTCACATTCAACAGCACACAGAGGCTGAAAAGTTTCTTCTCCTTCTCTAAATGACCTATGCTGAGGGACAAGCAGTAATGACCATGCTAATTTATCCAGTGTCTGAACCCAGGACTTCTGAAGTGGATTCCAGTCCTGTGGGAACACAGCACTTAAATACAGGTTAAAAGATGGGCTGTGGTGCTCCAGAATAAATGGCTGTTATTTTTATTTAGCTATAGAAAAGGTTCATGACCAAATGTCTGCAAATACTGGGTTTTTTTTTTAAATACACAGGGTATAAATGTCAAAAGAGGCAGTGGAATTTAACCCTAATGCATCTTCATTTCCTTCCCCACCACTCAGCAAAGGCACTGCATTTCTCCATGTAAGGCCTGGGAATCTCTGTGAAAACACACAAGCCCTGCAAAGCCTGGTGGGAGCAGATCCCTGTGTGTAATCCTCAGCATATTTTGCACAGGCAGCCTCCTTGGGTTTTTAAAACTATTGCTCCCTTAAAACTAACTCACAATTCAGAGATGTACTTGAATACTGTGTCCAGTTCTGCAACCCCTATTACAAGAAAGATCTGGATGTGCTAGGAGGTGTCCAGAGAAGGGCCACAAGGATGATCAGAGGGCTGAAGCTCCTCTCCTATGCAGACAGACTGAGAGAGTTGGGGTGGTTCAGTCTAGAGAGGAGAAGGCTCTGAGGAGACCTTATTGTGGCCTTCCAGTATCTGAAGAGGGCTACAGGAAAGCTGGGGAGGGACTTTGTAAGGTGTCAGTTAGTGACAGGACTAGGGGGAATGGAGCAAAACTAGAAGTGGGCAGATTCAGATTGGATGTTAGGAAGAAATTCTTCACCACGAGGAGAGGCTGAGGGAGCTTGAATTGTTTAGCCTGGAGAAGAGGAGGCTCAGGGGAGACCTCATTGCTCTCTACAACTACCCGAAGGGAGTTGTAGCCAGGTGGGGGTTGGTCTCTTCTCCCAGGCAACCAGCACCAGAACAAGAGGACACAGTCTCAAGCTGCACCAGGAGAGGTTTAGGCTCAAGGTGAGGGGAAAGTTCTTCACAAAGAGAGTTGTTGGCCATCAGAATGTGCTGCCCAGGGAGGTGGTGGAGTCACCACCATTGGAGGTGTTTAGGAGGAAATTGGATGAGGTGCTTGGTGCCATGGTTTAGTAGTCCTGAGGTGCTGAGTGACAGGTTGGACTTGATGATCTTTGAGGCTTTTTCCAACCTTATTGATTCTATGATTCTGTAAGGGTGGTGAGACACTGGCACAGGCTGCCCAGGGTGGGGGTGGAATCTGCCCTGAATCTTTTAAAGCCAGGCTGGAAGTGGCTCTGAGCAACCTGATCTAGTGTGAGGCGTCCCTACCTATGGCAGGGGGGTTGGAACTAGATGGTTCTTGAGGTCCCTTCCAACCCTGACAATTCAATGATTCTATGCCAGAAAGCAGGTTCCCTCTGCTCCTGCCCGTTTGGCAACCCAGCATGCTTTCTGATACATCTTTTTATGTCCAAAATAATCCTTTAATACTTCCAAATGCCACACATGCAGTGTGCTTAGAAACCCCTCTGCTCACCTAAGCTCTAGTACAAGAGGTTACATCCACACGAGCTCAGAGCATCTCCCATGCCCACCACCTAAGCTGCTGTGGGTCTGGTTTTGCTCTTTCTGCTGCTGCTTCCCATGGAGCAGCGCAGATGATAAACACAGATGTTTGCTCCTGAAATACACATCTGAAATCATCAGATGGCTGGAATTATTTACTCCCCTCCTCTCCAATAATGAACTAATAATTGATATAGCAGCATGTCTAAAGTAACAGACTGTTTTATTACCTGCAGTGATTGAATGCTTTTTTAATTTAACTTAAAAAGGCATTAAATGCGAGGGTTAGCCTCCAGTGGGCGAAAAAATCTCCAGCTTCCTCAGAAAATCCTTTCCAAATTGTATTCATCTTGACTTAATCCATGATCTACTGAGTGAATTAGGCTCTTATTTGTTTTGAAAATCTATTTTATGGAGTTCCAAGGCCTGTGTTTTCCTTAGGAAGGGCTTACGCTGCCTTTCGGAGCAGGATGCCTGCTAGCAGCCCTCAGCGAAGGCCTCTGCAGGTTCTGAGCGTCCCAAGGTGCCCCACACATATGACTAACAAAATGTAAATAAACACAGCTGAGCCAGTAAGAAATTGGAAGGTTTTCTCATTAAAGAAATAAAATAAACAGATGTCCTTAAGCACTTTGGCTCATGTTTGTCAAAGGAATGGAAAGCTCTCAGATGTTTGAACAGCAGTAGTGATATAAGGCCACATCTCAAGGAGAGGAGGAAAAGAGCGACGCCGTGGCACTCAGAATTAGCTGGGAGCTCTCAGGGGAGGCTGCTTTTGATTTGAACCTTAGCAACTCCTACAAATAGTTTTTAACAGCCCAGCAATAAAATGGGGTTTTATTCCTTCTCAGTTTGTAAAGTAGTAAAGGACAGATTCGGCCATTAGAAGCATGAATCACCATCAGATTTGATTAAATCCCTCTGGTGTTTCAGCCAGGCCCGGGTCTGGGGTCCTGCAGGAGAACAAAGCAGACAGCACAAAGCTACTTGCAGCACTCAATGAAAGCAGGAAAAAGAAGAGGGGCGGGGGGGGATCAGCCCAAGGATTTTACAAGGATCTTGGGTAGAGCCAAGCAGGAACTTTTCAATGACTGGGTTTTTTAATTGAAAATTATAATTCACTTAAAGGAAAACTTTATGTGAGAACATGTTACTGCCAGTGAAACGTCTGAGGAACAAGGTTCCTTAGATCCACAGTGTTTCTGCTGAGAGCAAGACAGCCCAGGTCACAGACAGCCAGCACACAGCAGCTGTGATATGTGCTTGGAATGCTAGAAAGTCATAAAATTTATGTCCTCTCCTCAGCTGGGCCAAGCAGCAACTTTAGCTGCTCTGCCCAAAAGGTCTTGAGGCCCTGCTGTGGTTGAGAGACCCTCTCCTAGTTCTTGACATCCCTGTGCAAGTTGCTCATCAGAGAGGCAGTGCTCGTTTCACACAGGATGGAAAGCTGAGTGCTGTCCTGTCCCTGTCTCTCTGATTCTGTCTGCTGACAACTTGGGTAAAGCTCCTGTTGGCACTTCTGAAATGCAAAAGCAAAAACAAAATACAGCTCTGATAGCAAAGCAGACTCTGCATCCATCAAATAACTAAAGACACACCACAATCCTCACTGAAAGCTGCCAGAGTGGCAGCTCCAGGCAAAGCCACCATGTAGTCCAGGCTCACAGGGCACAGCCTAGCAGAGGCCATCCCAACACCTTTCAGTCAAAGGTAACTGCAATGTGGAACATGGCTCTGCATGGCTGTGGTTGCAAACTCAGACAGAACCTGCCTTAATGAGATTTTGCAGCATGTTTTTGTTCATTTAAGCCAATTCAAGGTGCTGAACAACCTCAGATATTCCTGTGCATCCTACAGGGGATTTTATAGAGCATAACTCACAGGTATCAGCAGGCATCACCAGACTGCTGAAAAAGATCCAGCATAACAGAAGGACTTAGACTGTCCTAAGTATTCAGTTCTTTAAGTCAGTGCTAAAATGAAATCCTTTCCACTTGGCTCCAGGATTTCAGAGTAACTTGCAGGAAATGATGAATTTTACCTCTGGATTTTACTTGAATCACAGCTCCTTTTGACACTAAAATCCCAAGGAGTGCACCAACACAAGACAGGGATACACCTTCTGGGAACAACACTAAGTACTGGGAGAAGGTATTGGCTTCACACACACCCCTCAGCTAGGGAGAACAACACACCCAGTGCCCCCTCTGTGCTTGCTACCACTCCTTTGAAAGGTGTGAGAATGAGTCTGCAATAAAATCCTTCACATCTCTCACACTGGAAGAAAGGCAGAGATTTTTCTTTTCCACTGCTTGGAGGACACAGATTATGGAGCAAGCCTGCAAAGATCTCAGGGAAAGGGGAATACACTCATGATGGTTTTTTTTCTTGGCATGGAAGTGCCTGCAATGTCTCTTTATTGTCTTTCTGTACTGTACTTTGCTGCTCCAAACAAATGGCCAAAGTCCCTTGACTTACACCCAAGTTATGTGAAACCTCAGCAAGACAGCTGTGGATTCTGCCCTGTTTCCTCATCGTGTTTGGTCAGTGCTTTGGGGGGCAGATCTGTGCAGACACAGTAAAGACTGCAGCCAGCTCAATGTGGGCTCCATTATAAGGGGCCTGAAGGCATGCAAAGGGCTGGGTGGACGCTGTGTGGAGCTGCAATGATGGCCTAAGTCTGCTGTGCTTCTAGGCATGTGCTGAATATTCTGCACTCATCCAGTGATCAGAAGCCTGCAGAACAGGTTTCTAAACACTCCTAAACATAATATCCGAGGTTAACTGCCTCTGGAACTATTTTTTTCTTGTCTTTTCTTGTCAGAGGGCCTCCTGCTGAGAAACAAAGGGTGGGGAGGTTCCCCTGGCTTTGACGGCCTTGCTGCCCTGATCAGTTGGACTGACTCCCATGTTTGTGCAGGTTTGCATCCACTCAGATGAGGGCAAAAGGAGATGTGACTTTGCAGGTCACTCTAAAGGTTATCCTGCAGTGACCAGACCTATGGGAAAGACATTAAGAGCAAATGTCTGATGGCTCTGTAATCTATAGGACAGAGCAAAAACCTTGGGCAGAGGGGGAAAGAAAAGAGGAACCTAGGCTGGGCTATTCATTCATGCTTCAACTTTGTGTTCAAACTTCTATTAATGCTGTGAGAAAATTCTTCTCTAAGCACCTGAGATGAGCACCTCATGCTCTGAGGAACTCCTATCTATGGCAAGGACTAGAGGGGTTTCCCTCAGAAACCAAAGAGAATGTTCATGTGAAATCAGGTCAGAAAACAGACAGAGGAGCATTAACTGATCAATAATCCAACTAGAGCTGATCACCCTTTGGGTGAATCCTTTCCCCTTTTCTCAAACCAGATTTTTTTGGACAGCTCCCTGTGGCTGCCATCACCAGGGAAGGGACATCTTGCAGATCCATTTGAGATTGCATAGCTAAAGAACACAGGAGATTAGACTCAAATCTCTGAAGCTATGGCTGATGTTTCTCCTCCCCTCTTCCCAGACAAGTCAGCCCAGAAAGAGGTGTTGCTTTTCAACTTGATTGACTTCATGCATTCATTTTCTGAGTGGCTGCATAGCAGCTCTCCCAGTGCAGCAGACAGGATGATAGTGGGACATGAATGTTGGCCAGGGGAACAGTGAAGATCATATAAAATGACACTTTTTCTGGAGGGAGACATACAGAATCAAGGCCACCAGGTGTGAGATTTGAATCAAAGCACATCCATGTCTAGTTATAGGCTCATGAACCTATTAAGAGCAATTAAGGACAAAGATAAGAATTTTTGGCCTTGGTATTTATTCTGCTTTGAGATTAATGCTTCCTACATTACTCAATTAAGAGGTTCTGAAACTCCATTAACCTCTGGCACACTGCTGTACTTGTATGTGAAAGTTCAGCTCACATAACAATTTTGGGCTGTCTTACTATTTAATGGTTGCCAGGACAGCCTGTCTGACTGTGCTTGGTTTAAGGTCTGCTCCAAAGCCCACTAAAGCTTCTGGGTTGTCTTTGCATCAAGCTCTTATCCTACAATGCTTTAATAACACAACCATTTCCCTTATAGGAAATCCCTCAGGAATTTAATACTGATGAAACAAATGAAGAGCTATGAAAAAAAATCCTTCCAGAGAAGCTTCTCAAAGGGCCTGTTGCAACTGAACAGAAAAGGTGACTCACTGATTCAAAAGAAACACTCCTGTTTGTACCACCCTTGACATCTGTATAAAGGAAGCAGCCAACAGAAGTTTGTCATTTTGTACCTTTAAAAGCCTCCCAAAGCAGACAGCCTCTTGAGTCCCCATTTTCCTGTCTTCCTCTCTCCCTACTCCCTTTTGCTCGCAAGTGCCTTGTCTTGGCCTAACGCTGCTCACACAGCTGATGGGAACAGCTTGGCCACTGGTGGCCCCTTCTGGCTCTCCTCCCTGACCCCACTTCATTCCCACACCAGCTGCTGTAGGATATGGCAGCTTCTGTCTTTGTGGCAGCAGTATTGTGCTGCAGGGTTGGTCCATCACATCCCTCAGACCATCACCATCTGCTCCCATGCAGAGGATCCAGCACTTCATCTCTAAACTCAGGTAAGAGACAGTAGATGAAGGGATCTGCTTCAGAAGTGTTGTACTAGGACAAAGTCAGCCCGTGAGGAGAATTCTTATGCATGCTGCAGCCTCTACCCGGTGCTAAGCACAGCAGATCTACACACAGTGAGTTTCTGTTTGCTGATCCTGCCCAATTCTCTCTCTTTTCTGCAGGCAGCAGGTTTGAGCTCACACAGGTACACCTCAGCCTGCCTTGGTCACTATGGTCCTACTTCAATTATCTTGTACAACACAGGTCTGAACAAATCCCTACTTGCAAACACCTGCTTGCTTTTCAGAGGGTGCTGCTGGAAGTGTTAGCAGCATTCCAAGTGCTGCAGTAGACTTCCACACCACAAACACCATTTTATACCCCTTACAACTAGGCACATCTAACAGTGAACAATAAATCTATCTCACTAATTGCACAGTCAGCTTGTTATAGCCCTCATAAAACAGGTACAGCTGCTAAAGCCATGAGATGATGTCAAATCATATTTCTGCTCTGGAGAGAGAGAGGCAGGCTGATTTTTCCAGCCTCCTGACAACACTGACTGTTCAAAGCCATATGTGGAAACAGCTGCCAGCTAAGTCATCCACCTTAATTAGGTAATGATATTGTCTTTTTTCTAGCCATATAAAAGTGTTTGACATTCTGTAATTCAAAGGGACTGAAGTGTTTATTGTAAAAAGCTGCCTGAGGAAGAAAATGAAGCACGTGGTACTGAATGCAAGAGCCAGCATTTTCTCCTTAGCCAAGTTCAGTCTGCTGAGCCACAGAGAGAGCTACCCAAAAAGAATGGAATTGCCTGCATTTCAAAGGGGGGACCTAAAGGATGGAAAGCTCAAGAAACAGCTCCTAAAACCCCTTTGAAGTGTGAGCTTCAGGATGTGTGGGAAGAAGAAGCAGCATTCTTCATGGCAACCCAGACTGACCAACACAAAACTTCTCCTAAAAGGCTGAGACTCCGGTTACCTCACTCAGACTGGAGTGAATGCTGCCTGCCTGTCTGATGGGCTCCTTGCAGGAGACAGACACTGGAAGAACATCCTGGTGTCCTGTCTAGCAGCAGCTGTACACCACCAGATTTGAAAAACAAAGGGCTACTTGCAACATGAAAGGGAGGTTAAATTAAATTTTCACATGTTAGAAGGAAATACCACAGGACAGATTTATACCGAAGGGTCCAAATAAACCCAGCAGCATCTGTTTGAGAAGCTGCCTCATTAGCTGCCCCCACAGTTCCTGATGCAATTTGGCTGGACAAGCAGTAATGCTAAAAAAATTGAATTTTACCTTCCCATATCTGGATGCAAAGGTTCCCGTGAGCAAGGAGTGGAAGATAATGATCGTCTCGTCCAGATCCCACACGAATACACGCTGCGAGGGCAGGCAGGGGGGAGAAAGAAGCACAGTTACACAGGAAGCAATGGCCTGAGTCTGTTCAGGCAGGAAATGTGGCCTGTTGGACTGCAGCTTTGCAAGGCCTCAGATCCCTTTAGAACACCCACTGCAGATGCTTTGGGAAAGCAGGCAAAATGGAACTCTGGGTGTGCTGGGCAGCCTGAGAGCCTGCTCTCCTCACAATCACCCAAATCCCCTGCTGCACGTCAAGTCAGGGCAACAAACCAGAAGACTTCCCACAAGTCCAAAGGAAAACAAAAGCACCCATGAAGAATAGTTTGAGATGCTGATAATGTCGAGGTGGAGCAGTTATTTGAACTAGCCATGTGTGCAGGCTCCAGTTACATTACTGATGCTACTCTGGCTCTCACAACTTGCTAGCCTGATGCTGAGATTTCTAAACGATGCAACCCTTTATCTCTGCTGGATTGACCAAGGGCATACTGCTGTAGGTTAAGGGAAATCAAAAGTTAATTGGTATAACCACAAAGAAAAGTGTTCCAAAGGCTGAAGAGTCCCAGGGAGACAGACAGTTCATCCCAGGATATTGTAATCAGTTATTCTATTCTGTTCTCCTGTATCTCTCTACTTGAGAGAACATACAGCCAAATCTCTCTCTGCTCTCCAGTCAGGATGTGCATGCTATTATTTTATGGTTTGTGGGGGAGATGGCTTTCTCTTGCATGGCAGGGAATTTCCATTTACACCACAGGGCCTGTTGAAGCTTGCAGTAGGCCTGGGTCTGGGGGGGAGGAGGGGCAGTTTGGCTGCTCTTTTAAATTTCCATTTAAACTTCCAATCCAGGGTGAAGCATTCATTATTTTCATCCTTGGAAAGGGGTAAAATACCTTTTGTGTCCTTTTTGCCCTGGGCAGCTCATGGCTCAAAAGCAGAACGCACACAAACTGAAGTGGTTACCTCAATCTCACTGTCAGCAGCAGGGGAAGGATCGTTGCTTCTCTTTGAGCGGGCTCGGACCTTGCCATCCGTCCCTCTGTGGTGTCTGTCTGTCTCTATGTCTTTTGCTGGTGTTGTTGAATATTCCCCTGTTAGGAAAAGAGAACTTCCATTGGCATCTTACATTGTGCACCCTGTGTCCTTGTGATTGAAGCAGGAAACTTTACTGGAGAGCAGCAGAAACACTGTGAAAACACCACCAGGAAACCTAACTCTTTCCATGGCAATAGCTGGCACTGTCAGGAAAGTTAACTTTCAGCTCCTGAGATTTGTTTAAAGTTTCAAAAATCACCAAGCCTGCAGCTATGCCATTTACAAATGGGTAAGGCACTTCAAAAACCTTAGCAAATGTTTCACTGAAAACACAGCTTTTTGAATTTCACTTCCCTTCTGCTTTTCAAGAGAGCAATTAGAAAGGCAGTGGAAGACCAAACCAATGGCACTCCAACTTCTGAATTTATTATTTCTAAATTTGATGAGTGCTCACCACTAAAAATCTACTTTCAAGATCAACTTCTGTTTAAAAACACAGAACTAGCCTGTTTAGCCATATTCCATTTCACTGAGGACAGCATTTTAGAAATAACTGAGAGGAGAGAGTCAAAGGTGAGCTCCCCTTGTGCAAAGTGTCTGTTTTGATTGGCTTCAGTTTCATAAACCTGCCTGCACTTCACTTACCTTATATTACAAATCCTCTTCAAACCTATTTTCCTTTTCACCTTGCTAAGTTGTGGCCTCTCCATCTTCCTAGAATCACCAAAATCTTCTTCAGAGAACCTTGGACTGTGCCTAAGAAGCCTTTTTTGAAATCACCTTTTCTCAAAGTGGCTGAGACGAGATCTAAGGAACAGAAAAATCTTCCAACTGCTTTCAGAGAAATCTGGGAGCACTTCTTTTTAAACCCCATGATTAGTTTATTTTTCCTTTTAGAGCAACCACAGATACTCAGATTTGTTTCACAAGCCAGGAGGCCTGCAGTGGGTGCATTCTGTGATCATCCACACGTGATGTGGGGTTTCATACAAATGTTTTTGCATGCCAGGGATAACTTTGGTAGGGAAGCAATATCTGAAGATTGCTCTTCAACAGCACACTGGAGGATCATCACCTGTCAGCAGTTCTGTGTATCACTTCAGCTTGGAGACTTCAAAAATGAGGCACTCAAAGAAAGGCCACAAATTCTGAAGCCTTTTTGTGCCTTGAACTTTCAGCTCTGACAGTTTGTGCTGATCTTTCCAACAGGGCCTTTCTCTTGATGCTCTTACTCATGCACACATACATCACAGGTTGGTTGAAGAGAGGAATATAAACTTTGACAGAATCATAGAATCATGGATTGGTCTGGCTTGGAAGGGACCTCCAAAGGTCATCTAGTCCAACCCCCTCTGCAGTAAGCAGGGGCATCCTCAACTAGATCAGATTGCCCAGAGCCCTGTCGAGCCTCGCAGTCATCAGCTAACCAGGCAGCTGTGGAGCTTTTGCAGAGCCTGGCTGTTTTGAACTCACTGCTACCCACAGGTACTGATCTGAGCTTTGTCTATAGTTTTTTTATCTTTCTGTAAGACCTTTAGAGGAGATCCAACCTCACACACTCATGAAAATGACACAGGATGGTTCTAGAGAGCCTGGTTGTTCAAATCTCTCCTCACAACCCTGTGCTGCACCATGTAAGAACATCTGCTAAATGCTAGGAAATCTGATTTAGCCATGACAACACAGGTACTTCTGAAAATTCCCACATCAGGTTACTGTGTTTATGTCTGCAGGTGGCCAAGGCTGCCAACCTGCAAAGAGATGAGAGGCACTTACCAGAGAGTGATTCTGTGCTCTGACTGCTGATATTGTGAGAAGGCTCCTGCAGAGAGTAAGTGGAGGTTGGGATGGCTGAGGGGCTGATGCTGTTTGCAGACACATATGGAGAGTTGTAGGAGGAGCTGTAATACTGTGAGTACTGGCTTTGAGGAAAGCTTGGATACGAGGAATATTCCTTTGAGGAAAAAAGAAACATCTCACTTCTGGGTATCTGCTTGTGCCTTACCCATGAGGCAGCACAAAGGCAGCCAGCCATGGCTCAGGAGTATTTCATAAAGAGCCAGGTCTCATGCACTTACAAACTGACATTTCTGCTTCTCTCAAACGTGCTCCTATTTTATTATGACCAAATAACCAACAAGAGCTCAGAAATCAGGTGAGTTCTGCTTCCTCTACAGGAATTTAGTGATCAGAATTTAGTGACACATCTTGGGTTAGAGTTCAGCAATTTGATACAGGAGTGATGGAGGGCAGGTTTCTGAAAAGGGCCATGATGGGGGGGACAGGCTATAAACAACAAAACACCAGTGAAATCAGAACAGAATGATACTTGGGTGAGGGAAGGAGCAAAACAGGCTGCATCTTCTCATGACCAGCAGTATTTTCTGATCAGCTGTAAAAGTAAGTTACAAAAATGAAGGCAAAAATGAAAACAGCAATTGTTTTGCAGTGATGTTCATAGCTGAGATTGTCCAGCTCTCTCAAAAAGAACTAAATGCTTGAATGATCTTCCTTGCCTACAGAAAAATGAACCTTGGGGAGCTATCACAAACCTCTTTGTCTTGCTCTTAAGGCTCCCAAACAAACTTCACACCCTCATACACCCCTTTTGGGATAAGCAGGACAAAGGAACAGATTAGAATACTTCTCTCTGGACAATTAAAGCATGAAAGGTTACATTTGTTTCTCTTCCTTTTAATTGCAGCTCCTGCTCTTGTCCATCTACTGTGTTCATGCTCTGGGGATTGCCTGTCAGCAAAAGGTTTTTCTTTTCTCAGAAATGCTAATTTCTCTCTGGTATTAAATAGAAATTAAACAACAAATAGTCTCCAGCAAGACTACAAGCCCTCTTCTTCCTAACAGCTTACATCTTTGTCTGTGACACAGATATTTCATTAACTTTCAATCACCAGGGAGCTCTCAAGAACAAAGACTCAAGCTGTCATAAGAACAATTAAACTGAAAAAGAAATGAGAGAGTGTCATTGTTTTCTCTTCAAGATTATCACAAAACAATGAAAACAGCCCAGCTATTCTCCCCCTCCTTAGGTAACCTCCATGCTCCAATCAAATGCCCTTCTACCAGCAAATGCTGATGTTGTTATCCAGAACTGAAGTAATAAAGAAACTGCCCACTGCTGTCATTACAACAAGCCAACAATCATCTTCCAAACAAGGAACTGAATTTGCTGGCCACCCAAAACATTCATTTGTTTAGCCCAATCAAGAAGGGCCATTTGCTGCTGAAAACCATCTGCCTCGTGTCTGTATCATGCTGTTTATTATACACAGACATTTATCAAGGTAGCTGAGGCATGCAGCCCACAGACAGGTGTGCTCTCAAAGAAGGCAGCACCAGGCAGCTCAGAGGGCTCAGTGTCTACCACAGCCTCCCAACACCTCTTTCAATTGTTCACGTTCATTACACAGTGCCAAGGCAGCCAGGCAGGATCCAAGAAGCTCTCTGCAGAGGATAGAAACCCTATCTGGAAGCTGTAAGGGGGCAGAGGAATGATGAAACTGTTGGCACTGCCACAGCAGTGCAGCAGAGACTGCTGGGACACCCTCCTCCTGCGAGCACTGAGCTGCATCAATACAGATGCTTGCACAAGCACCTTGGAACTCATCAAGGTACCTGGAGGTGTAGTGCACGGACAGGCCTTGGGAGCAGAGCAGAATGGTGCTCAGGCAGACATGTGGCAGCACCTCCCTTAAATACATGGAATCATAAAAACAAGCTCTCTAACCCCCCAAACTTTCAGGTGTTTGTTGTCTGTGACAAGGCTGAACCATACCTGATGCACAGCACTAAATCCTGCAGAATTTGTCAGGCCGTTGGCTCCCTGGTAAATCCCTGTCGTGCCTAAAGAAAAAGAATATCATGGGCATAAAACACACCAAGAATCAACAGGATAGGTTAATACAAGCCATTTCCAACAGGAAATAAATTACTAGCTCAGCAGAAAAAAAACTGCATCACAAATGTTGACAAACAGGCTGTAGAGACTTAGGGCTACTGCTGAAGTCTGCTTATTGAAAGGCATTCAGGGGCAAGGATTCCACTAAAGCACTTTAAGGAGCTGGGAAACAAAGCTGGAAGACAGGGATCCAACACAAATTTAAGAGTCAGTTACCTTGTTTCCAATAAATAATGGAAGAGGGGTTTTTTTTATCATCTTTTCCTGCAGAAGGATCCCTCAGGTTATGTTTGCAGCCACACTCACACCCCCCCATCAGGGAAGTGGTAGGAGAGCTGCAAGCTTCTCACTCTTGGGATCTGGCATCCCCAGCAAGCTCTAGCCTTCATTTAACTTCAGTTTGTGCTGCTTTGTGTTCCAAGTGGGTAGAGAATTTCTCTGTTTGTTTGTGTCCTTGCATGAGAATCTACACTAAAAATCATCCAGTGGTTTGTGACATGTCTTGCTCCAAAGGCTCCAAAGTCCAGGAGGCAAAACCTGGATTTTTCCATCCCACTGGAAGGAAACAGGCTCCAGAGAGCACTGAAGCCTGCTGCTTCCAGAGTGCCAGGGCTGTCATTTTGGTGTTGTGTGACTGTAGTGGGCTTGTGTGAGGTTCATTTTGTCACCTCTGTGAACCGCCAGACCAAGCCTTACTTAGGCACTCAGCCTTCTTCTCTTCTCTGATTTCTTACCACGTGAATGACTTTGGCCTGTCTGTATTAACCACAGGACTCCCTGCACGTTGTCATGTGCCAAGCTTCCTCCAAAGATCCACTGGGTTTGATTTTCAGATGCCAGATTAGGGAGGGGGAAATGGACAGCTGAGAAAACTCCCCTCTGCCAAGGGCAGCCACAAAGCACATGATCTGAGAGAGAAATCTCCAGCCAAAGAGAAACAAGAGGGAGGACTCTGCCCTCCACAACTAATTTGGTGCCACACGTAGTCTTTAAAAAGAAAAGGGCTGAGAGGGAAATGAACAGAGTGTAGGTAACTGCCTGGACCTCCCCA
The DNA here is from genome assembly GCF_026170545.1 of Melanerpes formicivorus. Classification (NCBI taxonomy): domain Eukaryota; kingdom Metazoa; phylum Chordata; class Aves; order Piciformes; family Picidae; genus Melanerpes; species Melanerpes formicivorus. The sequence goes on along the minus strand of NW_027142371.1, from coordinate 2,650,952 downwards.
GGCCCCCTGCATGTGCTGGCTGGGGAGCTGAGTTCAGGTGATGGGTTCAGGTGATGCCTATTCCTGGCATTCACCCCTCAGAGACAATTCTGGGTGGATCAGTACGTAATCCCTTCTCCTCCCCACAGCCCCAGAGCAGCACCCTGAAGGGCAATGTACTCAGCTCTAGGCAGCTCTCCACCTCCCACCCATGTCAGGTTTGCTTTTCTGCAGAGTTCCCCACAAGCCAGGAGCATGCAGCAGGATGAAACCACTCCTTGGGAGCTCAGCACCTCTCACCACTGGGAAAGAGAGGAATCGAGGCCCAGCACTTACAGGCAAACACAGCTTCCACAAAACACAAAACAGTTCTTGTACACCAGAGCTCCAAACAATACAGGGGGGAATTTTGGATCTTCCTGCACTGTCATTTAGAAACAATCCATCATCCTTTATTAGTGCTGCCAACAGGGGGATGAGTTACCTCCAGGAGCTCACACTTTATGTGTAAATTTTGATGAGAACATGTTTATTGCTGTGCTACCTGCACATGATACCACAGCTTCCTGGTTTCCAAACAGAGAGAATGATAAAAAGGAGGATAAAAAGGATTTTCACAACTGGAACAAAGTCCCCCTGAACTGTGCAAGGCCAGCATGCCCATCACACACACAGCTCAGGTGTGTGAGCAGGGAGAAGACACAGGGCTGAGAGGATGGGGAATGACTCATGCCCCATGGCTTCCCACCTTGTGGGTAGAGCCTGTGTGCTGGATTTTATATTGTAGAATAGACTAGACACAGTCTCAGGCTGCGCCAGGGGAGGTTCAGGTTGGATGTTAGGAAGAAGTTCTATACAGAAAGAGTGATTGCGCTATGGAATGGGCTGCCCGGGGAGGTGGTGGAGTCGCCGTCATTGAAGGTGTTCAGGAGGAGACTTGATGGGGTGCTTGGTGCCATGGGTTAGCTGTTTGGGTGGGTTGGATTGGTTGATGGGTTGGACACGATGATCTTGAAGGTCTCTTCCAACCTGGTTTGGTTTATTCTAATAAAGGTTTATTCTAATAAAGACTAGACTAGAATAAACCAGGTTGGAAGAGACCTTTGAGATCATCAAGTCCAACCCATCATCCAACACTATCTAAGCAACTAAACCATGGCACCAAGTGCCTCATCCAGTCTCTTCCTAAACACCTCCAGTGATGGAGACTCTACCACCTCCCTGGGCAGCACATTCCAATGGGCAATCTCTCTTTCTATGAAGAACTTCTTCTTAGCATCCAGCCTAAACCTCCCCTGGCACAGCTTGAGACTGTGTCCTCTTGTTCTGGTGCTGGTTGTCTGGGAGAAGAGACCAGCCCCCACCTGGCCACAACCTCCCCTTAGGTAGTTGTAGACATAAATAAGGTCTGCCCTGAGCCTCCTCTTCAGGCTACCAGTTCCCTCAGCCTCTCCTCATAGGGCTGTGCTCCAAACCTCTCAGCTGCTTTGTTGCCCTTCTCTGGACATGTTCCAGCAAGTAAACATCTTTCCTAAACTGAGGGGCCCAGAACTGGACACAGGACTCAAGATACTTTGCACAAGAGATATTTTTGCCAGCTACCCCAGGTGTCCCTAGAGGCTGCTGCAGTCTGAATCCCCCTGCCCAGGGAATTCTCAAGAAGCAGTGCTGTAGTGCAGAGACAGAAACTGAAGTCCCTGACCGTTGACCTATGTACTTAAATACTTGTGAGAGTGCCTAGGACTGGCATTTCCTACAGCCTGAACTTCCACAGGCCTGGGAACAGATTTTGGCAGCTCAGGTTTTTCACTTATCCCAGACTCTGTCAGTGTATCCTGATCAAGCAGCAGCATCATTTGAGCCAAGCTTGTCTAAACTGAGATCAAACACAACCCTTTTCCTGCCACGTAGCATCGCATTCAGAGAATGCAGCCACCCGCGGGGGTATACCTTGAGAGCTGCCCAGCTCACGATTGCTGCACTACAACAGTTATAGAACTTGAGGTAACCAAACAACCAAAGCTACTAAAACATCAGTTTCTTCCCAGCTGAACAGGGATGAAAAGCTGGGAGGGAAGAGTTATGTAGATGAAAAAAAGTTCTTGAAGGTTCAGAAATATTTCATTTCAACATCAACCTTTGTCCTGGGGACTAGAGCTGGCTCCTGGGGACAGCTGTAGCTCAGTTCCTGTTCCAGTTTACAGGCTAGACTGGAGAGATGTTTTCAATGATGTACAATTAGTTCAAATGGAAGGAAAACAAACAAGCACCACAGGCAACAAAGAGCAGGATAAATCCTCTCTCTTCACACGCAGAGCACGAAGCCTGCCAGTTCCAGTTTCCGTGAGCAGCCTCGTAGTTCAGAACCCCTCTATCAGAACTGGCCCCAAACTTGTGGTGCTGATAAGGAATAAACATTCCTGTACTAAAATGAGTTCTGCCATCTGTCATTTCAGTTTTGCAGCAGTAAATTTTAAACTCAACAAACACTGGGAAGTTACCAGCAGACCTTGCACGCTGGCATTATCAATGGAGCCACAGCCCTGTTCCCCACGGAACTATTTCTGGTGCCTTCCCAGGTGCTGGCACGTCTTGTACTGTTTAGAGACAGGCTGGGCTGACATCAGAAAGCTCTGCTGGTGGGGCATGGGGCACAGCCAGGAAGCCTTTTGGTAAGTGGTGCACACAAACCCCTGAGCCTCCCCCAGTTCTAAGAGGATGCTGCCCATCTCCACAGACCCTTTGCTTCCTCATTTGTACTTCTTTTGTTCCTGACCTCTGAGGACAGCGCACTGCCCCAAACTGCAGCTGATCTTACATTTGCAGTACTGTAGCTGTGTGAGCAAGTAATGTGCTTCCATCTATCTGGGTAGCTCAACGTCCAGCATTTGCATTCAAACTCCTACTTGCAAATGAGAAACAAGCCTAGGATCTCTGCCTTTGGATCTTCTCCATATGGAATATGGCTCACATCTGTGTTCAATCAAACCAGTTGCTAAATGTCACAATGCCCTCATTCACAGGTAGCTCAAAGAACATTTAGCTGGTAATAAAACAATCTGGGCTGTAGAGTAGAAGAGCTCTTCAGATGTGTGGCACTGTAAATGCTGCTGTAAAGGAGGCGTGTCACAGCCACACTGGCATGAACAGACACTGCAGGAGAGGCAGCACAGGCTGCACAGACCCAGTGCCATGGCTCTTCCTTGGTAAGGAGACTTGGCTCTTCTGTGCGAGTGTCCAAAGACACCATGTACAGAGAAACCCTTTGTGAGCTGACTGATGGTAGATTTCTGTTCTCATACAGATGGATTTCATTTGCTATTTCCCCCTGACTCCCTTTTTAATGCAAGTATTTTTCAATGATCAATGGTAATTTGAATGGTGTGTCATCTGGACTGTGCTCCTGCAACAACTTTCAAGCCAGCTTCTCCTTCTACTCAGTCTTCCCCTTTCTGTCTCAGTCTCTGTGATAGCAGGTTGTGTTTCCTTCCCTCCCTTCCAGGAAAGAGCAAGTAAAGAAAATAATGGAATATTAGTTATTTTCAGTATCTTCAGAACTAAGCTTGGGCAGTGCTAAAGAAGGGGTTTCCTTCCAGCTTATGATTACACAGCATGAGAGAGGAACATGGGGGCCTTAGGAAGTTGTGGCTGCAGACAGCAGGGGCCTATGGTATAGCCCAGATCAACACCACAGCAAGCTTTGAAAATCCATGTTGTGTCCTTGCACTTCACAGCTCAAAGGGACCCTGACCACAGACAGGTGTTCTCCAAGCCTCCTCTACTGCCCAAAAGAGAATGAGTTGCAATATTTAGGAAAACAGATGACTTGTACTGCTAGCATTCAATTAAATACTTAACCATCACAGGAGGAGACAGCCAGGTTCAACAGAGGTGGGCAGGAGGGCATTTCTCACAGCTCCCTGGCAAGCCAGCAGCAACTGGGAGTCCATGAACACTCAAAAGATAGAACAGTGGACTGAGATGAGAGTCTTCAAAGGGAGATTATCACGAGCACTTCTGAATGTGCTTGAAACAGAACAACAAAGTTGAGACCCAAGATGCAGCTGAATCACACAGGGTTCCAGGGAGATTTCTCTCCAAGGACTCTTTGCTCACCTAGCACTACTACAATAAATGCCTGCAGGGTTCAGCTGAACTGCCTGGTATTTCACAAGCTTGTGCATTCTTACACCAGCAAGCTGTTTTCCTACAGGAAACAATGCTGGCTGTGAGTGATGCAAGGAAAGGCCTCAGTCTAACTCCCAGCAGAGTGTGCATTACTCTGTGCTATGAAGAACATCTGGCTGAAGACCTGTATGGTCATTCAGAGAGGTTCTTTGCAGTGCTTTAGCTCTCTGACAAGCTAATGTTTCCTGCAGTAAATATTGCCTTCTCCAAGCTGCTACTTTTTTAGTGAGAGGTTAAGCACTCCTCAAAATTACCTCCCACCAGCTATACTCCAGTGCCTTGTAAGGTTCCAAATCCTACAACATCTGCCTGCATTTATTGGGCAAGAAAACTCATAAAATGTTGCATGGCTGTCAGCTGTAGAGGTATTTCAAGACTATCTGCCCTGTTAAAGGAGAAGAAAAACTCAACCCATATGTACTTTGCAACAGATTGCTCGACTGTTTGCCATCAGGCATAATGAACCCTTCCCCAAAACCAGCCTCGTATTTCTGTCTGGAAGGACTCAAGACAGGCCAGGGAAGAGCACACTCTGTTAACCCAGGTGAAAAGCATGATTCTGCAGTGCCATAGCCCCTGACACCAGCAGTGGCTGCTGTCAGAAGCGTGTGAACACCTCCTGAAGATACACAACCCATTTAAATGATGTCCATTTGTCTCCCAGTACAATCCTGTTCAGCCCTGCTAGCCTGCCCAGGTGCCTGAGGGCACTCTGATCACTGGCATCAAACATTTCCCAGCACAGCTTTTCCGAGTCAAACCTCTTCCCCAGCTGCCTGCTTCTGGGAGTACTCAATGTACAGAGCCTCACAGAGCTTTAATAAGTGATGACCAGAGCAGTTTAAGGGCCTGGTTTTTACCATCCTTTTGAGCCTGGTCACCTGTATAGCTCAATCCAGCTCAACAATTGTGTTGAAAGTGCTGGGATGGTTTATATCTACTCTCAGGATTTGAACCATGGCAAAGCCATTAAGTTTTATTCCTTTTGGGGAAAGTGTTCCTTTTAACCACTCCTATCAAATGCTGCTGCAGCAATAGGAAGTAACCACACTGGATTGTCTTCAAAAACCAATCACCAGAAATGTGAACATCCTTACAACCACAATGCAGACTGTTTCTGTGCAACCCCTTGTTTAAACCAGCACAAAGACTTTTATTTGGGTGACTCCAAGGGCATCAAAGATTAAAGGTTCCTCCAGCTGTTTTCATCCTGGACACCATTCTCCACTAATAGAAACCAAGTCATGATAAAAGAAAAATGGACTTGCCACCTCCTGTGTTGTTTAGTGGCTATGAGATTTCAGTCCCCTGGTCAGCATTAAAATCTAACTATCCCTATAACATTGGGGATGAAAATTGACCTCGGTAGTGCAGCGCCTCCAGAAAAGCAGCACAGCAGTGGCCAGCAGTGGGTGTCAGAGAAAAGCTAAGAAATGGGACAACCCAGCATGATCTGTGCCCTGGTATTGCCTGGTCATCGTGAATTAATCTGTTAGCTACAGATTACATGTGCCAAGTTTATAGCCTCCTCTTTTTATCTTTAGTCACTGTCAATGGACTCTTCAGACAGTGCAGGTATTCTTGTAGCTCTAGAAGTCACAGTGCTGCAGTGCAGAAATGTCAGTGCTCAAACCCTGCCAACACAAAGAGTGCATCCAAATCAGGTATAAAAGCCCTTGATAGAGTGCTACCTAGTGCCAGCACAGCAGTTAGGAAGCTCTTGAGTTGCACAGCCTGTGCTAACTTAAGCAAGGTTGGACCTTATCTGTCCACAGCCCTCATCTTTGATTGTATGCCTGCATTCTATTTTTTCCTCCAGAGCATTACCTCACACAGCCCCTGGAAATGAGTTAGGACAGAAAGCAGCACCAGCACTGCACCAGCATCACAATTCTGGTGTTTCCTAACTGGCAAGTGCTTGACCATGCAGGTTTGATGCTCCTTGACCCAGCTCTTCTATAGCCTGATAGACATTGTCAAGAGCCCATGATTAGCTTTACCAAATCTATTATTTAGTGAAGCTTCTACAACATTTTAGCATTTTCTATGCCAGCTGCATGAGAAGCTGAATAATCAAGATCAACATCACAATTTCCCAAGCTGTTTCCATCCTATGCTTTGGGGTTTTTTTCACTTCTGACAAAAAATATGTTGGACTCGATGATCTTTGAGGTCCTTTCCAACCTTAGGAATACTGAATAGGTTACTGAAATAAAATCCACCAACAGCAGCCTCTGTGACATCCAAACATCTCTGTGGCATGAGCACAGGCAGAGCAAAAGTCACAGCTGATCTGCCAACTCTTTTCTCCCTTACAAACACATGTTCTCCCCTAGCGTCAGGAGATGGGGTCTCCTTCTTCCAATAGCTTATCTTTTTCCCAGGTCCCTCCTTGCTTAACAATAAACAGGGAATGAGCTCTGAATGCAACCTCAAACAAATCAATAAATGGGAGAAGTCAGAGCAGGGTTTTCTCCTTGGGTAGCAGTAGCACAGATCCTTGCAGCTTACAGTGCATCACTGTCAACACCTTTGCCTCTCCCCTTGACTTCCCTCCCCTGTAAGATAGCTCATTTTAAAACAAAGCAAATGTAGCATGGTCAGCCCCTGGTGTTTAAGAATCTTTGAAAGGGAGACTGCTGTTATTCTGAGGACCCTTGTATTTACACTGTAAAAAGTGAGGTCTGACCTCTCCTGAAGAGAGGCCTCTCCCCGCTGAACTCACCGTGGAGCGGAGCAGAGCTGAGCTTTGCCGCCACAGCGTTAGACTGCAGCTAATGCAAACCAGCTGTGGAGCAGCATTTGAAAAGAGGCTTCTCATTTTCTACTGAGGTTTGAGCTTTATGAATCCAAGGCATCTGAGTGACAGTTTGCTGAGGACATGCTCCTGCTCTCCTTTATTTTCTGGGACTTCAGATGGGTTTGCTATCTGCATGCCAAAGCATGAGCCACACTTCTCGAGTGCAGATTGAAATTTCCCCTTCTCACACATTTCATCACGAGGTACTTAAAGAATCCAGCTTAAAATTAAACATGCCACTTCCTCTGCAAAACTCATGCATGCTGAGCTAACTGCTCATGCCAAAGAGATATTTATGGCCTCATATTAAATATGTAACACAAACTGGCACACAACTGCAAGAAATTCAGGCAGCTCTTGGAAAAACATTTGTCTAGATGATCCAGATATTACCAAGAGCCAAAATCTTTCCAGCACAATAAAACATCGCAATTGATTAAATATTCAGCTTTTACTTGGTCTCAGGCCAGTAGAAAAATTCATGGGCAATTCATTCCACAGACATAAGCAATGTAGGTAATTAGTGCATTGCAAATCAGCCCTGCAAAAAAAGGAAAAGCTGCTTTCTATTCATTCATAATGTGACAGCTGATCAGAACGGACTCTACGAAGGAAACAAATTCTCCGCAGTAGCAAAGAATTTCACTGGTAGGTCTCTGGCCCCAAATGTACCAAACTCAATGCTGCTTTGCAATTCCTTGGCAGAGGAATGGCATCCCAGTCACATAACTGGATTTTCCTTTGTGACATAAAAAGCATTTTGTGGGCAGACTGATTTGGAGAATAAAGAAAACCAAGTGGCCGAATCCTTTCCTGCCCAGTGACATTATCTGCAGCGGTCTTTGGCCGCAGTTTTAAGTGTTGTGCAGCTTCCCAGTTTCATAGCAGCTGTCATTTTAGCGATAATAACTGAAGAGCAAGGCATTGCCTAGGGATTAATGACAAGCTGAGAAGAGATGGCCTAATGTGCAATGAAGGGGCAGCACATGCTCCTGCAGCCACAGGAAATGCTCCAAGCTGGCTGCTATTGCTGCTTCTGCAGAGATGATGGTTTCCTATGCTAGCTGATGTGCTGGAACAGTTTTCTCCTTGTGTTTTTTTTTATAGCTCATTAAATGATAACTTTCTTATATGCCAGAGATTTCTCCCTCACCCTCAGCAAGAGATTTCCTCAACTGCCAGGGAAGACAGTAAGCTCTTTGGGGCAGAAGTTGAACGTAATCTTTGTATCTTGTGTTCAGTTTCTAATAACTTTAGCAAAAGTCTGAGCAAATCACAGTCCTACTGAACGGTCAGAAAATGCAGACATCTGTGCTGAAAGGCACAATGTGCACCTAAACCACGGCCTAGGGCTCAGGGGTTTGTCACTGTGGTTGTACACTTACATGAGGACTGATTATGAAATTACACAGACCTTGAAATAACATTTATTTGCCAGCCTTGCAAATGAATCACTTCAAAAGAAAAAAGTCAATGCAAACACTGGTTAAAAAACAACCACCAGCAGCCAACCAACAAACCCCAAAACAAAAAGCAGAGAGAAATAAAATCTCTCTCAGAGTAACTAACAGAAAGGGAGCTGGGGGTACTGGTTGATAGCAGCTGAACATGAGCCAGCAGTGTGCCCAGGTGGACAAGAAGGCCAATGCCATCCTGGCCTGCATCAGGAATAATGTGGCCAGCAGGAGCAGGGAAATCACTGTGCCCCTGTACTCAGCACTGGTTAGACTACACTTTGACTACTGTGTCCAGTTCTGGGCCCCTCAGTTTAAGAAGGACATTGAGACTCTTGGAACATGTCCAGAGAAGGGCAACAAGGCTGGGGAGAAGCCTCGAGCACAAGGCCTATGAGGAGAGGCTGAAGGAGCTGGGATTTTTTAGCCTGGAGAAGAGAAGGCTCAGGGGAGACCTTCTTGCTGTCTACAACTACCTGAATGGAGGTTGTAGCCAGGAGGGGGTTGGTCTCTTCTCCCAGGCAACCAGTACCAGAACAAGAGGACACAGTCTCAAGCTGTGCCAGGGGAAGTTTAGGCTCGAGGTGAGAAGAAAGTTCTTCCCAGAGAGAGTTCTTAGCCATTGGAATGTGCTGCTCAGGGAGGTGGTGGAGTCACCATCCCTGGAGGTGTTCAAGAGTAGTCTAGTAGTCATGAGTCACCTGGGCGACAGGTTGGACTTGATGATCTTTGAAGTCTTTTCCAACCTTGTTGATTCTATTCTATGATTCTATTCTCTTCTAAGTGAATAGATTTCAGTCTATTTGAATGTTACTCAGATTCCAAGGGTGTATTATATCCACTGTTACATGGCAATTAAAAAATCATTATTTCAATCTCTGGTACCTCTGTGATATCTTTTCTTGTCAAGTTTTACGAGCCATGGAGCTTGCCAATCTCATCTGTTATATTTTTGTGTGTGTGTGACATATTGCATTAGCTATTTGGCTTGTTAACCCTCCCATATTTAATTTATTTTCATAGCAGGGAAGCACAAAAATAGACCTCCCCTTCTGGTGGGCTGTAAAATCTTTTTCTTTACCACTTGATGACCTGAAGAATATTCTGCCCTCATTCTTGCTTTGTAGTGGATTCTCTTCTCGCTCAAGAACCAAACTACAGTTGATAGTGGCTTCTGTTCTCCCTCAAGAACCAAACTACAGTTGATAACTGAGGAGGAAAAGCTGAGCACTACCTCCTCACACCTTTGTCATCTGTGTTTGCAATGAAAGCAAGCTTAGGAGAGGGAGAGCTGGGCTTCAGAAGCATGTTGCCACAATAGCCATCAGGAAAGTGAGGCTGCAGCACAGCACACCTGTCCCTGCCTGAGTTACTGCTGGTGCCACCAAACACGAGAGGAAACAAACCAGCATCAACTGTTCTGAGGAAACAAGCCAATGAACCCCTCTGAGGAGGAAACAAACTGGTGCCAACTGACCACTCTGAGGAGGAAACAAACTGGGGCCAACCGACCACTCTGAGGAGGAAACAAGCCGGCGCCAACCAACCACTCTGAGGAGGAAACAAACTGGCGCCAACCGACCGCTCTGAGGAGGAAACAAGCCGGCGCCAGCCAACCTCTCTGAGGAGGAAACAAGCCGGCACCAACCAACTGCTCTGAGGAGGAAACAAGCCAGTGCCAGCCAACCGCTCTGAGGAGGAAACAAGCCGGCGCCAGCCAACCGCTCTGAGGAGGAAACAAGCCGGCGCCAGCCAACCGCTCTGAGGAGGAAACAAGCCGGCGCCAGCCAACCGCTCTGAGGAGGAAACAAGCCGGTGCCAGCCAACCGCTCTGAGGAGGAAACAAGCCAGTGCCAGCCAACCGCTCTGAGGAGGAAACAAGCCGGCGCCAGCCAACCGCTCTGAGGAGGAAACAAGCCGGCGCCAGCCAACCGCTCTGAGGAGGAAACAAGCCGGCGCCAGCCAACCGCTCTGAGGAGGAAACAAGCCAGTGCCAGCCAACTGCTCTGAGGAGGAAACAAGCCGGCGCCAACCGACCGCTCTGAGGAGGAAACAAGCCGGCGCCAGCCAACCGCTCTGAGGAGGAAACAAGCCAGTGCCAGCCAACCGCTCTGAGGAGGAAACAAGCTGGCGCCAGCCAACCGCTCTGAGGAGGAAACAAGCCGGCGCCAGCCAACCGCTCTGAGGAGGAAACAAGCCGGCGCCAGCCAACCGCTCTGAGGAGGAAACAAGCCGGCGCCAGCCAACCGCTCTGAGGAGGAAACAAGCCAGTGCCAGCCAACCGCTCTGAGGAGGAAACAAGCCAGTGCCAGCCAACCGCTCTGAGGAGGAAACAAGCCGGCGCCAGCCAACCGCTCTGAGGAGGAAACAAGCCGGCGCCAGCCAACCGCTCTGAGGAGGAAACAAGCCGGCGCCAGCCAACCGCTCTGAGGAGGAAACAAGCCAGTGCCAGCCAACTGCTCTGAGGAGGAAACAAGCCGGCGCCAACCGACCGCTCTGAGGAGGAAACAAGCCGGCGCCAGCCAACCGCTCTGAGGAGGAAACAAGCCAGTGCCAGCCAACCGCTCTGAGGAGGAAACAAGCTGGCGCCAGCCAACCACTCTGAGGAGGAAACAAGCCAGTGCCAGCCAACTGCTCTGAGGAGGAAACAAGCTGGCGCCAACCAACCGCTCTGAGGAGGAAACAAGCCAGTGCCAGCCAACTGCTCTGAGGAGGAAACAAACTGGTGCCAGCCAACCAACCGCTCTGAGGAGGAAACAAGCCGGCGCCAGCCAACCGCTCTGAGGAGGAAACAAGCCGGCACCAACCAACTGCTCTGAGAGGAAACAAGCCGGCACCAGCCAACCGCTCTGAGAAGGAAACAAGCTGGCACCAGCTAACCACTCTGAGGAGGAAACAAGCCCAAACCAACCGCTCTGAGAAGGAAACAAACTGGCACCAACCGACCGCTCTGAGGAGGAAAGAAGCCAGCGCCAGCCAACCTCTCTGAGGAGGAAACAAGCCGGCACCAGCCAACTGCTCTGAGGAGGAAACAAACTAGTGCCAACCGACCACTCTGAGGAGGAAACAAGCCGGCGCCAACCAACTGCTCTTAGGAGGAAACAAGCCAGTGCCAGCCAACCGCTCTGAGGAGGAAACAAGCTGGCGCCAACCAACTGCTCTGAGAGGAAACAAGCCGGCGCCAGCCAACCGCTCTGAGAAGGAAACAAGCTGGCACCAGCTAACCGCTCTGAGGAGGAAACAAGCCCAAACCAACCGCTCTGAGGAGGAAACAAGCCGGCGCCAACCGACCACTCTGGGGAAATAAACCAGCACCAACTACATTGGCACTTCCTGAAGGAGAATGTTTGTCATAGAGCCCTGCGAGACAAAGTATTTGTTACCCAAGAGGTGACTGGCAGAACATACCTACAATGGGTACCTGTTTGCTGGCTGGACCACGCAACTCCTAAATGAGAGGACAGTGAGGAGAAGTCATAGAGGCTGCACAATCTGCTCTAGATTCAGTCTGACCCCCTGCAGAGGACTTCACTATGTTGTTCTGGGAGCTGGTTCTCAATAGAGGCACAGTATCAACATGATTTCACTTACACACTTGAGCTATCACCATCTTACAATGCTTGCAGAAATGAGCTTAATAAAATCATTTTCCCCTCACCCTTAACAAACAGAAAACTGATCAGCCAGGCTCCTGGAGAAACCTATCCTTGCTAATTACCCCCTTTAAGATCTGCCTTTCAACATGACACAGTAAACATTTTGTCCTTGAAGTGGGGGCTAAGAGCCTGACTCTTGAAGTCCCCCTGAAAAATGAATTTATAAACATACACAAATAAAATTTGCCCTTTTCAGCTGCATTTGCCCATCACCCAGAGTCCCTGCCTGGGCCAGAGCAAAGGCACTGATGTGAACTAGGTAAAGTCTCAATGGTCATGGAGCTAGGGCATGCTTGCTTGCATCAGGGAGCCAAGTGACCAGCTCCCCAGCCTAAGTGCTGTGGTGTGGGAAAGCAGCGAGCAGACATTCCTCACTGGCACTCAGCACAGGAAGGCTCCCAGCTCCTCACTCAAACCTTTCACTAGCACTCAGCAAGGTAAATAAACTGCATGGTCAGTGAGCTCCAGTCGCTTCCTCTGATCAGCAAGGAGAAGAAGGGTGGAAATACTCGTTTACAAAAGGAAGACACATTCACTCCTGCTCCCGTTGCCTTGGAATAAGCACCTGCCACTTGCAGAAACTGTGTTCCTTCATCACCTTTTGCCACAGCAGTGTGATGCATGCTCAGCCTGGAAGGCTGATGAGCTCCCACCAGAGAGAACAGGCAGGAGGGAGAAAAGAGACTGAGTTGATCTTGCAGCCAGTTCATAAAGAGATAGCAGAATTCAGGGATTGAATAACAAAATTCCCATTTCCTGGGTCCACCTCCTGGACTATCTAGCCCCTGGAGGACTTTCTGTCTCTGTGGTTAAGACTTCCAGTGCTTAACCCCATGACAAAGTCCAAACCAAACAGTTTCTGCAGGGAGGCAAAGCTACCTCTGATCAGAAACAAGGTTCTGCTAGGGTGTGCTTGTGATCAACGCAATGCCTCAGCCAGAAGTATACTGATGAGCAAACCAGATCTTTGCAGACTTACCTCCTTCCCTATCTGGGCTGCCCAGACCTAAGCCTTTGATTGTGATTGCAGAAGAAGAGCTGGTTTAATATGGGGGTACAGGATTCTGGCTCCTCAGAGCATGTCCTGCCAGGCACTAGGCTGTACTCACCGTGCATCTGGTAGGTGTAGGGTGCTTGCCCAGCCGCTGGGGCACTGAAGCTGGATCCATAGCTCAGAAACCCACTCTGCCCTGGGGAGTGGCTCAGGCTGTCCTCTGTTTTGATGCCTTTGGGGCATAGAATAGGAACCAAGAGCAGAACATGAGTGTTTGTCCTATAAAGCAAGTTTAGGAATTAACATTTTTTCCTAATTAATCTAATAAACTCTTAACTAACTCTTCCCCCACTACACTTTCTTATATTTGTTAGCAATGATCTACATTACCCCAACAGAGCTCTTAAAAACAGTCAAGCAAATGAATCACAAATACTGTTTGAATCAGCTGCATCCCTATACCAATACCAGAATGAACTTGTGCTAGGTGGGTAGACAATCATCACTAACATTGTTTTCAAACCCAGTTTCTGAACAAGGAGCTTTGATTTAGAATTTTTAAACCCTCACTGACTCGAGAGCCTTCTGAACGGGTATCAGATGCAAGCAATGATTAACAAAGCACCAGGACCTTCAGCAAAACCTCCAGACTTGTTCTCAAGGTTATCTTTTACTTGCATTCTATTTTCAAGGCTTGGTAGCAGAATGTTTCTTGGCAAGCCATCCAGGAGGGTTATCATCTATTCAGCTAGCTACAGCACACAGCTCAGCAACAACAGGTAAGCCCTGAAGCCACACAAATCTTTTCATTACTAAAAACAGGCAATTAAACTGAATATTTACAGCAATAGAGAACAATAGCTGAATTAAATTCAGCAATAGCTGAATTAAACATTGCAAGATGAAACCTTTGCTGCTGGTTGCTGTTTTCTCTCCAGGTTGTACAGCTGTATTATTAAAATAAACAGCTGAAAGGTGAGGCTTGTTGTGCAGCCTTTGGGCAGCAGCCTTCCCTCCTCTGCACAGCCCATTTGCACCAAACAAAAAAATGCCTCTTGGACACACCCTGAGAGCTGCAACTGAACAAAGCCCCTCTTGATGCTCTGCCCTTGCATTTCCACCCTTGTCAGGCTGTTGTCCTTTTTCAGCGCTTGCAGGTGACCCTGCCAGAAGCCCAGTGGCACTCCTGTGCCTTTCACCAAACCTGCTGCTTTGAGCTTAACGTGCAACACGCCAAGGCTGCATCTGCTCAGGCTGGGAAAAAGCTCTCCCAGAGATGGTTTGCTCTCACAAAAAGAACTTCTTTTAGCTTTAGGTGAGAACAGTTGCAGTACCATCTGAGTGCAAGTCAGCAACAAGCTGCCCACGCTGCACTGGGGGGTGCAGGAAGGTTCTGTGGACAGTGAATTGTCAGTGCAAGCATCCAGCTCCACTATGGCTGGGGAGGGAAAGGCATCTCCAAGCTGCTTCTCACAACACCCCAAGCTTTCCAACTACCTCAGCACTCCTCAGTCCAGCATTCAACCTACCCCAGTTACCATTAATCTTCAGCAAATGGGCCTTTTTGGAAGGCTAAAGATTGTTGTCAGACAGTGAAATAACTTAGCACCAAATTAATTTCCACACAATGTTCTGTTTTGTCTAGAAACTGGCCGAGTTTTGATTTTTGTGCCTCCAAACAATAGTGCTTCATTGTTCTTGGTTGGCAGCCAGGTGGAGTTTTTCATATGCTGTGTTGAGTATCTTAAGAGAGGCTATATGGGCTGGGAGGGGAGGAGGGGAAATCACTGTTCAAGGATGCTAAGAGGTCATCTGCAGGATTTATACGCAGCATATGGGCCTGACACATGTATGCCCTAAAGACTCCAGGCAGTAGCAAATGGCTCTGCTTTCACCTGCTCTAACAGGACAACTGTTCAGAGTTTGCCTTGGAAATCAGCCAGCCGATGCAAACACATAAGTAGCTCCAGGAAAGGGTCTCAAAACATTCCTCTCATCATCCTGGTAGAGCTTCAGCTCTGCCAAGCCAATTTCCCTGGCCTTCCAGACTGTTGCATTGAATTTCCTTTCAGTAAAAGCCTTGTCAATGGCTGTATAAAAGCTTCTTGTTGGGAAGAGATGCTTTATCTGCCAAGCAAAGGAAGGCGTTTAAGAGCACAAGAGGAAACAGGAGTGGAATCAAAAGCATGAAGCCATTTTAATGCTGCAGCACTCAAAGAATCAGCTGAGAACAAGGAGCCCAAAGCTTCCTGTTAAAGAGCTGTACCTAATCAAGAGCAGTATCTCTATGGTCTTTAGGAGTGGAAAGAAATTTCCAGCCCTCTCAAGAGCTCAGTGTTTCCACGCAGAGCTTGAGGACACTCTTAACACCAGGCATTCCTCCCTCAGGAGTGCTGGTTTAGTTAGTCCCTGCCTGAAACCCCCAGCTGCTCCTGTCTAGCACAGTCTCCCCACAGCTGCTGGCCAGGCTGTGCAAGCAAGCACGGAACAAAGCTGGCTGGGGTTAGAAAAGTATCCTGCACCTACAGCTAACAACCATCCATTCAAATATGAAACATCTTCCAAAGCCAAAGTACCCTGTGGTTCCTCTCCCATGCTTTCTTGGTTCTTCTGTAACAACAACAAAAAGTTCCCTTGAAGTAGCTTGCATCATTGTAACTCCAGAAGGAACCAGGGAAGACAAGATGTAGTTTACCTAAATATCATACTGCAAGAGACTGTCTTGGCAGTGAGTCACGAGAACACCCACCAGCTACTCCTCCTGAGTGGCACATCCTCCTGAACCTGAGTTTCTCATCCTGTCTCATATCCTGCTACTGACTGCCTCCAAACTTACCTAGTCTGTTAACTCAGCATACCAAGAGTCGATAGATCAAATTTTTAACCAAGTCAGATTTTTCTCTAAGCCTAAGAAGAAAACATTGCCAGGACAGAGCTGATCTTCCATTCTGAGGCTTAAGACTTCAAATATATTTTTGTAGGAGCAAGAGGACAATGTCCCCAGAGATAGCATGAGCTCAGAGTACTCACTGTAGGAGGGGATGCCATAGGGCTGCCCTGGAGGAGGGTAGGCAGTGTACGCAGCAGCTTGCTGGATCCCTGTGCTGTACTGAGTCTGTCCATACGTTGCCATTGTTGGGAAGGATGGGACTGCCACTATGTGGGGATAATGTCTGTTCAGAAAGAAAACAGAAGGTCTAAGGCAGTAGTTACTGCACAGGATCTTCTAGAGCATGTGTAGAACACTTCCAGACATTCTCATAAATGGTGAGAATTGACTAGACTGGCCAGAAGTTTGCTCCAGTGTATGGCTGCTGCTCTGAGCTACCTTGGCGCACAGGGACTAAAGACTGTGCAAAATATGTGCTAGTTACAAATAAAATCCACACTCCAGTGTTTCACTTTTCATTTCAATTCTGTCAAGCAAGTGTCATGGGAACCCCCTGACATTTCAATACATCCCTCTGTGGTTACTCATTAACATAGCAACATTCAAACTGACAAGGTTTGAACTCCCAGGAGTATAAAAGTATAGTCAACAGTACCTCAAACCTTTCACTCCATATCTAACAAGATTAAGAACCAGTTACTTCTCTGGGCCAGAGACGTGCAGAGGAGCAGGTGGATGGGCTTAAGGCAAATGCTCCTTAAGGTGACAGAAATCTGCAGAGAGGGGTGGTCAGCAAAATACAGTGTGTACATTACAGCACTTGACATGAGCACTCACTTGGTGGAGTACAGATGGAGAGGACACTGTGGTGCTGCTTTGCTGCTGCCTGGAAAACAAAATTAGAGGGTCTTGGATTTTCATCATGCTCTACAGCCAAGCTGGTACCACTGTATTTATCTCTGCTGGGTTGAGAAAAGCATACAGGAATTAAAAGACTTTTAGTGAATCCCACAAATTAAAGTAGGTGAGAAGGTTATTCTCCACTTAACAACAAATACAGATTCTGGTTTTCACTGATTGGTTAAGAATAGACTAGGATAGAGTCGAGTATAGAGTAGAGTAGAGTAGAGTAGAGTAGAGTAGAGTAGAGTAGAGTAGAGTAGAGTAGAGTAGAGTAGAGTTAACCAGGTTGGAAAAGACCTTTGAGATCATCAAGTCCAACCTATCACCCAACACCATCTGATCAACTAAACCATGGCACCAAGTGCCTCATCCAGTCTCTTCCTGAACACCTCCAGTGATGGTGACTCCACCACCTCCCTGGGCAGCACATTCCAATGGCCAATCTCTCTTTCTATGAAGAACTTCTTCCTAACATCCAGCTTAAACCTCCCCTGGTGCAGCTTGAGACTGTGTCCTCTTGTTCTGCTGCTGGCTACCTGGGAGAAGAGACCTACCCCCACCTGGCTACAACCTCCCTTCAGGTAGCCGTAGACAGCAATAAGGTCTCCCCTGAGCCTTCTCTTCTCCAGGCTAAGCAACCCCAGCTGCCTCAGCCTCTCCTCACAGGGCTGTGCTCCAGACCCCTCGCCAGCCTCATTGCCCTTCTCTGGACACCTTCCAGCAAGTCAACATCTTTCCTAAACTGAGGGGCCCAGAACTGGACACAGGACTCAAAGTGTGGCCTAACCAGTGCTGAGCACAGGGGCAGAATGACCTCCCTTCTCCTGCTTGCCACACTGCTCCTGATACAGGCCAGGATGCTATTGGCTTTCTTGGCCACCGTGAGCTACCAATCAATTGGTCTTCTCAGCTGGTTGGTCTTCTCATGGGACTGATATCGATCATGAAGCTGGGCTTTGGCTAGCTGACTCATATGCCGAAGGCTACCAGAGCAACCATGACAACTGAAGTGATTTAAGCTCACTACTCTTGTGCTTCATTGGGTACATTCCCAGAGCTGCTGTGATTGAAGGCACTTTTGTCACCCACCCTTTGCTCTTCCTCCTCCAAAACGCTTTCTGGTGCCACAGCCCTCTCGTTGTACCTCCTCCCCACAAATCCAAGCCTTGTGCCTTTTCTGATCCCACCTCTCCTAAGCTGTGCCCAGTTCTGCCAGAGCTCTCCCTCTGGCCGAGCTGTCCTGCTTTGAGGCCAGGCAGATCTTCACTTGCCCCTGAAAGGGGCAAAAGAATGACATTCACACAAATGGTCTGCAAAAGTGATGGAAAGTTTAAATGGAAAGCACTAAGTGTTTTATATAAGCTACAAAGCATAGTGACAAAAGAATCCCCCTCCTCCTCCTCCTCTTGGCATTAGGCCCAGCCAGGCCTAAGAGGCCTTGAGATACTCCCCAGCGTTACCTGGTGGAGAGCATCTCCCCTGGGAGCAGAGAGGGAAGAGCGAGCCCTGGGGGTTTTGGGTATACCTTCAGGTGGGGAGAAGGGAGGTGTTGTGAGGGGTTTGGGTGTGCTATAGGCGATTCTGTATGCTTTGGGATTCTTTTGTCACTATGCTTCATAGCTTCTGTAAAACACTTAGTGCTTTCCATTCAAACTTTCCATCACTTTTGCAAGCCATTTGTGTGCGTGTCATTCTTTTGCCCCTTTCAGGGGAAAGAGAGGATCTGCCTGGCCTCAAACCAGGACACGAGCACATCCCAAAACACCACAGGACCCCCTTGTGTCCCCTTCCAGTGCCCCCTGCAGATACCACCTGCACTACTTGTCCTATGCACTGATCTGTTTGCACAGGACACCTTGGGCAGGGTGCCACTGGAGAGACTGTCAAGGCTGTACAGCCCCAGTCACTACAGAAGCTCCCTAATCACTGACAGAAACAGAACCATAAGGGCTCCTCCTTAACACTCTTGCAAGCCCTTAAACACCTTAGAAAAGTAAACCCCACCAGCAAACCCCTTGCTTTTCTCCTTAGAACACAAGTGGGTACCAGTAACCTATTTCCCAGGCAGCAAGCAGAGAGATTTCATTTTAAAACCACTAAACTTAAAACCACTGTTGAAGGATGGTGATGTACAAATGTACAAATTCATTCACACACATCCAAAAAAAGAGACTGGGTTTCAAATCCAAAGCTGGGCTTACCTGGCTCACCTTCAAACCTCCTAGGAAAACCTTGCTTTGACCTACCTGAAAGAAAACAGTTCAGAAAAATTAGGGGTTTAGACTGGGAAAACAACAGCTGCACTGCTTCTGTCACACTGTTCCTCACTACCAAACAGAATTCAATGAATGTACATTTTCCCAGCTTTCATTCATGTAATTCATAATGCCTTTTATGTCTGAAAAGCAGCAGAGCATAGGCTCAGTTTTATTTCCTATTTGAAAAAGATCACCTATTCAAACCTCCTCTTTTTTGAAAGACAGAGTGCATGTCTTTGTCAGGAATGCCACGTGGGAATTCTCTGTGTGTCAATTTGCAATATGCTCCTGTCACTGCCAAAAAACAAAGGCAAATTAAACCTTGTGTTCCTGTCCAAAAATGCAGCACTACAGGCAATAGGGGCACTTGAAAATCCTGGTGCTACTTGCTCATCTCTCAGTGTCTGTGAAGACAGGAGGCCAGACATCTACGTAAGAATTGTGCCTGGACTTAGAATCATAGAATCGTCAGAGTTGGAAGGGACCTCAAGGATCATCTCGTTCCAACCCCCATGCCATGGGCAGGGTCACCTCACACTAGATCAGGTTGCTCAGAGCCCCATCCAGCCTGGCCTTAAAAACCTCCAGGAAAGGGGCCTCTACCACCTCCCTGGGCAATCTATTCCAGTGTCTCACCACCCTCATGGTGAAGAACCTCTTCCAAACATCCAATCTGATTCTCCCCATTGCTAGTTCTGCTGAAACTAAAACTCTGTAATGCGGAGCGTACATTTGTGTGCAGTTAGTGCACGACAAGCTCTGGCACTCTGAGTCTTGACAATCACAAACTAAACCAGATGCATTTCCAAGGGAAAGAGCATAACCTGGGTAGCACAGAGGATCATTCTGCAGAAAAAGAACCAGCAATATTTTTATGAGAAACACATCAACACGAGCTGTCACCAGCAAACTGGTGTGCAAGGGTACAACAGCTAGGCTGGCTCCTGCTTGTGTCACATAACAAAGAGTTACTGCACCAAGAGGCATTAAAAAAATGATGTACTTAAAAATCATTTCTCGCTCTAATCTCTTCTGCAAACACATCTATTTGTAAGGGTGTTTCCTTTAGATTGTTATCCCTTCAATTGCTCCTGTACATAGGCAGTCATGTACTTGATTTAACCAGGCAATTTCTAATGCCTTCACAAACATGCAAGCAAAACACCTCCTTGGCTGTTAAGAGCCCATAAATGAAGAGTTAAACACACTCCTGAAGCATAGCAGCCAGTGCCTTCTCCTAGCTCCCCTTCAACAGGAAGGCTGACAGATCCTGACCGCAGCAAACAATAGCAGGGATTGTACTAGCAAGAACTAGTTCAGCTGCATCACTTGCCAATAATTTTTTTAGCAGATTTAACATTCTTCTGTTTCCTTCACTTGAGCAGCATGGTGGGGGTAGAGGGGGGAGAGAAGGAGAGCAGATAAATTTCCATCAGAGCCTCAACCACTGAAAGAATTTGTCCTTGGTACCTGCCAAATGTGAAACTTCAGAGCAGAGGCTAACTGTTTGGAGATGATAGCAATGATCTCAGAGCAATGCAAAGTGGGGAGCAGAGCTGCTTTGGCAGGAAGTTTTCTGGCTGCATGACCTGCTGCTGGGCCCAGGAGCCTCCGTGCTCCCCATCTCAACAGCCATCAAAGCCTGGGGCTCACATTCACATCACCACTGGGGCTCCAGCAGCGTCCAAAGCGGAACAACCAGCTCCACACAAAGTCTGGTGTACCCCTGCAGTTATTCCAGTGGAGCAAACACATCCGTGCACGTGTGCATACTATGCACCTACTACACGCAGGTATGCACCAAACAGGAAACACTTCACTTCTGTTTGCATTCAGACCATTGCTGAACTGAAGTATTCAGTCACAACTGAAGTGTCTACAAAAACAAACAAACAAACCAAAAGAAGCAACTGAAAAATCCCCGTTGCTCACTATACTGCAGATGAAACTGGCAGCAGGAGAGGCCTTGCCTGTGTCCAGCTCCCCCCGGCTGCGTACACACACATCATGGTAAAGGCAGAAACAGCAAGCAAAAGAGGCAGCCTACCTTCTATGTCATCTGGAGCTGTGGCATAAACGTTAGAAAGGTTAAGCTTCAGTCTGTCAGGGCACTCTCTATTTACAGTCAGGCTGGGTGATATCACTAGATCTAGCATTTCCTTATACCTGAAGGAAAACAAAGGGAAAATATAATTTATTCATTAATTATGCATGCTTACTAATGATTCTTTTTTTTTTGTTCCCTAAGAGTATAAATATTAAAGCTGATTACCTAAACACAGGCTTCATATAAATTCCACATAATAGCATTCACTAAAGTTTTCATCAACAGGCACTGCTGAATTAGCATGCAGCACTGGCTCCCTTGGAGATTACCCTCCCTTGGTTTATGCCTTCCCTTTCTGCCTGAATCTTGACACACACAATCTCCATTTCCTCATCTCTCTCACACCATCAGAGCAGGAATGGACACACTAGGGGCCAGTGAGGCTCCAGAACACACTGATAAGGCTGGAAATAAAGCTGAGGGCATTTAACAGCACTGTTTAGTCTCACAGGAGAATGAAGTTAGCACTGGTGACAGGAGCAGTTTTCCAGGGGACACCTAAACCAAGTCACCTTGCTACAACATCCTGACCACTGGATGTGTTCCCAGGGAATCCTGCTTTGGCAGGGGGGTCGGACTGGATGATCTCTGGAGGTCCCTTCCAACCCCTAATGTTCTGTGATCAGCTGGCACTGACACCAGGACAGTCCCTTTCACAGAAATGACCTCATCCAGTACAACCACAGACCTCAGATGGACAACGGGCAGGACCCGAGTGCCCAAAGGAAAAGGCAGCAAGTGGTGAGCACTTGGTCTGTGCTGTGATGGAGACTGACAAACTGCATCACCCACACAGCCCAGCAGAGAGAATCAATCATTTCAGGCCCTACACACAACATGACTGGGTCTGTTCATCTAAACACCACCATTTTCAATGCATGTGTCCAGCTCCAGCCACACATCACGTCAGAAATGGGCTCCTAAAGAAAAGTGTTGAATGATTGGGCCAGGTACCAAAATGCAGCAGTAAGGGCAGAGATCTGCATGCCTGCATTGACAGGTTTGGGTAAAGACAGCAGAGTGAGCACAGCAAGGGAACCTGTGCTACAGGAGAGCTGCACAATGGCTTGTATTCAAAGCAGGCTTCCTGGACAAAACATTCTGCTCTTGTTTCCTGTGCAACCAGTGCTTGCACATGGACCTGTGAAGAACCCACTGGCCAAAGAAAATGGGAAGTTAAATTTGTCCATTAATGATATCTATTTTTTACACACTCACAGTGCACAGAGATCTATTTGAATTGTCTAGGTCCACACCAATGTGTTTTGCAGCTTCTAGTTCAAGTCCAAAACAAATGGTGGTAAGAGGACGACTCACAGCAAAGATGCTATGCCCTTCACTTTCTGCAGCCACAGCCTATGCCCTTACTTCAGCTCCCCAGAGCCTACTGGGATGAATTAGGGCTATCAGGACAAAGCATAACTGTGCTCAGGGCCCAGGCAAGAGCAGATAGGAAAGAGAGTAAATGGTGGTGAGCAGATTCAAGGTACCTACAAGCAGCCTGCATGGGCTTCCCTTTCACCCAGCACTAAACACTATCTGCAAAGGCAGCTGGCACACCCCTGCTTCAGGATGGGACCCATCTGAGCTGGATAACAAAGGCAGCAGATGGCATGGCAGCCACAGGCCAGCAGCAATCCACAGTACACCTAAACCATCATGAAGTTAAAAGACAACAGCACATAAACCTGACATCTTGATACTAGGCTTCTGCAATACCAATCTGCTCACTACTGGGAGAAGCAAAGAGGTTGAGGTTGATTTTGTTTAAACATTACTGTATAGCTTTACCAGCTCTGACCAACACTTCCCCTACTTTTACCTGAACTCTCCAATCACTTTTACAAGTCCCTATGAGGCAGGGTGAGTATTGTTATGAACAGGCACAAACCAGATGAAGTCTTTTACCTATAACTGAACAAAGTCCAGCACTGAGTTCACTTTCACTTCACCCCTGCCCTCCAACAGCCAGGAAGGTGTTGTGCCCAGGCAACAAATCCACCCTCTGTGAGCCAGCAGAACTGTCAAAAACAAGCATGAGGAACCACGTACAATGTCCACAGCCCCAGGCCTCTCTTCTTCAAAGAAGATCTGGGCTCCTCCTGTCTGCTTCCCTTGGAAATCCAGGTGGTCACAGAATTGTCAGGGTTGGAAGGGACCTCAAGGATCATCTAGTTCCAACCCCCTGCCATGGTCAGGGACACCTTCCACCAGATCAGGTTGCCCAGAGCCACATGCAGCCTGGTCTTAAAAGCATTCAGGGATGGATGTGGTCACACAGCCTCATGTGGTCAATACAGCCTCAAGTTCAGAGGCTGCTAAAGACTTCTTGATTATGAGCCATGAAAACCTTTAAGTCAGCAGGGAATGACCAACAGGACAGATACACAGAATCCAGATCTTATGAGATTTATGTTCCCAACTGCTGTGTGCTATAGATTTGCTAAGGAAAAAAGACTACCCCAAAAATCAGTGTTTGCAGCTGGAGGATGCTAGTGGATCCCAAAGGACTCAGGTGTGCCCCTGCAAGATGAGCACACCTGCCTTCATCTCCCTGCCTTCGACACAGATAGCAAAGCACTGCAAGGCAGAAGTAAAACTGTAGGTGCACAGGGACCACCACTTGTGCAAGTGTTCACACCACTAACTGCATGGAAATGCATCAAGGGGTCAGGTTTGCACAGACACATCAAAAATAGTGCCCAGCTGTAAAAACTCCTGAGTGACTCAGTCTAATGGCAGAGCCAAAGCTCTGGCCTAACCCTACATAAAACACAGACCATGAGAAACTTCACTCAGTCCTGCCAGCACTGGAGGAAGCTATGTTCCAGACTGTACCTGCAGACAGAGGCTTTACCAAAGCACTGCCCAGGCAGCCTCAAGAAGATGCCTCAGAGCCAGAGACTGTCAGCAGTAAGGGATGGTTGTGGCTCTTCTGCACACTTTTTCTATAGCTGAAGAAAAAGAGATTCCCCTCCTGAAAATGGCCAATCTCATTCTTTCACTAGCACAGCTAGGCTGCTGCAGACAAAAGGGTCAGGAGGATTTTTGTGGTGCTTACTTCTCAGCGGGAAGGAAGATCTCTTCCACATAAAACTATGGCTCCTAAGACTCTTTTCAAAGCAGTGGGCTGGGCAGGGGCCCCTTCCCCACAAAAACTACTTCGTTCACGTCCACTGGCACCCAATTAAATCTTGTTTGCATGGCTGAGAAGGCAGGGCTCAGCATTAAACCAGGTTCTACCTTCCACTGCCAGTAACATCCCACTTCCCCCCCCTACCCCCCCCCCTTAGCTCTTTAGTGCTGTACCTGGACTGAGCAAAAGCCCTGCTGGCCCAGATCCTGTCAAGCTGGAGATGTTCTACATTGTTTCTCAGATAACACATGCCCTGCAGCAGAATCCAAACCCCCATCACTCATGACACTGCCCCGACTGCTGCCAAGTGCATGGGAGCAGATGTTTAAAGGGAAATGATATTTTATAATGATTAATGCACTTTAATTACATCACTGTTCAGAGATTTCATTAGCTGCTCTGATGATTTTTCACCTGGTTTTGTTCTGTTCCCTTTTGTATCCACAGTGGCACACCACACTTCCCTCCCTTTGTTCTGCAACATGTTTTTTCGGCTTCCACTTCTCTTTGGAGCATGCAGTAGCTGCATGTCCAAACAGGCCAAGTGCTCAGAGGAAGGTCTGTCTGGCTGTGCCCCTCACGTGTGTCTGTCTAGCTCGTGGCTCTGCCTGGTTTGCACGCACCATTTACCCATTTGTCCCCCTGCATTTCTTGCTCCTGCACTTCACAACAGTTCCTGAAATTCCAGTCTAGCGATGGCAACGGACAGGAAAATCCTCAGCGCAGGAATGGAACCGGGCTGCTACTTAACACAGCAAATGACATGCTGCAGTGCCACTGATGAAAATATCAGGCCTTTGTTTGCTTGCTTCCTAGAGTAAAACCATTTTCTGGCTTAAGTCATGCACAGTAAATCAGTAATAAAGTTTGCTGGATGTGAGCTTTTATTAAAACCAGCGATGGCAGCATCCAGCACGTTGGGCTGACAGACATCTGGAAGAGCTTTTGGCTTCTAATTAAGAAGAACTTTGTGTGAATTTGGTGCTCAGCTTTTCCAGTAGAATCCCCTACTCAAAACCCCAAGATTTTGCCCTGAGAATTGGCCCACGAAATATCTGCCAAGAATAGAAACTTTTCTCTTTTCTAATGCTGAGGAAGAAAAAAAGTCTTTTTCAGTTCTTCTGGAGGTAGAGATGCCAAGTGGAACATTTTAAGCTTTCAAACTTGTAATCTAGATGTTGGGGCAACCTACAAATGACATTTTCGTTAGCAATCATGTTCTGAAGGCCCCAGCTCAAAACACTCAAATGTGTACTGAAAATTCCTTTCAGTAGTGGTCCCATCTCTGTACAGCAAAGCATTCAAAGACAGGCACCACTGCAATGCTGAAGTGGGACCCAGTGTGCAGACTAAGCCAAGGAGGTGCTCTGGACACTGGTGGTGATGGGAACTTGAGAACATTTTGAAAGGATGAAGCAAGAAACCACCATGCTCTTGTGGGCAGATGCAACCACACCACAACTCTGCTCAGCACAGCTGAAAGATAGAAGACACCAGCAAGAGAGGAAGGCAGGCCAAAAGACACCAGCAAGCTTCAAAAGCTAGAACCTCAGCTGCTTGGGCATAATTTAAAGCATCTCTTGGTCTGCTCTAACTTGTTTTCAGCATCCTCCCCACCACACACTGAAGGTATCATCCCAGGACCATGGGCATTTCCATCCTCACTGTGGAGGCAGTGGACTTGACCCTGGGAGTCTGTGTAGTTCACTTGTCTGTGCTCCATTTCTGAGGTGAGAAGATTGTATTCTGGTTTCAATACATGCAAGCACCTCAAATGGAACAAATGAGCATTTCCAGTAAATGATGTACCTGGGAAGTGAGGAGTACCAGGGTAAACTGAACAGCCAAGTGAGGAAGAGATTTCAGGGGGAATGTATTCAAAGAAGAGCACAGCATTTGCCCTGTAATGACAGCAGTCTCCAGGTGGGTATGGGGAGAAAAATCTGGCATGGCTGGGCAAAAAAAAATAAAGAGAAAGATCTGCCTCTGCCATCAGTGGAGGAACTGATGGGTTAGGAGCCCCACAGGATGAAGTAGGTGAGAAAGGAAAGACAGGACTCTTGCCCTTAGGGAAAAAAAGCTGCCAGATTCAACAATGGGAAAGACAAAATACTTTAAGGGAGTAAGAAATTGCAGAGAAAGTTCATCCATGAAGGGAGAGGCAAATCCAGAAATGTCTCTCCCTGCACCAACCCCATGGGGCGATCTTCTCAAGAATTTTTACTCCTCTCTGGCTGGAGGCCAAAGACAAGCTTAAAGCACCAGACCTTCCTAAACACAGGCAGATGCCAACACAGAGCCCTAGGCAGGAGTGGTACAAGCCAAGTCCTCTCTGCTTTTAGCTCTGCTGGGAAGGGGAGGAGTAGAGGCAGAGATTGCATTCTAATTGCAAGAGTAACATTTTTGTCTTGCTTCCATGGCTTTTTCTGCTTTTAATTACTTGATCAACTATTTTTACCTTTATCCTCCTCAAAAAAAAAATGGTGCAGATTAAGCAGAAACCTGCAACTTCACCACCCCAGTGCTACTCTCCATGATAAAGAAGCAGACAGTGATTTTCCACTTTGTTTGAGAAGTAAAATACCAAAACCTAACTGCCAAGGAGGCATGAGGATGGCCCTCCTCAGTCTGATTCAAAGCAAACAAAGAAAGAAACCCCCAATCCTAAACTTTCCTTCATTCCTAGCAAAGATGAGATTTGCTGTAATTTTTTTCCACATGTCAATTTTTTCCACCTGCTCCATCTCAGTCACTTTCACTGGGAATTCTACTGCTTTAACTCCTTGGGAAGCATGGAAGCTTAGCCAGCTTTTCCAGGACCAACTGGCTCCCCGTTTTACTCTGCTCCTGCACAAAGAAAGGCAAAAGTGAAAATGCTGTCATCTTGCAGTCATCTTCCAGGTGGTATAATAATAGAGAATCTCCCATCCTGATGATTTTGGCTACCTCTACCCACACATTTCAAAAGCAGAGGGAAGTCCTTTCATTTCCTCTGTCAGTGCATTCCTTCTCGCACTGCTAGGACGTTTTCTCCCCGCTTATAATAGTTCCTTTGTTCCTTCCATTTCAAGAGCTCCGAGGGGCTTCAGCAGGTGAAACCCACAATGCTGTTTTCTCCTTTATAATGAATCTTAGCTCATCCCCAAGTACATCTGATAGGTGTATGCAGGAAAGGCCTGAACAGGCATAAAGTTAAACCTGAGCTGGCATAAATGCTCGTGTACAAGACTGACAGCACAGGCACGATGACAAGATATCCTTTCAAGGTGACCTGCAGGGCAGCCTGCCTCAGGCTCTTCATATTCCTGAAAGCTGCCTTTCGCTGATGTAATCAGACAGTAAAAGCAGCACTACTGGTCTGGATTTATCATTGCCCAGACACAAAAGTCAGAGCTTGTAGCACAGCATCTGGTAGTGAGGGTACGCAGTTGCATTAATCTCCGGCGCTTAATATCTCAGACTAAGGCTTAAGCCAAAAGGAACAAAAGAAAAGTTATGTGATGAGTGGGACAAAGCACATCAGACTTACAGCAGAAATGAAACTGAGGTGAGCATGAGGCTGCTCCTGATGACACACAGACAGCTAAGTCCTCCTGGGACTGCTGATCAGGCTGAGTCAAAAAGAAGAGATGAGAAAACAGAAAACAGGTGAGACAAAGAAGGAGCTGGAGGGTGTATTGGATCAACTCAGGACCACAGCAAGGAAAAAAATCTTCCTTTTACCTGAAGCAGGGTGCCAGTCACTTTCTGAAAGAGCTGGGGAGAAAGCCCTGCGAGCAGGGTCTTTGTGTGGCTCAGAGCAAGCTGGGCAGGGGCTGCACAGGGAGTGTGCAGGGACACAGAAGCCCTCCCTGGCCCGAGGACAGCAGTCTCGAGCTGTGCTCCTTCACATCCCCTCAACACTCCCCTTGTGCATAGACTGACACCCAGCTTTTCACTCTTAGTCTGCTGGGGCTGCAGAAACATTCATCTTCTGGTGAGCCCAGCATGGGAAGAGCTGGGCAGGGGGCTGTGTTAAAGAAACCCTGCAACTCCAACAAAAGTAAAACAGACACACACAGAGGGCTTCAGCTGGAACACAAAACCACCCAACAAACCCAAACCCAACCCAAACCCAGCAGTCCTGAAACCTGAAGGAAGAGCACAAACACCCAAAGCCAGCCCTGGATGCAGAAAGCTTTTCCCAAAGACAGCTTTGCGTTAAGGCTGTGTGCCTCTAAAACGCTTCGACTCACATAACAACCAACCAACCAACCAACCAAACAAGTTGGTTTGGGTTTGCACTGAGATTTTCAAATCCCTTTTGCTTTTTCAAATGTGTTAATTCTCAGCAATTTGAAGAAAAATAACTGAGAAAAAGGACAGAATAGCCCAATTCTGTCATACTTCTGAAACCACTATTGTTTAAAGACACCCAAAGTATTCCACCAACAGCTTTTTTAATCCTTCCCCACATGGGTTGGGTTTTTTGGTCTGCTTTAGTTTGGGGCTTTTTGTAGTGTTTGGTTGCTGCTGCTGCTGCTGTTGTTGTTTGGTTTGGTTTTTTTCATTGGTTTTGGGTGGGGGTTTTGTTTGTTGGTTTGCTTTGGTTTTTTTTCATTGGTTTTGGGTGGGGGTTTTGCTTGTTGGTTTGCTTTGGGTTTGGTTTTGTGTTGGTTTTTTTTTCCCCTGGGTTTTTGTTTTGGACCTTTTAGATTATTTGTTGGTTGGTTGGTTGTTTATAAGCAGTCTTTTTGATCAAAATTGTATTGCCGCTGGAAGAGTCCCCTCTTGCTCTAACCCATAGACCAGACAGTAAAAACCAGATCAAAAAATCCTGCCTCATGAATTTTCTGAGCCAGTTTCACCTTTTAGAAGAAAGCTTGCCTTGAGTACTTGGTTGGAACTGGCAAAAACAATTGCCTGCCCTGTTTCCCTGGAAGTTCTGAATCTCCAGAAGCATTGGCTTGCTTCACCAGGCTCTATCACCTGCTATGGTGTTGGTTGGTTGGCTTTTAAACACTCTTTCTCGTCTTTAAGAAGCAGGCTGCCTTCAGACAAAGAAGTGCTCTTCCTGCTCCTCACAAGGCTTCATTACTTCCTTCTCCAGGTGCTCCTTTCTCTGACCCCCACACTGCAGAACCAGAGCAATAGTGAGAAGAAAGAGGGGGGCCAGGCTGAGCTGTGAGCCCCCCCCGCACTTCCTGCAATTAACTCAGGAAGAGATTGAAGGGAGATACAGCAGGGGAAGCATCAGCGTTCTCTGGCTGAGTGCTCCAAGGTAAAGGGGACTCAGCGCACATGCAAACAAACAAGGAGAGCTGCCTGCACTGTTTGTTGTGAAAGCACAGCCTGAAAGGGGCTCCAGAATTTGAAAGGGGATAATGATGGGGTCCACACTGCAGACTTTCAATCTGGCAGCCTGGGAAAACACCTTCCAGAATTGCTTTGAGCCACTGGGGGTTTAATTCCACAGCAGTATTTCCTTTAGAATAAATCTCAAAGGGAAAATTGGCTTTTCTCAGAATGCCTTGGGGGGTTTTGTCTGTTGAACCTGTTTGCAAAAGTTACTATTTCCCAAAGAATAAAATCACTCAGCCTGTGTGGACTGTGGACAAGCAGCACACAGGACTGAGCTGGTGAAGGAACACTACAAGCTTGAAGTGCGGGCATCTGCAAAACCAGCCTGTGTCTGTATACCTGTGCCCACAGACACAGATCATCTCTCTCAGCTTCCCCATTTCTCTTTGGCATTCACAAGCTTCTCAATTCCATGACAGCTCTTTCTATCCAGACCCATCAGACACACCAGGGCTGTGTGCAACTGCAGAAAACCACTCTGGCAGCTCCAGCTGCAGAATCATGGCCTGTAACACAAAACAACTGCCACCAAAGATGGCCAGCCACTTACTGTAGTGTCCAGCTCAGGAGACTTACTTGGCAACTCAGGCACCTCTTTCCACTCTGATGAACCCTGCTTTCTAGCCCTTCTCTTCAGAACCACAAGCACCAAAAGCTCATTTCAATGTAAATCACAGAAATATGTGAGGTTTGGAAGGAGGAAATGACAGCTGCTAATTCAGATATTCATGCTGAAATCACCTGGGTTCCCTTACAGAGCTGCTACAGCCACTGGCTGAATGCATCCACGAGTTAGGGAGCAAAGTTAATCCTTTCACCACTCACAGCCCATGTGTTCCACTCAGGAGCCTTTCACTCCATTTCAGTTTGAGCTGAACATTAGCACCAACCTCATTTTTCCTTCTGCTGCTCAGAAGCCAAGGGAAGGAACAGAGGACCTAGAGAGTTTCTTAACACCAAGAAAGGATGGTGTCACACAGTGGAAGTTGGCCATGAAGTTGAATGAGCGGCAAAGGGAAGCATCCTCCAGGAAGCTCAGATCTGTACCTTGGAGAGAGGGCAGCTGGCTGTAGGGAGCACCAGCACCACCCTGGCTGGCTAGTCTCACATTGTTGTGGATTTAAACGTGCATAGTAACCCATAAACATTGACAGCAGCCAGATCCTAAAGAACAACTGCTGATTCAAAGGTAACTGTGCGCAGGAAAGGGTGGTGCTCACACAGAACAGTTCTCACATAGGACACAGTGAGGACGCTGCAGGCTGCCTCAGCTTCCCATGTGCAGAGAGGGCTTACGTACTGCAGAGGCAGCAGCTGCCCCCACAAATAGCAACGTGGTGCAGTATCAAGGGGCATGCTGCCACCAGGCTGAGTCTGGCACCATCCAGGGAGAGCTATGGGTAGCTGCTGAAGAATAAACCTGAGAACTGCAGTTCTAGTTTTGCTCCCAAGCTCTGTAACTAACAGATTGGGTGAGTTTCTTAGGACTACATTAAGTCCTCTGTAAAACTGGGAAATGCAGCACAAACTGCCAGTTAAGCACTTCACAGAGGCTAGAAAGTGCTCTGAAATCTTTAGGTGAAATCTGCTACACCACTGCAGTGTCAATATCCATGCCAATGAATAGTACCCATCCTGAACAGAGACAGCCAAGAAGGAGGTGAGGCACAAGAGCTGTCCTTCAGGGCATGTTCTCTCACTTGTTTTTGGGCCAAAAGCTCTCCATTCCCAGACTATGAGAATTTCTTCACCCTTCTAATTTACTTCTTAAACCTGTCGAGAGTCCTGCAATGGCTCCAACAACCCAGTGAGAAAGGTAAGGCTGGCCCTTTATAACAGGCCTGTGTCAGCACCTCCATTCTCAGCCTGTAAAGGAGCAGCATTCAGGGAGCAGTAATTCAAAAAGAGCTATGGAAAAAAACGATGAAATGCAAGTTAGTAAAAGGCCCTTGGATGTGAGGGCAAGCCTAGTGTAACAGCACAGGTGAGACTGGAGTGAGAATGACGCACCCTCTCCTTGCTGCAGCCCCTGAGGCTCCCCCTGACCAGAGAAGACAGCAGAGAGGAAGGTCTGCTGAACATCTAGAAGGTTGAAAGCATCTTTCTGTGACTGGGACTCTCTTCTCCTGCCCTCAGTGAGAGAAGGGAAGACTATCTCATCTGTCTGTGGGAATCCACCAAGGAAGATTATCCTCAAGGATTCAGAAGCAATGAATGCCAAATGTTTTCTCTCTTCCGCACATCATTTATCTATTTGCGAAGTATTTTGGCGAGGGAAAACATAAACATCAGCCTCACTACCCTGAAGGCAATTGATGCCCTGCAGACCAGAAGGAAATGAAGCAAAGTTTGTGGTCTCTCTGAAACTGAAGACACTCTTTTAAGAAACTGGAAGTTTAATGTAATTTAGCAATACATTGCAAATCCTGTGTTGCTCTGGCTTGGTCTCAGAGGCTAGAATTTAAGCAGCATCCCAACCATGGCTCAGCTCCTCAGATTAATAATTACCCATTACTACATGTGAGAGAGGAGAAAAACTCTGGCTCTCCATCCCTCTGAAGTTGGCTTTCCCAGTTACTTCTCTTTGCCTGACAGATTTTTGGGTCAGGTGTTTTTGTGAGGGAGAGGAGTGGGGTTTGCTTTTCATTTTGGATTTATTCTTGCTGTGTTCTTCATTAAAGTATCACTGCATCAGAACTTGGCATGCACAAGTAATTGCTGATTGAACATGTCTGTGGCAGCAGTGGGGTGCAAGCCCCGCTATGGGGTCCAAGGGTGGGCTGCCTGCCAGGGAGATTGAGTTGCCCCAAGGCTCAGCACTGTGTGGATGGGAAGGACTTCCCTGTCCACTTCTGCAAAGCTGGGACAGCACATTTAATACCCAAGCCAAGAGGCCCACGTGCTTTTGTTAGAGAAAGCCACCCAGCAGCCCTCCTGCCTTGCTCTCCTTATCAGTAAAACAGACTGATGGTAATAAGCCCATGGGATTTTAGAGTGAAGCTGCCCCATCAGTGCTCAGGTTTCCAGAAACAGCAGATCCACAAAGTTTAGACCACTCTGTGATCAGCAGTGATTTTCTGGCGTGATCACCTTCAGACACGTTGAGTCACCGTCCCTGGAGGTGTTCAAGAGGGGATAGGATGTGGCACTTGAAGCCATGGCTTAGTTAGTCATGTGGTGTTGGGTGACAGGTTGGACTCAGAATCACAGAAACATTCAGGTTGGAAAAGACCCTTAAGATCACCAAGTCCAACCCACAACCCTACTCTGCAAGGTTCACTCCTAAACCATATCCCAAGCACCACATCCAAACGACTTTTAGACACATTCAGGGTTGGTGACTCCACCACCTCCCTGGGCAGCACATTCCAATGTCTGACCAGTCTTGCTGGGAAAAAATGTTTCCTAATGTCCAGTCTAAACTTACCCAGTCACAGCTTGAGACCATTCCCTCTTGTTCTATCACTAATTACCTGTGAGAAGAGAGGAGTACCAATGTCTCCACAATCTCCTTTCAGGTAGTTGTAGACAGCAATAAGGTCCCCCCTCAGCCTCCTCTTTGTCAAACTAAACATCCCCAGCTCCTTCAGTCACTCTTCATCAGATTTATTCTCCAAGATTTATTCTCAGCTAAGTTTCAAGAATTTACCCTTCCCTCTTGTTAACTAACCTAATTAAAGCCACCTTTTCCTCCTCATTTGACTCAATAAAATAGCAATCAAACGTTATTATTAATGACAAGTATTGATCTCAAATAACTTACCTGAGGAAGGAAACAGAGGTCATAGCCAGGAAGTCAAGGCTTACAGCTCTGACACCAGCTCATTGGCCATACATAGCACATCCCCTTTGCCCCTTCCCTATTATAGGGCTGTACAAGGTTTATTTGCCTTTACAGCAAGCAGCTCTACACACCAGCAATTCTTGGGTACTGGAACTCATGTACCCCCATGTGCAAGTGCTAGCCTTGCATCTGCCTATATGTGATGGGTTATGCCCATCCTGAAAGCAGGGAGGGGAGGGCTTGTGAGAGCCTTGCTCTCCCTGGAGGGTGTTTTTCCCCCTGGGGAACTGAGTTAGTTTGTTGCACTCCCCCTCCCTGTCCAGCAAGCCTATAAAAGGGAAGACACTGCAGTCATTTTGCTCTTTTACTTCTGCCTCGCAGGGACGAGAGAGAGCTGCTGCTGGCTTCCTGCTTCTCTGCCATGTGGTCAGGCTTGGTCCTCCTCCTCCCTGCTACATCCACACCTCTTCAAAGAACTGGTTTTGTTTACATATTTTTCCCCATCCATCCTTGTCCCTTACCCTTGTGAACTCTTCCTGTTATTGGTTTTTATATATATATATATATAGTTGGAAGAAATTTTTTTCCTCTCTACTTCCAACCTGACTCCACATTATTTCTCAGTGGATCTGCCCCCCTTCCCTTTTTCTCTCTCTGTTGGAAAGGAGGAGGGGGGAAATGGGGGAGGGATTCTCAGTCTTGCCCCCATCTGAGCTCTTCAATCCCAGTTAAGGCTCAAACCACCCCACTATACAAGCACAGAAAAGGTTTGTGCTGTCATTACTGGCAACTATCTGTGCATCTCACACAGGCATCTTCACAGCACTGAGCTCCTCCTATGCTTTTAAAAACACAGGAAGTTATTGTTTTGGTTAAAGTCTTCAAGAATCTGTGTCAAATGTGTAGGAGTTCCCCTGCTGGTAAATGTTTCTGTAGTGAAGGTTGGGCAGCAGCAATAACAAATAACATTTTGTTGTTGTTGTTCCTGTACCTGAAAGGTTCAAAAGGAATTTTCTGAATCAGGAGACAATCTGATGATGGTAGTTTGTAGATCAAAGTTATGCAGAGCAGACCTCTCATTTTAAAGAGCTACAGTACAACACAACCTGCTTGCTGCAGGTCTTGTGGATGTTAGGAGGGGAAAAAAAAGACAGCTCACTAAAAAGCAATGCTTGAGCAGTGACTGCACACTGATTTGGCACTTGTGTCGATCACTAGCGCAGAAACAGCTATGGAAAAAAGGAGTTTACTCAGAGCAAATGTTCACATGGCATTCCCCCTGATATTTATTCCATTAATAATTTATTTCTGTGGATATTTAAGGTCAGGCTAAAACAACAACATAGCAATAACAAATGGGACAGCTTGATTCACTTTGTGGCTTCAGGTGGGCTGAGGTTTGATTTCCCCCGAGTTCTGGCGTGACAATAGGCTGAAGCTTTTCCTTTAAGCCCAAGTGAAAGCTAACCTTGCCCCAAGATCCCAAAGCTGTTAGCATCAGGTTTATTTTCAAGACAGAGACACAGGATTTTGATAGAGATGACCAGGGGATATTATCACCCAAGCAAGAGTTATGGATCCTGCCATCCAGTCACTGATACACCACGAGGCAGCTCGGAAGTGAAAATACCAAATGACAAATGCACCGACCCAATACCATTCACAGCAATGTCCTTGTTTTCCTTTGCAAAGTCAGATCTGATAAAGGAAAACACTTCCTGAAAGTGCCATTTGGTGATATTAAGCAGGCCTCAAATGTCTTGCCAAAGTACAGAGGGACACTGACATTTGAACTGCAGGAGTTTTGTTTTCCATCTTGTTTTCCTCTGCCGTGACTCTTGCAGTTGAATAGCTGGAATTGTTAAAATCCCTTTTCCTCCTTTCACCATGATGTAATGCAACTGTTGCATAAGACTAACAATGTTGAGCTACTGCTGCTGGAGCCAAGTTTGGCACCAAGAGAGATTAGAGTTGGCACCAAACACCATGATCTTTAAAAGGAATTTGGCAGCCACAGGGAAAAGCTTTGCCACTGCTGCCGTGAACAGCACCCAGAGCAGTAGATGGAAAAGTGCTGAAAGAGGCCATGGGTTTGTTACTGGAACAAAGACCTCCATTAGCTAACCACTTGTTCTAGCACCTACTTACATATGAAAACTAAAGAGTTTTACAGCGGCACGTCAAAATTAAGGGCAGTAGCAGGGACCAAAGTGTAACATAACAGCGCCTTTCAGGTGTCCATCATACCACAGTGAGCCTACAAACCCTACCAGTTAGCCAGGACAGCTCTGTGCACCACTTCAAGTTCCACTCCATCACTCCAAAGAAAAACACTTGATCCATGAAGGAACACATCTGTCTCAACAAATTTCTCTTCCCAGTACTTTTCAGTTATGCCTTCCCAAGAGGCAGTTGGCTCCTGCTCAGTGATGCTGGAGCAGTGCTCTGGAAGAGATGTGTGGTTTTCTTCTTTTAGACACAGATGGAACAAGAGAGGAGCAATGCAAGTTTTCCTCACTGCACTCCTCTCTCTCAGCTTGAACTGAGAAAAAAAAACCCACCCATGGCCTGATTTTCTCTGCTCTATCCAAGGGTCTGATGATTTGTGATGTGGACATCTGCCTGCAATTGGACAGATGCCACCAGGCTCTTGACAGTGGTGTTAACAGCAGCATTTTTCAATTGCTACTAATGTTTCTTAAAACTCATTACCTAGCTGAAAAACTCCACACTCCATCCTGAACTTCTCCAAGTCTTAAAACTCTGTAAGCACCAACTCTCAAACACAGGACCACCTTCCAGCAAGCAGGTCAAAGTCAGAAGCATGTGCAGTGCCAGAACAGCTTTTTGCCACTCCGGTTAACACTGCAACGTGTAAAGACATTCAAAGCAGGCTGCAGGTGACTGCTCTGATCCTCAGCAGCAGCCATGCAGTCCCACAAACAGCACCAACAGGCATTCCTCATGCACTGTCTGGCATGGTGATGGGGTGTGGGGGACATCAAAGATCTAGGCGAGTTCTAGTACAGAAGTGGAACATCCTGCTGCAATTTCCTTAGGCATAGATGAAAAGCAAGAATTGATTGGAAGGTGAAGGTTTGTTCCCCACCCCCAAAAATCTCACAAACTGGAGGGAAAAAAAAAAATCAAATCTGATGAATATGACCCAACTTTTGCCCTGATGGCTTCAAATTGGTCAGAAAACTCCAGTCAAGTCTGAAAACAGAGAAGAACTTTAAACAAACACAGATTATGGTATCTTTCACTGGGAGGTGCTTACAGATTTGACAGCAAAACCAGTATCCTGAAGCCCACTTTGTTTTGCCACAGAGCAGTCTCCTCCTATCACATCACAGAGCAGCAGCCTGAGGATCAGCAGCCCAGCACTCAAGAAGCTGCCCTGCAGCACAGCTCACCACCTTCGAAGCTGCCTGTCAACAGTGGGCTCAAGCACGATGCCTAGCCAGAGACAGCTGCAAATACAAGAGTGCTGGCATCCAGAACAGCAACAGAGGTGACTGCTTCATTTATGGCACTGCAAGGCAGCTCAGGAAATCTTCTTGCAGGTACAGAAAACAACCCAGAGGTCATTCAGTTGATCTAAGAAGAGAGTTTTATCATCTGTACAGATTAGGAAATGCAGCTGCAAGTAAGAGCCAACTTCAGCTTC
Organism: Melanerpes formicivorus; assembly: GCF_026170545.1. NCBI lineage: Eukaryota > Metazoa > Chordata > Aves > Piciformes > Picidae > Melanerpes > Melanerpes formicivorus. Next base: position 2,613,793 of record NW_027142371.1, on the reverse strand, counting down.
TTGGAAATCTGAGAACAAGCTTACCTGTGCCATTAAGAAGGTGACTGCCTCAGACTTAAAACTCAGATTTGATTGGCAATATCCCTAGCTTCAAGGCAAATTTCTCTTGGGCACTCGGCACTTCAAAGGCCCTCACCCCTTTCACAGCCCAGAACTGCAGCCCGCCAGCCTGGTTCAACAACTGATGCATTTCCTGATACTGGATTAGCTTCAGCTCATCACCTTCAGCACACTTTCTCTCTGACACGTTTCTGTGGAACAACTTACACAACAGACAAAAGACTCAATTTCCTCCCTCTGGCTACTCTGGGATGGCACAGATATGACCAACTCACTCATGGGCAGCATGCAAAGATGCTCTGGCTGATCGCCACCCTTTGCAGCAATGAGCTACTGAAAAAAAAAAGAAAGATATAACTAAACAAACAAAAGTGTGCAAAACATCTGAACGTAGTGCTCAGCTGTCAAATGACACAGCAGCTCACCTCTATGCAGGAGAGAAAAGAAAGAGGAGAGAGGAGAGAAGAAAGAGGAGAGAGGAGAGAAGAAAGAGGAGAGAGGAGAGAAGAAAGAGGAGAGAGGAGAGAAGAAAGAGGAGAGAGGAGAGAAGAAAGAGGAGAGAGGAGAGAAGAAAGAGGAGAGAGGAGAGAAGAAAGAGGAGAGAGGAGAGAAGAAAGAGGAGAGAGGAGAGAAGAAAGAGGAGAGAGGAGAGAAGAAAGAGGAGAGAGGAGAGAAGAAAGAGGAGAGAGGAGAGAAGAAAGAGGAGAGAGGAGAGAAGAAAGAGGAGAGAGGAGAGAAGAAAGAGGAGAGAGGAGAGAAGAAAGAGGAGAGAGAAAGGAAGAAAGAGGAGAGAGAAAGGAAGAAAGAGGAGAGAGAAAGGAAGAAAGAGGAGAGAGAAAAGAAGAAAGAGGAGAGAGAAAAGAAGAAAGAGGAGAGAGAAAAGAAGAAAGAGGAGAGAGAAAAGAAGAAAGAGGAGAGAGAAAAGAAGAAAGAGGAGAGAGAAAAGAAAGAGGAGAGAGAAAAGAGGAGGAGAGAGAAAAGAAAGAGGAGAGAGAAAAGAGGGGAGAGAAAAGAGGGGACAAAAGAAGGAAAAAGTAAACAAAACTAGTAAACAAAAAATTGAAGTAAAGGGGTTTGAGCTCAGATAAATGAGACTACTATATGAATTTCCCTGACCTGCTAATTAGAGAGCCACCCTCAAATACTTGCACCAATCAAACTTCAATTAGGAGGGGGGAAAAATAATCATTTTTAAGTGGAATTGTCAGAAGTGGTTGTCATAGTCCAGTGGCTCAGGCTCTCATTAGGGAGACCTGGATTCAGCTCTGTGCTAGCCACAGGTTTCCTCTTATCAGAATATTTTACAAAGCCAACTCGTACTTAATCTGCTGACCTTCGTTTCCCTTCTCTGCAAAGCAGGGATTACTACATTTTCCCACTTCTGAGCAGGCTGAGCCCCAAACCATCAAACTCATGTGGTGCACTCAGGTAAGTCAGCATCAGGGTGTGAGGGAGAAAATGACATGAAAGTCAGTAAGACAGAAAAGTGACCCTACACCTACTAAAGGTGCCATGAAACAAGCACAGTTCTGCCTTTCCCTCGCTACTTCACATCCCTTCTCCTCTGCCAATGCAGAAGTCTCACATTCCTGTTTTCTCCTGGCCCATGTTTAAGATCTCTCCTTCCTGCACCCATCTCTTGCCTGGCTGAATTCTCCTTTTGATTCACATCTGGCTGTGTAACTCCTCGTTCTACTCCAGCTGCTCTGTTCCTGCCCTCGAGCAGTAGGTGCTAGGTATGTCCTGCCATGGTTCACACAAAGCATGACCAATCTGCTAACCCCTGGACAGCTGCTGGTTTTGCAGGCTGTCATCACAAAGGGTGCCTGTGTGCCTGGCTTGTGGGATTTGGAGTCTTCAGAAGCCCTGCAACTGAATGCATTCAGCTCAGCTATAAATGTAATCATGGAATTGAAATGCCTCAACTAAGAGAACCAGCTTTGCTTAGGTTAGCTTTTCTTCACAAACTAGCACTGGGGCTCATCTAACACCTTAAAATCCTGCACCTTTCACTTCTAGCACAGTCCCTGAAGCTTACTAAGGGGACACTTTCAGCACCAGATGCTGCAGAGTAAATGGGATCCCAAACTGCAAGGTTTCTCAAGAGTACAACCTGTACCAGAATCTCCCCCTCCAAAACATCTAGGAATGACTTCCTTCATGTGCTTGTGCATGTGTCAGCAGAAGGGACACTGAGAGAGGCAAAAATCATTGGGAAAACAACACAAAACCTGAAGTGTGTGTGATATAAAAGCTCTTGGGACATGGGTCTGGGAGAAGCCTTTGAGCAGTTACACAGCACCACTGCAAAACACAACCTCTGCTCCTTCCACACTGAAAAGAAAGAGCAAAACAAAACCAACCAAACAAAACCCAACACTTTCAGCACAATCTATAAGCCAACAAAGCAAGTTTCTGCTAGAATTACACTCCATTGATTCACCTCTATCACAGGACTGTCCACAAGAACTCAAGTTTCTGGCTTGCTGGGGGAAGAGGTTAGCAACATCTAACTAAAAAAGGCAACCTTTTCCTTCTGCACACAGCACTCTGCCAGCCTGTGGGACACATGCTTGGAACAGGACACACACACACCTTTAGCAAACCTCCAGGCTTTGAAAGCCATCACCTGGCACTGAGAGCTCCAAGAGTTAAGATTTTTCCCAAAGCTAAGCACACATTTTCCATCCAGGCAGCTGAATCGTGGCTATTTTACAGAGTAGTTTATTAACACAATATAGCAGATCTCCTACTCAGCTCTGTAAAATGTGTCCAGTGCTGTAAAAAGCAGTTGAATTTGGAGCTTTGATGGCATCCACTGCCACAGCAGAACTGAGGGAGCTAACCTAACAGCTGTCTCAAAACACAGCAGATTTATGCCATTAACTGCAGCTCCATGACTCATGCCAGCACACAAAATGAGGGTGGTGGTCTCTGGACTAACCTTATGTATGGCAACACCTGATATCCACTCTCCTGACTCCAGGCTGCTGCAGGGAATTTGCATTGCTCCTCAGTGGAAGCATTCTAACTTGGGCTAATAAAAAAGGGTAGTCAAAGAAAACAGTCAAATAAAAGGCTCCATGCAGGTCAGTTCATCAATTATCTAGACACAGAATGGTCCTGTTCTCATTGTTGGAACACTGAGTTTGCAGGCAACACCCAGCAATTGCAGATTGGCTTGATTCAATAGTCAACACTTTTATCATGCTATATACATTTATGTTTATTTTTTCAAGGGAGGAAGAGATAAGATCAGAGCAGCAGAGGGATAAACACCATCCTTGGCTGTATGGAAATGTAAACCCCAGCACACATCCAGGAGTGTAATGCATGGGAAACACTGCTAATTGGTTTTAGAATTCAAAACTGAAGCTCAGTGAATTCAAGGGAAAAGCATGAATATGCATGAAGCTATGAATAACTGGGTGTGGAAATGAAATTCTAGAAAGGCTGGCAAAGCTACCCTCAGTAACACCAAAACGCTGGGTTCACGCCAAGAAAAGCTCCATGGCTGTCGACAGAGGTGCTCAGGGGAGCAGAACCTCAGCTTCAGGTCTCGCTCCAAAATGGGGTTTCCTGTGGCCTGTAAGAACACTGCACCTCCTACCACCTCTGCTCTTCCTTACAGGACAGCCTGATGACTGCTTGCCAGGGCTGGAGGACAGCAGAGATGTTACAGGCTTGGGAGGCATCTGAGCAAACTTCTGTGGATGCTTCCTGCGAGGACAGAAACTAAAGATGTCAGAATCAAAGTCACTTCTTCCCCATGTTCTGCCAACAGCATCAGTCAAGCTGCTAAGCAGCTTTCCACTGTTCCTTTGCTTAAATATTTTAAAGGCTGCTATCAAGGACAACACTGAGGTAATCTGAAAGCTGAGCTTGGCTACTCCTCTCCACCTCCCAACCCCCAGGCCCCTCTCCCTGCAGCTGATTTGGCAGGAAGGCATCGCACAGCATCGCATCCAACGCTGCTACGGGAATGTCTCTGACCATGATTAATTTTCTAGTGATACAAATCTCCAAACAGCATGTTAGTACTGCTGATGATTTATGAAATGCCAGAGATCATTCTCTCACCAGTGATCAGCTCTTGCAAGCTGGTGGTTTTGCATGGAATCTTTTGCAATTGCTAAGGCTGTTCTGATCTCTGCACCGCTCCCAGACAGTCAGAGGCAGGGAGCTGCAGAAAGGATTTCTTTAATCACTTGCAGGTTATATACACACACAAATAACACAGAGGGACAGGCTATGAATTCTTGCATACTTTCAGATGCAAAAAGGCCACAGTTTGTTTTGGAGCAGAGACAAGGCTCCCTGGGCAAACGCTCTGCTTGATCTGCTCCCCTCCCAGGATGCAAGTGTGCACCAGCAACTGCAAAAAACAGGGAATGGGTTTGCTTTGCTCAACTGCTCATGATACTGCCCCTGGCATCCTAGTGGCCCAAGATACACAAGTAGAGAATCCAAAAATAATATCAGAAGCTTCAGGAGAGTTTCTCTTCCCCACCCTCAACATTTCTTGTACCTGAAACCCAAAATATGACCCCACAAATTAGCCTAATCTAGCAGCCTCTGGGCCAGGAAACGCTGGTGACACCAAAGTGTCCTCAGTTATGACAAAATGACTTTGCTCAATTACACACCCAATGGTTTCCTTCTCCAAGTAAGATTTGCCACCAGCTTGTGGTTCCCTTTTATTCATTCAAACAGAGGTGGACTATCATGGAAGAGGATCACATAATGGTCTGGGTTGGAAAGGACCTCCAAAGGTCATCTAGTCCAATCCCCCCTGCAGTAAGCAGGGGCATCTTCAAGATGGATCAGGTTTGCCCAGAACCCTGTTGAGCCTCATCTTGAATATCTCCAGGGATGGGGCCCCAACCACCTCCCTGGGCAATCTGCTCCAGTGTTCCACCACCTGCACATAAAGAACTTGTTCCTAACACCCAATGTAAATTTGCTCTTCTCTAATTTCAAACCATTGCCCCTTGTCCTATCACTACAGGCCATCAGAAACAGTCTGTCTCCATCCTTCTTGTAAGCCTCCTTCAAATACTGGAAGTTATTGTTACCTGTATGTAATAGTCACAGATAGCTGAAAAGATTTAAGATGTGAAATGCTCACTATGACCAGCCAAGAAACCAAAGGCTGCTTTTTCTCTTCTTAAAGACAGCCCTTGCTTTACAAAAAACATTTCAGACTAGCAGGGGTTTATAGGACAGTTTTGGAGCTTTGTCTGAACCAAGTGGGCTGGCATTAGCTACTAATTTCTATAAAGGAAGGCTGCTGCAAGGTACCTTTGCTGAATGCCATTTGAGCTTGGGTTTTGTTTGCTGTGTTTCTGAAGGGTGCCACAACAGAGCATCACTCTGGGCCTGCCCTGCATGATCTCCTGGCACAGAGTTTGGTAAGGCTTCCATGTGTAAACAAGTGACGTTTGTCTTGTTAAAATACTTCCCAGTTCTATCACTCTCTCTCTATCCATTCCTCAGGCACCTCACTTCACTGGAATGAATCCTGTTCAGCACTGTTACAAGCCTGGCATCTTCTCTAAAGCTCTTCAGATGACAAGGTTGCACTGAAGCCATCTCCAGTCACCACCAAGGTACTTAATTTTGTGAGAGGTACAAAACCTGAACTCAGAACTGGGATACAAAGAGAAGTAAGAGGTAGAAGACACCAGATTTGGGAACTCTATAAGAAATGCAGCCCTGCCATTCCCACCATCACCAAAAAATGATGATCCAGATTTGAACTGCATAGAAATTGGCCACTAAATCTGGTGGCATTCCTTTTACTTTAGCCCAATTGATTCATGAGTGTGCATCTGATCCCAGGACACTATCAGTTCTACACCAAGAGCTGGACATCTGACACAACAGCAGTTTTAAACCTGTGCTTAGTTTTGATTGCATCTAACAGGAAGAAAAAAGAGAGAGTTTTACATGCACTTGTTTAAATGTACTTCTGTGCCCACAGCAGTCCCAGAGATCTGGTTGTTTCAGCTCTACAAGCTGGTAAAGCCATTATTGCCACAGAAAGCTCACAGGAGCAATAAACCCAACATAACAACCGATCTTCATCTGGATGCATACAGCCTAACTGAAGAACAGGCATGCAGTCAGGTTGTGTCAGCTCCTCACACTGACAGCAGGGCTGTGATCTCAGAAATCACCCAAGATTCAGGCCATGCATTAGGCTTTTTTAAACTACCCAGCACTTAACTCCAAGCAGGTTCCCCCCTTGGCATTCTGCTTCCAGACTGAAATGAAACCTAACTGCAGAAGTAAGGCTCTAGGACCAGCACTGGTGTACTCCTGGAAGGAGAAATGTTTGAGCAAAGGTGAGGAGGTCAGACAAGGGCAAAGTCCAAAGTAATTTTAAGTGGTTCAGCTAAGTAGAGAAGGCTAATGGGAAACCATTTCAATTTATTACAGCCCTCCCTAGTGAATAAAAGGACAACGTTTTTCCTCAGCAGCTTGATTACAAAGCAGTAAATCCCTCTGTGTATATAAAAGCCCTACGAACAGCATAGATCAAATGTCAAAAGAAGGTTTGCACTCCACATTGGATGCAGGAGAAAAATATCAGAGTTGGGAACAGTTTTAGAGATGCAGTCATGCTCTTTTAGAAGACTTCCCACCCATGTCTGTAAGGACAGACACCTGAAGGGAATTCTACCACTGCAGTTACAAAGACACAAAGTCAGGAGCTCTGCAGCACATGGGTTTTGTCCAAACAGAACAAAACAAAAAAGCTAAGAAACGTGCTCTTGAAGATGTCACCTCTCCCACTCTCCCCACAACACCTTCTGGCTCTTGCTGGTGACAAAAATTGATAGACAGCAGTGAACAAACAAAGCACAGCCAGAGGTGACAATACACTGTGGCAGTGCAAATATCTTCAAAAGAAGAATGATGCCAGAACAGGAATTTTCCCCCCAGTTGCTGACAGGGTTTTTTGTTCAGTGAATCAATTCCCTTCTCCCTGAACAATTGCCAGCCCTGATAGACCCATAGGCCTGCATACAACCCATAACTATTTCATCACACTGGTCTACGATGGGATTGGAAAAACATTTAAAGCAGTGAACGCTGCAGCTGCTCAGCCCCAGGGTCCTCTTTTAAGAAGAAATTGTTTTTCAGACAGGAGCAGAATTTCTAGACTTAGAGAAAGGAAGCTCAGCCATCAGGAATTGCAGAGCTTTCCCAAGCCTGTGCGATTCACAGGCAAAAAGCAAAGATTTGGTAATAACCTGGACACAGCAATTTGCATCCTGTGCCCGTGCTGGTTTTCCAAACATTCTCCTCTGGACAGGAGAAAGAAACATTCTGAGGCAAGAACTTTTGGCTACACCTAGATACAGAGTGAGACTGAGTCATCTGCCTCCTGCTGTAACACAACAGCCACCAAATACTGTCAGAGCCATAAACCACCTCTTTGTCAAGTAATTTCAGTACTTTCAACAAAGCTGGGGAAGGGTTTGGAGCACAAGCCCTATGAGGAGAGGCTGAGGGAGCTGGGGTTGCTTAGCCTGAAGAAATGGAGGCTCAGGGGAGACCTTATTGCTCTCTACAACTACCTGAAGGGAGGTTGTAGCCAGGTGGGGGTTGGTCTCTTCTCACAGGCAACCAGCACCAGAACAAGAGGACACAGTCTCAAGCTGGGCCAGGGGAGATTTAGGTTGGATGTTAGGAAAAAGTTCTTCACAGAAAGAGTTATTTGCCACTGGAATGTGCTGCCCAGAGAGGTGATTGAGTCACCATCACCGGAGGTGTTTAGGAAGAGACTGGATGGGGTGCTTGGTGCCATGGTTTAGTTGATTAGATGGTGTTGGATGATAGATTGGACTCAATCTCAAAGGTCTCTTCCAACCTGGTTAATTCTATCCTATTCTATTCTACTGCTTGCTGAAGAGTTTTGTCAACCCCAAGTTTTGAGACACCTTGTGTTGGGTTGGCCTTTTGGTGAGGAACATCAACCAGTCCTACACCTCTGAAAACCCTTGGGGTATAAATCCCAACAGCCCCCAGGAACTACTTATAAAACAGGTTATATATATATATGTTGCACTTACAAAGAGTGCAATAGGACATGGGGGATTTATAGAGGGCTGAGGCCTAGATCACACCACTGTAGAGTGGCGATGCTCCTTGTGAGCATTTATTCACCTCTTCCAATTAAAGGACAGAACAATTCTGCTGCTGGCATCTCCACTGATTAATGCACACCTGCTTCATCAGACATATCAACATTTCTCAGGCTCACTGTCTTATTAGCTGCATTCTCAGTCTAGGAAGGTCAATGCTGTCCCCAAGGACCATTCCCACACAACAGCAAAGTTGCATGCCACAGCATGGTGTAATTTTTAACTTTCAATCCATTTATCATCAGCAAGGAATTTTCTGGCAGTTCAGACAGGCTGATCTCGAGTTTTGGCCAAAGCAGGTTCTAGTGTTAGTGTTCCCTGTGCCCACAGCACTTCCTGTCATTTCTACTTGCTAAAATGTTCTTTTCTGTGGTTTTGCAATGTGTCCCTCCCTGCTGTGGACCATACAACAACTGCTGGTTTTCATCTCATATATGGCTCTTTTGAGCTCATGGGGAGCAAGGGGAAAGGGTGAGGAAAACAGGGGATGGGACCAAAAGCTAAATAAATCAATGTTTCTTTGATCCTTTGGGATCAGGATGCTGTGCAAACACATGGTGATTAGAACTGTGGATAGATTGGTAAAGGAGTTGGTTGCTGGCGCTGTATTCCAGCACGAACTTAACGTTATGGTGCTAAGTACAAAGCATCCATTCTCTTTGTGCTGTAAGAATTAATCTCTTCCATGTGCAGGGAGCCTGTGTGATAATTCAGCCGAGATTCCCCTTGGTAGTCTGGGCAAGCACCCATCAGCTGCAGGGCTTCCAACAATGCTCCAGCTCCAACAGCAAATGATGTAACTCACATCCCTCTGAGTGACACCAAGCAGGACTAGGGGGGGCTGCTCACTGCAGGGTATTCATCCAAGCAGGTTGTCAAAAACCTGAAGACTTGAAACTAAAAAGGTGAGTTTCTCCCAGAGCACTTTAAATGCTCACCTTTGGACAAGGTTCAATAACTAATGGGCTCTGAATGAAATTGTATGTTTCTAATATGTTGCATTTGCCTCAATAATAGCAGAAGGTCTGATCCTGATTATTAAAAATGAAAAAGTCATTTGAAATGTTTATGTGGATGGCAGCTTTATATGCAGGAGAGAAATGCTCCAACTGCTTTTTCAATCCAGCTGGAACAGTTTCCATTTTTCTTTATTTCGTGAAATTTCATTTATCATGAGCACTATGCCTCAGTAAAGCAGTTGTTGGCAGCAGGCTGTGAAATTAAAGTTGAGCTGGTTAGCACTAAGAGCCAAGACATAATGTGTTTTTGTCAGAGGGAAGCTTTGCTTGTATAGATGTCATCTACAGCCAGTAATTGCAATGGCTAGGCAGGCAGGCAGTCCCCCACCACCCCACCTGAAGGGAGTGAGTGCTACTTTAAAACCCAATTTCCCACCTTTTCAAATCACAGCTGAAAAACTGGGAGTGCTCTGGCTCACTTCAGTGAGGTCTATCAGGAGGCTCATGCACCAATGACTTCAGAAACCCAGAAACTAAGGAGTCCTGATTCTCATCCCTGTCCTACTAACATAGTGTTAGACTGTGGGTCAGTCACTTCTAACAAGCTCAAATGGGAATCAAATCAGTGTGTTGCTGTTGGCCACCAAGGATGTCACACACAGGCTGTGCCTGGAGAAAATCATCCTGGGCTTCTCCTATGACTGCAGCAAGCATTCTTACCATTCAATACACAAATCAATACATGAGTTTTCCTTCAGCTTCTCTGGCTGTCTTAACAGAAAGCAGCAGAACACTTCACATCTTACTCTGAACCTCCTCTGTAATGTGCTTAAGATGCACATTTCAAAAATATCCACCCAAAAGTGCCCTTGGGAACCAGGTAAAGGAGCAGAACAGGACTTGGCATATGCTGTTGGAACTCTAAGCCAGGTAGGGGTTGGAATTTTATATTAAATGCATAAATAAGAGGGAGCATGAAAAAAAAAAATGCCTGACCTAAAGCATCAAGCTGATCAGTCCTCAATGACTGAGTTTACTCCACCTTGTGTGCTGACTTCTTTCCCAAATTGCTGCCCAGCAGCTCAGTCATCAAGGGCAACAGCAAAACCGCATCGTGCTTCAAACCACTGCAAAAATTCAAAGACCAAAGATGCAACCCTGTCCTCTGCCCAGCCCACCCACCAGCTCCTGCAGCAAACCCAGTTTGCTTACAGCCAGATCAACAAACTGGGGTGCTTTCTGATTTTCTTCTTGGCCAGATCAGCGAGCTGATCCAGTTTGTAGCATGCCCAACAGCACCAACGCAGAGAAAGAGACAGGAACATGCAGCCAGGCTGACGAGGCCACTTCCTTCAATGTCAACTCAGCTCTCAGGCAGCTTAATCTAGTCCTGAAACCATACCTGCACTCTATCAACATGTCTGCTACAAGCAAGGTCCCACTGCTCACAGGGTGACTGTAATTCTGATGCCAAGGCAGACAGCCTGTCCAAAGGACACCACTGATAGGCAGCAGCTACCTGCACTTCCCGGTAAACACAGCACCACAATTAAATGCTCCAATGCAGCAGAAGTTGGCACCACTTCTGTCAGTTAACATTTTAATGTTTACTGACTGACTGAACTAAGGGCTGTGCCCACCCCACCTAATCCACAAACTACCCCTGTGCAGAGTCAGCAGTTCTCACTTGACATCTACTTGAGCTCTGTCCCGTTTGCAGGGGTACCAAACCGCTTCGGGGGAGTTACTTCATGCCATGCGTGCACCTTGGCAGCCTTCTAATGCAGTTAAAGCCAAAAAGCTCTGCTCCCTAACTAGAGAATTAAAAAGCATTTAAGAATTGATGGGAGATTGCTCACTGGTGTTTGGTATCAGTGAACAGAGAGGCTGGCTACAGGATCCCTGAGAGCGCTTTAAGGCAGCAGAGGGTTTGGCAAGATCCTTCCTCCATGCAATTCTTTATCTGAAGTGCTTTTTGAGAGGTAGGCATAGGCTTGTACCCTTCTGAGGTCACAAACATTGTTCAAGACAACTGAGCATCTCTCTTGGATTAAAAAAAGACCCAAAAAATGTTAATCTGACTTGTATCTAGCGAGTCGGAATCCTCAGATCAGAAATGCATTTAGCATGGCCATCAAAGATGAGCTGGGGGCCAGCACTCCACAAGTATTGCCTCAAAACACAAACTCCCAGCTTCACAGCAGCGTAAGACGACAAGGCTGGCAAGAGATTTGGATGAGAATACAAACCACATGAATCATGCATACAACTAAACATAAAAATTGACTTCACAAGTCACTTACCTTCACCACTGCAAGCTAACATTTAGCAGAACAAATTTGAGCAGTCTATTTCGAACAATCCAGGAGGAATATTTCTTTTAAACTCGTGTCAGGACACCCCAGCTTCCTTTCCAAAGGCTGATTATTTCAGGCCTTCCTAACTGAAGTGAAAAAAAGAAATGCTTAAGACTGAGCACAAGCCTTGGTTGACAGCACTTAAATGAGCCTGGAAATCTTCAAATTTACTGTGCTGGGAAGTGCTGTGTAAGTTCCAGCTAAGGCTTGAGGACAAAGCATGCCTATATTCAGTCAACTTGCAAGTTAAAGCAGTCAGATTTTGGCAGCTAAACCCTGGCTTCCCTTCTGCACGTGCTTCTAAGCACCTCACTACTGACTGGGGGAGTCACCTGAGAAATGTCTCCATAAGTCACATCCCAGCTATTTCTTCTTCACTAACATTCAATTTGTGGATTCCGATCCAAAAGGCACTTCCAGAGATCCAAAGGGGCCATCAACCACCTGAGGCAGCACAAAAAAACCCCACCCCAACTCATGACACAGCTCAGGGCTTCATTGTCAGTGACTTTGGGAAAAGCCCAGTATGCACCAACCTGTAAGAGTACGTGCCAAAAAATCACAGAGTTTTAAATTCCACAAGACTGCAGGTTCCACGCTGCTGCTTCTGCTAACGGTATCTGCATTCACACAGACAGCAACCATTTGAGGAAAGATAGAGAACATGGTGCTGGCAAAACAAAACCTTTCCATTCAGGAGACATCTGGGCCATCAATACTTTGTCTACTGGTGGAAGCAGCACCTGGCTAGATTGGATTTCAAACCAAATTCCCTATGAGGTGTTGAACATAAGAGGATTGGTTGCAAGCAGGACAACACAAGCCTGGTTGGTTGTGTTTACTGTGTAGTTAAAGAACCACTGACTAATCAATGACAAAAGGGCAGCTTTTGTGTAAGAGTGGCAGACAATACTTGGGGCAAGGCTTCAGCTTGGCAAACTAAGCATAAAATGCTTCCATAGAGCCCTCTCCTGGGCTGACTGCTGCTCAAATGACTGTTAGAACTTTCTTCCTGGCTCTCACGGAGAAGAAGGAAGCCCAACAAAACATTAGTTTGCTAACAGAGCACCTGCCACATCAATGTGTGGCAACACTAGAACCACACAGTCATCTTCACTGATCTTTGACTAGATCTCTTACTAGAGTAAACCTGCTTCCACTGACAACAGCATCAGCTGCTCGTCTCAAACTCTTCCCTGCACACTCCAAGATCCTCCTAGACACAGAGCTGCCAACACCATCAGGAATGGCAACATTCAACACAGACCTTCCTTAGCAGTGTAAATCAGGTAAAAGAGTGATGCCATACAAGCTTCAGGTTACTGGCTTGAAATACTCGAAGAAGGTCTGAAGGAAATTTAAGGGCAACAATGCTGGTGAGAGGCCTTGAGCACAAGCCCTATGAGGAGAGGCTGAGGGAGCTGGGGTTGTTTAGCCTGGAGAATGGGAGGCTCAGGGGAGCCCTTATTGCTGTCTACAACTACCTGAAAGGCGGCTGTAGCCAGGAGGGGGTTGGTCTCTTCTTCCAGGCAATCAGCACCAGAACAAGAGGACACAGTCTCAAGCTGTGCCAGGGGAAGTTTAGGCTGGAGGTGAGGAGAAAGTCCTTCCCAGAGAGAGTCATTAGCCATTGGAATGGGCTGCCCAGGGAGGTGGTGGAGTCCCTGTCCCTGGAGGTGCTCAAGAGGGGATTGGATGTGGCACTTGGTTTAGTAGTCATGAGGTCTGTGGTGACAGGTTGGACTTGATGTTCCTTGAGGTCTTTTCCAACCTTATTGATTCTACAATTCTATGATTCTATGAAATGTTATTTACACCCTGGACACACGATTAAGGTCAGGGGGTAGCCACCACTTGATTGCAAGACCATCTCATCTGTTTCTACAATGCTGATACAAATATTAAGAGAAAACATGACAAAAAAAAACCCAACCAACCAACCAGACATGTATAAAGACTTGGCCTCTGGAGAGCCAGGGAGAAGGACAACTCTCCACAGCAGCATTTTCCACTTCCAGAGAAGTTAAAAAATTACAAGCAATTAAAAAAACCCCAAAATTAAAACCAAACAAACCCACCACAAACAAACAAAACCCCCAAACAAAACAAACCACCACCACCACCCACTCAAGAAAACAGATCTAGCAAATGTAAGATTCTGAACATGGGAAAAAAAGCATGTCCCCTCTTCAGGTAGCCATTTAGAAGCAACACATTTCACCAGCCACTGTGTCACTGTGCAATGCAATTAGGTGATGAGAATACTAATAAAAAATCCAATCCTTAAACAACCTGTTGCATGGGGAATGAGAGAGGAGCTGAGTGGGCTCAGGAGTTCATACACAGTCTCAGGCTGCACCAGGGGAGGTTTAGGTTGGATGTTAGGAAGAAGTTCTACACAGAGAGAGTGATTGCCCATTGGTATGGGCTGCCTGGGGAGGTGGTGGAGTCACCATCACTGGAGGTCTTCAGGAGGAGACTTGATGGGGTGCTTGGTGCCATGGTTTAGTTGTTTAGGTGGGTTGGACATGATGACCTTGAAGGTCTCTTCCAACCTGGTTTATTCCATACCTACAAATATGTTTCCCACTCACCGCAGTGCTCTGACTGAATACGCTGAAACTGAAAGAAACAAAGCAAACCCAGTAAGTTTGCTTTCCAATAATCTGCCTCTGGCAGAAGAGAAAACCCTCCTCTTCTCCAACTAGCTATAGAATAGCTGAGATTAAACCTTGCTCTCCGGCAAGGAGCACAGAACGAAACCACCATGGCCTGGAGTCTGCAGGACCTGCCAGAGTTTCCCCTGCTGCATAAACACTTTCACCACAAAGCTGTCATGAACATTGTTCCTAACACAGACGTCGTTTGGAGCAGTGCTGACTCCTTCTTCCCAAATCTCTAATTCCATTGAATAATTACTTCTGTCACAGACATCTTACTACCAACTTTTTGCCTGGAGAAGAGGAGGCTCAGAAGAGACCTTGTTGCCCTCTACAACTACCTGAAGAGAGGTTGTGGCCAGGTGAGGGTTGGTCTCTTCTCCCAGGCAACCAGCACCAGAACAAGAGGACACAGTCTCAAGCTGTGCTAGGGGAGGTTTAGGCTGGATGTTAGCAAGAACTTCTTCATAGAAAGAGAGATTGGCCATTGGAATGAGCTGCCCAGGGAGGTGGTTGAGTCACCATCACTGGAGGTGTTTAGGAAGAGACTGGATGGGGCATTTGGTGCCATGGTTTAGTTGATTAGATGGTGTTGGATGATAGGTTGGACTTGATGATCTCAAAGGTCTTTTCCAACCATGTTAATTCTATTCTATTCAAGATGTACAAAAGAGTAGGGGAAGAGTAAACCAGAAAGTCCTCAAGAAGCTAGGTTGCTGCTGCTGCTGGGGCAACAGCATGGTGATTGTTGGCTCCATCCAAGAGCATCCACTCCTGCAGCAGATACCTCAGAAATCTCAGTTGCTGAGATTCTTGCAGAAGTAAAATGGACAACAGAGGCTGCTTCCACAGGTGGACACTTCGCTGCCACCACCAGTTGGCTACTCTACATTTCTAAAGCTGGCCATCAGCAAATGTCCTCAGTCCAATGTTCACATTTTACTGCACCTGCCTGCACACAATGTGAGTGCAGAACTTTTTTTAAGGGAGACAGACCAAAATCCCCCTTCCAGTTTCCTGGTATTAAAATGGCTCATGGTCCTCCTCCTTATACTAACTGCACTATGCTGCAGGACTGGAAGGACAGGAGCGAACTTAAAGCTTTGTTATTGCAGCAGAAGGCAAAGTGATGACATTACACAGGTGTCTCGATGTTGGAATAGTTCTCCCCTGGGAGAAGTGACTGGAGACACTGATGTGGCACAAACCATAATATTTGTTGTCAGGTTCGAGCTGCCAGGAGATGCAGCATTTTCATCTGAACCGCAAGTCTTCGGCCCAGTTCATTAAACACTGTGATAAAGTGTAAAGGCATCAGAGCATGACTTTCAACAATCCAGCTCCTCCTCAAAGCATTACTAGGATGCAGTACGTGCAGTCTGGAGGAGAACTCAGCCTGGGTATTGCTGCGTGTCAGAGCTCCTCCCCTGGAGTCATATCGAGTGACTTTCCTCCTCCAACATGTCCTAATGAATTCCACTGAAGCCTGCAGGTAAAATCCTTCCACCACCACTTTACCCTGATTGATAGCTTTAGAGCCTTCCTTCACACCACTGCGGCTGCTTTCCAGCCCTTTCTTTTTCTCCCTTTTCTAAGCGACTGCACAGGAAGCTGCACTCAGTTTTCTCACTGCACGCTTCTCCTAAAACTGACATCTTTGCATTGTAATGAAGGGACCCCTGGGTATTAGTGACAAATTAGTCACCAGCTAAAGAATATTTTCTTTTCATTTCTATACCAGGTGGAAGATATTAAACTCTCTAGAGGAACTTTGCCTGCTCTGCGACAATAAATCATCACACAATTTTCTTTTAAAAAATGACTTAATTTTACTGCCTTTAAAACTTTACCACAAAGAATCCCACAACTGTGCTGGTGTAAGATTAAAATGGTCTCATAAACCTGATCAAGGAGACACTGTCACAAAGAACACCCATATAATTTTGCTTTGACAATGAACACGGGTTTGCTTTGACAATTATTATACCTCTAAAAATCAGGCATCATTCCTCCCTAAGAATAAAACCTACCATAGGTAGAAGTATCAGCTTCAGAAAGTTAGCAAAAAAATAATCATAATATAGAAGGAGCAGGGAAGTCATTGTGCCCCTGTACTCAGCACTGGTTAGGCCACACCTTGAGTCCTGTGTCCAGTTCTGGGCCTCTCAGTTTAAGAAGGACATTGAGACACTTGAATGTGTCCAGAGAAGGGCAATGAGGCTGGGGAGAGGCTTCGAGCACAAGCCCTGTGAGGAGAGGCTGAGGGAGCTGGGGTTGCTTAGCCTACAGAAGAGGAGGATCAGGGGAGACCTTATTGCTGTCTACAACTACCTGAAGGGAGGTTGTAGCCAGGAAGGGGTTGGTCTCTTCTCCTAGGCAACCAGCACCAGAACAAGAGGACACAGTCTCAAGCTGCACCAGGGGAAGCTTAGACTGGAGGTGAGGAGAAAGTTCTTCACAGAGAGAGTCGTTAGCCATTGGAATGTGCTGCCCAGGGAGGTGGTGAAGTCCCCATCCCTGGAGGTGTTCATGAGGGGACTTGATGTGGCACTTGGTGCCATGGTTTAGTCATGAGGTCTGTGGTGACAGGTTGGACTTGATGATCTTTGAGGTCTCTTCCAACCTTATTGATTCTGTGATTACCTAAAATAACAAGGAACAGTACTTTTTAAATCTACAGAAGATACCCCACAGTCTGTAAGAAGAGATGAAGTCCTGCAGTGCATATTCTTTGTTGAAGAACTTGCAAACTAGCAGCCAAACAAGAAAACCCACCACAACATTCCCAAAAACTTAGGGAGCTTGCTGAAGTCACAGGCCATCAAAATAAAGCAAGCCATTCAGTAAGAGCAGAGCTTTGCCTGCTTTCATTCTTTTCTAGAAAGCAGTCAGTGATATTTTAATAGCAATGCTGTTAATGTTTTGAGTACCAATGTTTTAACATCACAAGTATGTGGAATTTCAGTAATGTTTTCTACTTTATAAGACAGATAAGCCTCCATAGTTTAGAATACTAAATTCTAATAAATACTAAGTGCATAGTTTATAATGCTAAATAAGGCACAAGTGACTTATGATTAACTGGCTTCACATACAATTGTGTGCTCTTAATCATCAATTAAGCCAAGGCTCCGTGTTATAATAGGTCCATTAAGTAACCCAGGCAGTGAAAGAGTTCATTTTACAACTGAAAGTAACACCAGGACCAAGACAGACATTTAAGAGCCCTGCCTCACTGGCAAAGGGAGGGCAGCAGGGTCTCTATCTCTAAATACAGCACATTAAGTCTGCATGCATTTGTTTCTTCCTGTTTGCTGAGACAAAAAAACTGAGGAGTGGAGGATCAATTTAAAAGCAGAAATGTAAACCCCAAGCATTGAACACTACTAGATCCTGAAGATCCCAGAGTGCTTCTGACAAGCACAGTGCATCGCTCCCCCACCTCCCCCGGGGGAGTCCCAGCTCTGATAATTACTTTCTGTCTGCTCACAGAGTTCAAGTTCAAAACAATATTCCTTTTCCACTTCCTGTCCTAAAGCTGGGCACAATGCTTCTGTGCATCATTAAGCAACCATCCCACTCCCACCACAGATATGGTTAAACCGCTGTTGTGATTGAATAATCCTGATTTGTGGCAGGAGGGAACAGAGGAGGAGGTGCACGGGGGGCTGAGAAGGCAAGTGTCAGGCTCCAACATCAGTGCATCTGTCTTTGAGCAGCAGCATCCCTTCTTACTTCCAACTCAAAAAAATCAAGCATTTGACTCCACTCCCCCTCCCTCCTTTACAGGGAGGCATAAGTGGTGTTTTAAAGCTAGTCTAGCACAGAGGTTTTTTTCCCTGCATTTTGAATATTTTACAGAAGACTCAGCTGGCTCCCTCAGTCCCCCTTCCCCACCCACTTCTCTGTCCCAGATTACACTCCTCCACTGCACTGAACAGGAAGGGCAGCTGCCCAACAAACAAAATGAACTCAGGCAGCATGTGGCTTCTTCCTAACCACAGCCTCAGATTTTCAGGTGCAGAAACACTGAAGAGGGCAAAGCCGTTTTGAGGAGAGCCAGCAAAGACCTGCCCGAGTTTCCACACAAGGCACAGACCTGGCGTTGCCTCATCGAGTCACACACATTTACAACGCTGCTGAACCATGAAGTATTTTAGGCCAGAGACCCAGGCCTGCCTTTCATACAGAGATAACTGAATTTTATTAAACCCAAGATGCCTCTAAAGCAGATACTTACACAGCGAGGATCTGGATAATTTAAATTCAGTACGTAAGTGGTGCCTGCCTTATTTTCCTGCTACACACCTAACTCCACCAACACAGGGGGATCAGGTCAGAGATGTTATTCCAAGAGGTGTGGCCAAGTGCTTTTAGTGCGGGTTACAATCCACTCTTTACTGCAGCTACAGGGTCCTGCCCTGGCTTTCCACCCAGTTTGGATTTGTTCCTTTGCCAGCTACTGCTGAAACCTTTGCCAAGCTGCAAACAGAGCCTGTGAGCGTGGACAGCACAGAAACACGGTGACTCCAGTTCCCCTTCCACAAGGCTCAGGCAGTGAAGAGGTCAGCTGGGCTTCCTCTGACAGTGGTTACAATGAGATCTTCTGAGATAATTTCTTTTTAAATGCACTTGCACAACAAGTACAAAATATTTTTAAACTGCTCCCTCTCAATATGGGCTAACCCCATCTGAATGAAATGAGTGGGAACTGCCCTGGCAGCACGACTGGACCTCTATGCTAAATGCTCATTTTATTCAGTGCTTTTGGTGGTAATAATACTAATACTACTACTAATAATAAACCAGGTTGGAAGAGACCTTCAAGATCATCAGGTCCAACCCATCAACCAATCCAACCTACCTAAACAACTAAACCATGGCACCAAGCACCCCATCAAGTCTCCTCCTGAACACCTCCAGTGATGGTCTACCAGTGGTCCTTGCTGGATAAACACCAGTCAGTTTTCCACCACTTCCTAAAGGAAATTTAAATTGTCTTCTCCCCTTGAGGCAAAAATACCCCACAAAACACCAACCCCAAGAGCCCCTCACCATCTAAATTGGGCTGCAGAAATTCACCAACTTGTTGGAAACACCGAGAAGCGTTTCCAAGAGGCTCAAAGGCGCAATGAAATCGTGCATCCGAGCACGTGTGCACCTCTGCCCCTCAACGCCACAAGCATTAAGGCTGACTTGCTCCCAATTCTGTATCTTAGCTGAGAGTAGTATCAATTACTTAGCACTTACCAAATACAAGCTAAAAAACCCCCATACCTTTACAAATTAAAAGAAATAATAATAGTTAGCATGCTCAAAAAAAAAAGAAGGGAGGGAAAAATTGGACACAGAAAGGAACATGTGAATGTTTTGCTTAAAAAAAAAACACCCAGGTCACGCTTCATAAAAAGTAGTGCTTTTTAGTTGTTAAAGGGTAGAAAAACAATCTTTTTCAAATAAAAAGTATTGCTCAATTCTAAACAAGATTCTGAGCTGTTGCAGCCACAGAAATGGGGGGGTAGGGTGGGGTGGAAACAAAGTGGTAGAGCACTACTCCAGTCTGCCGACAAAAGTGCAGTTTTCCAGTGTTCTTTCTGTCCCCTTCCAAGCTGCCCATTTACAAAGCCCAAGCGCAGGTTGCCAAAATTGATTAACAGCGTTTTGCAAACACGTTTTGGACCAACAAAGATTCCTCAGAGAGCGACCATTAAACTCTAAAGCTGATCAAAGTCCTTCCAAAGTAGCTGTAGGACAACTGCAATCAAACCTGTCGTCAGAAGGCACAATCTGCAAGAGATGCAAAAGTTGCCTTTAAGACAGCTGATGAACCTCTCCGCATGGTGCACAGACCAAGCTGTAAATTACTGAGGCCCCCACGTTGCTTTGCTTACCCAACCTAGTTAAAAAACAACCAACCAAAAAAAAAAAATCATTTCAGATGCCTGCTCCACTTTCCCCTCACTGTTTCTTGTGGGTGCCTGAGTAATCCTAGAGGCATTTCCAGTTTTTAAGGCATTTGCTGAGTTTAAGAAATTTTCCCCCACGTCCCCTTGTCTTTGTTTGGGAGTCCCAGGCTTTCCTGCCCTGGTTCTGTTTCCCTGTGAAGTCTGCTCTTTGCAGCACAGAGAGAGGCATCAGCTCTCTGTGGGTTAACTGGTTACTAGCTAGGCTGGCTAGTATTAAATTGTTCTTTTTATTTAGGACTCTTACTGATTTATTTAGCAGGGCTGTTTTCCTTCTCAAAAGCCGGGATGGCAAATGAAAATCTCTGCACCATGAGACTGAATTCTTCCAGTCAGCCACCAAATGGCATCGTGTTACCCATTTTCTTACTGCATATCTAAGAAGGGGCAATTAATTCTGGACACTCTTTAATTACTGCAACTCAGAAACGCAGGACCCCACTGCCAGAAACAGACAGCAGAGAGAAAAGTTGTCTGCAGAGCGACTTGGCTCTGCCAAAGCTTGTGGCGTGTAGCACTGGTTTAAAAACGTTCCCAAAGAAATCTATTATTGCTGAAATCATCCAGGACTTCCATTTTCCTGAATTATTAAGGGGTGCTGCAGCAAAGGCAAAGTTGAGGTTCTACCACGTGTCAGTTTCCTCTCCAAAAAGCAGAGGGGAGATGAATGACACCAGCACTTCACGCAGCGCTCATGCAAAGACACGGACTTGAAGAATTCTCAGGTTGGAAACCAAATACTTTAAACCTTCATTTCCTTCAGAGGAAACCAGCTGGGAATAAGTTCGGAGTGGGCCATCATCGAGGAAGTTTCTAACATCTGAAAACCAAAACTTCCATCAGTTTCTACCACTCTCCGTCCATCAATAACAAACCCTTCACCTGCTTTTCGAATTGCTAAGGCCAAAATCATATCCAGGCTCTCCCAGACACCATCCTATTTCCACTCTTTGTATTCAAACCTGGCAGTGACAACAACACAACAACAACAAAAATCAATCCCCAAGCAGTCTTTCAAACAACAAAATCCCACACCCCAAGGAAACAGGCACTCTGCCTCTGCAAAAAAAAAAGAAGTCAGTCAACAAATAGGCACAAATTTCACAATGGCTGAAGTCATTCCCTTTAAGTCATTAGGGTTTGTGGGTGAGTTTTCCTGGTGGTTTTAACGTTGGTTTCTGTGATTGCAGTTATGCTTATTTATGCATTTAAGGCGTATGATCTAATACACTTAGGTTTAACTGCTTCATTCTTTTGACATTCCTTCCAAATTATAGAAAAAGATTCTTGGTGTTTTCACTGCCTCGGTAAAGAAACAACACTGCTGTCCACATAATTTCTTAAAACTACAGAACAGAGTAAGTACTTGTTGAAAATAATTCAAAGGAGAAAACCCTGCCCCACACATTCCCCTTCCCCCCCCCCCCCCCAACACTGACTTTTCTTCTCTCTCTCTCTCTCTCCCCCCTCCTGAGGGAACCTACTATTTTTCAGAAATAGCTGTTTTGCTGGCTTTTAAAAACAATATCCAGGCCCTCGGTGCACTTCAGTTACGACTTATAACCAAGGCACAAGTTCAGGTTGTTGTTTTTTTTTAAATCCCTTCTTCTTTACTGCTCTGCTTTAAAAAAAAAACAACAAAGTAGCACATTTGTGGCATGCTTCGGTCACTTTGCATCTTCCAAGGCCACTTTGATCTCTGTGCTAAGGCTCATTTTAGTCAATGCCTTTTGGTCATTATCTACCAGCGGGGCCTGCTTGATAAAAATCATAGAACTCAATTTTCTATTCTCTTCTAAAGGAGTTTTTAAAAATGATCTTCTCCCTTTGAGGCAAAACAAAGAAAGAAAAGAAAAAAAAACCCAAAAAACAACCCAACCAGCCTAAACTGGGCTGCAGAAATTCACCAACTTGTTGGAAACATCAAGAAATGTTTTCAAGAAGCTGAAATAAAAAAGCCCTGCAATTGGTGCATCTGAGCATGTGTCTGCCCCTCGGTGCAGTGTGTGGATACACAAAGCACAGCAAACCATGTCAAACAACCTTTTTCAACCCCAGGCCGTGACTGTTCCTCTCCAAGGTGTTTCCAGCGTGGCTGATGCAGTTTCATACATCCAAGAGTGTTGCTAATCAACATGAGAAAAAGCAGAGAGCACCCTGCAAGCTTTCTCCAGCCCAAAGGGCCTGTTCCCATTCTGTCCACTGCAGATGGAAGTACCACTTCCCCTCTTGAGTCTCAGCTCAGCATCACCACCAGGTACAGATGTTTCCAGTACAGTCCAACTATTATCCAGCCATCCCAACAACAAGTACTTCACCAGCACACAAACCACTCTGAACTTCCCAATCCACAGACCCCCATCTCCCCGACTCTAAACTCCACAGCCATGCACTTTGTGGGCACTGCAACAGTGGCGTCCCAGGTTCCCCACTCCCCTGCCGCTCTCCTCCCTTTCCAAGCTGCTTTTTTAACCAAACCCCAACTAAAACAATCCTTTAGAAATTAATACAAACCTTCCTCAGAATTCCCCCCCCAAAGCCTTACCACAGCTCTGCAGCAGACTCCTGGCTTTCCCCAGAGCCCCTGGCCATAAACAGGAGGGAAAACACCTTCACATGCCACTAAGGAAGAATTTCCCGGACGCAGCAGAGGTGACCAACAGAATGAGAGCAAAGCCAAGATGCGATCTCGACTTCAGGCAAACAACCTCCTCTGACCTCTGGCAGCTCCCACACACTATTAAACAAAAAAGTATTCTCTCCATGTTAATGAACCATGTACAATCTAACAGATAACACTGCTGCTAAATAAACATGTTTATATGGGACTCCTAATGCCAGGACTTAAGCAGCTGCAGACAAATAATTTTAGAGGGGAAGGATTATGCCCCTGTAATCTTTCCCATCTCATTCAGTACACCTCTGAAACAATTCCAATACATAATTAAAGCCCAAGTAGAAAGACCAAGTGGAAAAAAGGTTTGACTATTTTTACTTAAATACTCTGAGACACACTCACTGGAACCATCTCACAGTGACCACTAATTTGGATCCAATTTTCCCCTCACACCTCTTGCAGCTGCAAATCAGGAGCAACTGAACAGCTTGCTGATGAAGAGAGCTGGATCAGGTTTTGCATGCTGAGATCAAACAATATTTTGCAAGATGACTGCATAGTCCTAAATCCTTATCCCCGCTTTCTCCTGCCTCCTGCTTCAACACTCGGGTAGCACCGAATCTACCTGCAAATGGCAACACCTTCAAATGGCAACACCTCCAGGCCCCAAATGACCCCAGCGAGATGAGCAATTATTTGCATCCTAATTGAGTGGCTTATCCTCACCTGATTAAAACAAGGTGTTTGTTAAACATCATTACTCGAGTTAAGATCTGCAAATAAAGGTCAATTGTTTTAAGAATTAGACTGCCATGAACAATTGTTTTCTGATGAGACCGGGGAAGAAACAGTCCTAACCAGGATGGTGCTCCCGGGTTTCCAGAAGGAAAGGGAGGAAAAGAGATTTGCTGAGTTCTGCCTGTTTAGATCAAAGTGAGTATTATGCCAAGAGGTTTGAGTAGTTATATTTTATCTACATATTTACTTCAAAATGAAAATATTAAGAAATCTTGTCCTTTTTACTAAATTAAGGTACTGAAGGAGGATGCAATCTACAATCTAACCAGCTTCCCTTTTGCCTATGCTGCTCCTTCTACCTCTGAACACATTTTTACCTTTTTTTTTTTTGGTTCCTTCTTGGGATAACGATTCCTCTGTCCCATGTAGTACAATGTGAAATGTAATGAAAAGAGCCTGGTTGTTAGTCCAGGAGACCACACCACGGACTAATCAAGTTTATATTGCATTGCTGTTGAACAGTGCACATGCATACGGCAACTGCACACTGCAAACAGCACCACCAGACTTGCCTGCTCCCTCTACCAAATGACCCCTCCACTTAACGGGATGGATTTTAAATCTTCCCATTAAAACTGCAGCATTCCACGGGTTAAGAAAAGGATTTGAATTCACAACCTCGTTTAACAGTTCGTCCCTAATAAAAGTTACCCTAGGCAGGCAAAAATAACTCCAAAATATTTTCTTAGCATTCTAAAAACTCCTGCTAGTTTTCACACACAAAGGGAAAAAAAAAAGGGGGGGGGGGGGAAGAGAAAGGCATTTTTCACTGCACAAGTAATCTTAACAATCATTTCCACAGATTAGGCCTAACAACCTGTGAATTTATTGCAAAAGCAATTTACTGCAAGGAATAATTAGTCTTCGGCGCTGTTCTTGCTTGTTCTCCAGTTGAAGACACCTTAAAACCATCTGGTTCCTGCAAAATCTGGCACAGAAGAAACAAATCTTTCTGAAGAGAATTATAGCTGATTTCAGAAGGGCTGTTTTACTGCTGCACATCATAAATAACAGTTGGGAAGACAGCAGAAAATTACTAACATCTCTAATTGTTTTCTTTGTCAGCAGTGTGTACATACACACACACACACACTCATACACACGGACACACAAATACAGCCCCGCCGCCTTCAGCGCGATGCCTCACAGCACCGAGGTTAAACATGCAGCACATTTTTTGCTGGGTTAGTAGGCAAATTACTGTATTTTTCAGAAAAATAAAACCAAACCCAAAACCCAGCCTGTCAACCAAGTTAAGCACACCACCACAGCAACACAGAAAATTCTTTAAGTGATATTCTGAGGTCAAGTTCTTCGTCTGGACACCTGAGTTTAATTCCTTTGTATAGCCGCAGACGCTGTCTAGTTTGATATGGGACTTATTGTTGGGGTGGGGGTGGGGGGGGGGATTATCAACAACATTTTTATTTCTCCCTGACGAAGCTTTTCTAATGAAATTTAAGACTGCCAAGGTTGGGAGATATTTGAAACAGAAGCCCATTTCAAGCATTTCAACCCAGTAACAGTGGTAAGATTAGTGAGGCATGGGAATCAAGTCTCTATGTAGTATCTTAGAAGAAAATGAGCTGAGGGGAGTGAGCAAAACAAAACAAAGCAAAGCAAATCGATGAGCCTGAACCCAAAAAGAGTACACCACTTGTTATTATTTAATCAAATGTTCTAACCTGTTGCTGGGGGAGTCCAAGAGGCATAAGGACTGCATGGATAACTCCACTCGATGACTTCACAATTTAATTTTGCATCACACATTAAGAGTTGTTTTTTCAAATTATTATTGAGAGATATAAATTAGAATAATTAAATCAAATTATCAGCTGCTGTGCCATTTCAAGGGAATTTTCAAAACGTGCTGAAAAAGCTTCTGGAACGTTTCCAAAGCTGCAAGCACTGATTGTTCTCAGGGCATTTGTACTGCAAGCCTTTCCTACCTGCATGTGCAACATCAGAGGCCACACGATGCCTTCAGTTTCAAAGCAGCAAGAAAACAGCATCAGCTTTGTTGAAGAATATAAACGGTTTATTGGTGGCAAAAAGGATGAGCGAGAATTTATCCCGAACGTAGCAACGAGTAAGACAAAACAACGTAACGCTTGGTGTTTGAAGCGATCAGGGACCATTAGGCACAGTACAACTAAGTTAAATCCATGCCATCTTCGGGGGACCTAGCTGCCCCAACGCACAGAGAAGCGGACAGGCAGAAAGATGTTAGACAACCTTCCTCAAGATACTGAGGGGGAAATTCTTCTACAGATGGCACTGCAGAGAGAAGGAATTCTCAGTACAGTTCACAAGAAGGATCAAACTTTAAACCCTTCTTGCCCCTGCCTGTAACTGCGCTAAGGGATGGGCGAATTTGACACCACGCTGAACAAAATTTCTGTTCGTAGATTTGATGCAGACTAATAAAGTCTTTATTGGTTAGCCGTATGTATTTTAACAATCACGATTTGATACAATGGAAATAGATCGTTATTTGAAATGTCTGGAAAAGAGCGGTTGTGTACCACAAATAATTTCCTTCGGAGGCCGTTCGCGGGACTCAATTTAACGCTCAAAATAAAAAAAGAGAAGTTTACTGAAAGTGCATAAATCACTGCACAAGTTTGCCTCACACGTGCAGCCGCAGAAAACAGCCTTCGGTCGTTTTATTTAAAAGCACGCTTCAGTTTTAAAAACAATTCCGGAGCGCAGCTAGCTTGCAGATAAAACCAAACGCTGCGCCGCGCGTCAATTAACTACCGCGGCTAATGCTCCATCGCAACGCCGCAGGCAAGACCCCAACGCCGCGGAAAGCACCGCGCCTCGGGCTGCTCCGCACCCGCGGAAGGAGATCGCGGCGCTCCCCCGGCGCCGCCAGTCCCCGACTGTTTCGCGGCAGCGCTCCGCTCCGCGCCCCCGCACCGCTCCGCGCACCACACGCGGAAGCAGTTTCACACTTCGGGCCAGCCGCGGGCAGGCAAAGCCCCGCTCGGGACCCCGCTGCCGCCGGTCGCTTCCGCGGGCGCAGGGAGAAGCCGCTCCGCGGCCGTACCCCCCAAGCCCCTACTCACCGAAGGCGCAGCGCGGAGTCGCAGCGCTGCGGAGTGTGCGCGCCCGCTGCGGGCGCAGTGAGCATGTGCGAAGCAGGCGCGCATGCCCGCGGAACGGAGCGGAGCGGGGCGGCGGCTCCGCACCCCGCGCTGCGCCCCAAGCGCACCCACCCCCTCCCCGCCGCGCCTCCCGCGGGGGTGCGGAACAGCGCGGTGGGTTTCGCCGGCACACACCAGCACGACGGATGGCGCGGCGATTTTTAATCGGTTCATCTGACCTGTTGCTTCTCCGGTAGCCGGGCCGGAACAGCCGGCCCCTCCGCCCCCCTCCCTAGCAGCCTGTCACCAGCACCTCCGGCCCCTAGCAGCACGCCGGGCCTGTCCCTGCGCTAGCCGCCGTCGGGGGCAGGCCGGCCCGCCCCGCACCTACCGCACGCTTGAGGCCGTGGCGTGTGGCAGCGGCAACCCTCGGAAAGGTCCCGGCCCTTGGAGGGGTCCCAGCACCCGCACGGCTGTGCTGCCTGCGGGGCCGGGGCGGAGGAGGAGCTCCCGCACGCCGCGGAGCCCGGCCGGAGCGGGATACGCGCGGGCAGCACCGCTGCTATTGTCACCGACCTGCCCTGTCACCCGCCGCCGCCGGGTCTCGGCGGGAGGAGACCCGGCCCGGCCGCCTGCCCCGCTGTCCCTAACGACAGGCAGTCGGTGCTCGCACTGATCGCAGGTAGCTCCTGACGAGCATTCTGCTTTCCTAGCCACGGCTGTGTCTTTGCCGCTGCTAGCAGACACGTTCGGCTGCAAGTTCTTAAAGAAGATTCTCGGTGTAAAACTTGGACGTTTGAATACTGCCTGAACGCCACCTTCTCTGCGGCTTCTTCCCTGAGCGTAACTGTTCTCACAGCAGCCCTTGTGTCACTGATCTCTAGTCACAATTTTCCAACACCAACTTGAAAAGCAAGACTTTTGTGGACAGCAGTCTTTCTTACACCCAATGTGCCACTAGGTCCTGCCGAAACAGCTTTGCTCATGCAAGCCATCGCTGTGCACTCACAAACGTGGAGCACCACACAGCTCCTGCCTCCCCAGAGCGTGAAAGCCCCTCAGCTGATCTTGCTTCTAGCTCTGATCCTACCTCTAGCTGTGATCTCAAGGGAATCACGATGGATTTGTGGTTTCCCCCTCTCCCATGTCAGCACAAAATCAGAGGCAGCCTCTGGCATGTGCACCTTGAGAGGCACTTCTGCTCCTCTCTGGTGTCTTTACAAGGGACTTTATGTTCTCCACGCATCCAAGAGAGGTGCAACAGGCACCTTTGAAGGGCTTGTGCTAGGGAAGTAGGGGCCTCCCACTGCATGCACCTCTCGTGCTGTGCACCATGCACACAGCTTCACATTGCCTGTGTCAGCCTCATCCCCACAGCACAAGTACCACACACCTGCCCCTTCCCACCCACATACCTGCTTGCTGGGGATGCAGCCTGGCCACAGCAGCATTGGGGCGTTTCATTTCCATACCCTGCTCTTCCTCCTTATTCCCTTCTTCTCACCACTCCGAGGCAGGCTGCGGCTCTCCAGTTCTGTCTCTCCAGCATTGGGGAGGCATCAGCGGAGACCTGCAAGTCCTCGCCCCAACGGCTTTTATTACACCTAGCCCTTTCCTCAGGAAGGAGATATCCCATGAACCGCAGTGGAAAAGCCAAAGGAGCACAAAGGGTTTTGAGTTCAGGGTTTGAACAAGCTGCAGCCCACTCATGGATTTAACTCAAAATTTTGACAATGGAACAAAAAACATCATTGCAACGAGACAGCTGTTTTTACTATCAAGATCTCTCAGATCACTTCAACTGCAAAGTGTGTTCCTACAATCCAAAAGAGACAAAGCTCCCAGCATCGGTTCAGAGCTGGCAGCCTTCCTAGCATGAGCTACCTCCCGTCGGCCTAGAAAAACCAAAGCTCTTTTGGTTGTTATTCCCCATCAGTTCCCAGCACTAACCCCCTGATTTCCCCATGGGGTATCTGCAGGTCTGAGTTTACACCGCTCTCACATTAAACTTGGAGAGATCGCTGGTTTGGGGGGACTTCCTTGCTGCCTTTCTTGCCTGTAATCGTGCTCCCGGTGAGGAGTCTCTGAAGTCCAAGAAAACCTTTACATCCGCCTTGGAAGAAAAAAAAATCTTTCCCTTTTTCCTCCCCCCCTGCCCTGCCCCAAAACCTCATTGCCGCATTAGCTTCTTTTGAAGCTGGTCTTAACAAGTAAGTTCATATACAGTAATCAGTTAGAAATGCCTTGCGTGCAAAATTCCCTCAGCCCCTGATTTCACAACATATTTGAATATATGCTTAGTTTTATGCATGTGAACAGTCCTACAACAATCAACACAATTATTTACTTAAGTGCTTAAAGGCAGGCAGGTATTTAAGAATTAGTATTGTTTGTGGTAATGCCACAGAGAGCCAGTCAGAGACCAGGACCTCATTGTTTGTACAGCGCCCTGCACACAAAAAGACACTCCTTGTCCCTTTCAGTATAAGTAATTTTTTGCAACTTGTGAATTGGTTGCCAGAAACACCTTTCTTGAGCTGCTGGGTAAACACCATTTGTCTGCCCTAATATCCTTTCTATTTGCTAAAAAACATTGTATGCAATATTTGGAAAAGCAGATAAGGCCACAGTGGGAAAATCATGCAAAGCAGGAGATAAAGCATATTTTTCAGTTAGGAATTTTAAGTATTTTTGTCATTGTTGGCATCCAGGAAAACATCTGCAGACCTTAAAATGAGTTTAAAAGGGGCGAGGGAGCAAAATGGTTTCTGCCCCGTGGATAAGGCTGTTGCTTGGGGTGCACAAGAACCAACGGTACCAGGCTGAAAGGCAGGAGAGCAAGTCCTGATAGTTGGCTCAGGGGAAGTCTGCCTTTCATCAGGCTGGGTCATTGTGAGCCTGGGGATTTCTCAGAGTGATGGAATTGCTTTCTGTTGAAGACCAAGCCAGGTTTAGGAGGGCATTTGCCTGGCTTGTTACTCTGTCCTTATTCCTATAAACTTGAAAAATCAAGGGAAAGAGCAGAAAGCTCCACATACCCACCACATGAAAATGCTCCCACTCACCTGCCCAGATGACAGCTCCTGAACTGACTGAGGAGCTAAGGGTGCCCTTCCTTGGCAGCCTGGGGCACCTGAGCAGCCAGCCCATACCCTAGCCTTAGGGCACATGGGGAGCTGCCTTCAGCCAAAGCCTGGAATTCAGAGAGCTTACCCACAGTGTGGGAGAGCCTGCAGCTGCATCTCAGCCTCTCCTCTGAGAGGGCAGGGAGCTAGATCCAAAGTTTTGTTACTGGGAAAGGATATTTCCTTGAGGAAACATTTCCCATGCCTGATGTGCACCTCACCATCAAAATGAAGAGAGCTGCACCAGGACAAACAACTGTTCCATTTTCAAAACCAAGAAAATGGTCAGTATTTAACTTTACAGTCCTCTCTGACACATAAGATGTGATGCCAACCTCTGGTACACACCAAGGTGAGAAGCCCTGTAAAAGGATATGGAGGATTTATTTGGGTTCTGAATATGGTTAACCCCCAGCATAGAAAGACTCCAAGTTAGACCCTGAGTGTCACAAAATCGCTTTGCAAAGTGTAAGATTTTAAGAGCAATGCATTTGGGGCTCTTACTAATTGGTCTTTGGCCTTTGGGTTCATGTTTTCAATTTCTCTGTGCAGCCACAACACTGAGTAACTAACTGGTCTTCTAAAATTAAACCCCAGAATCTCACATTTTCATGTTTTCACATGATGCCAGATCTCAAGCTTTGGGGGGAGGGGGAACCCCAAACATCCAACAGACCCAGAACACCAGAACCAGAAACCTTCTCACATTTGAGAAGACTTTCAACAAAACTGTGAAAGCTGGCACCCCTAATATTTCCTGACACATTATTTTGTAGACTCCACTGAAACTACATTCTCAAGGCTAATGGTTGCTTCCTTTCTTGTGAATGCCCATAACTACTGCTGCTGTTATTAGTATAACATCATTAATTGATTTAGTGCTTTAAAAACAGAGGAGAGGTGCTCTGTCCTCAAGTCATTAGAGGGTAACACAAGCTAGAGACTATTTTGATGATCTTTGGAGATCCCTTCCCACCCCCAACATCCTGTGATGCTTGAAACAGAATTACTTCAAAAGAGCTACTTCATGTATAAGTACTCAGTCCTGCAAGGCACTGAGGGTCTGATCCTAGAAAGGCTTTAAATACACCTTGAAGCAGCAGTCTGAGCTCAGTGCAATACAGCACTCAGTACGGGACTGCCTACTTAGCTGGAGTGCCATCCAGGGGGACTTAATGGTGCTATAATCAGTTGCACTTTTGATGCCAGAAGGCTCAGCACCTTGTAGGATGGATTCTTCCAGGGATGACAAGAGCTATGTCAGGATCCCAGTGCTAACATCTCGTGTTCAGCATTCAAAACCAGAGCCATCAATGTCAAGACTGCGCTTCTGCCTCAGAACTGCTTGTTTGCAAAGTCGCAGGCCACAACGTTAAGCAGACTGCTGGTTGGGTCTCTGGGACTGATGACAAATCAATATGTGTTGTTTAGCCTGCCTCATCAAAATTCAGAACATTTGTAACTGATAAACAAAGTGCATGTTAGCTATTAAAGCTCAAAATTAGGCAGGCAGTAAAAAGTAATCTGAGAGGAGGACTGTAGCTACTGATACTATTGAAGCTGCTCTTAAAACATATGGTTTGCAATCACTGACACAATGCACACAAATAAACCCCTGCGACTGAGGAGTGCCTGATCTCTTCATCACTAAATGATCAAATATGCCTCTTTGTTTTTCAGCTTTATGTCCCCTTCCTCTTTCTGGTTTTTAAAGGTAGAAGGCTGCTATTTTATATTGGCTGAAGATTTGGGCCCTTTGTACCAGCTACAGACGGGCTTCATTAATCAATTTCCACTACTGGCTTGAAATGAGAAAAAGCAGAATTTTTTACTACCCTTTTTTTCCCCTTTTCCTCCTTCTTTTTTTTTTCTTTAATACCCTCCCACTATTTTGCTTGGAATTTCTCCTGTAGAAATAAGAAGATTCCCTCTGCTCCATCCTTCCTGTTACCTCACACTTTAGCAGCGAAATTATTTCTACTACAAAGACAACGAAATCACACAATCAATGACACACACCACCACACCACACCACCCCCCCGATTTGCTGACTGCACTCAGCCATCTCTCACAGTAGGAATGGAACCAATTTCACCTGTCAGCACAACTGCACAACAATTAGTTTGCATTA
The DNA here is from genome assembly GCF_026170545.1 of Melanerpes formicivorus. Classification (NCBI taxonomy): domain Eukaryota; kingdom Metazoa; phylum Chordata; class Aves; order Piciformes; family Picidae; genus Melanerpes; species Melanerpes formicivorus. Next base: position 2,581,881 of record NW_027142371.1, on the reverse strand, counting down.
AAAGGTCTTGAAATGGAAAAAGAACTTTTGGGACCATTTTGAGCTATCTTTTGTTTGCTTGTTTGTTTGTTTTTCTCTGTGATTTATTTTTTTTTTAAGAGCTCTTTCAATACCATCTTGGGAGAGCAAAAATTCTTGTGCTGTGTGGCTTTCTCGGCTCGGGACGGAGCATGATGTGTGGATGGACGCTTCCTGCTGACTCACCTCAGCACATGGCGTTGGGAGCCCTGTTCCTGAGGATGGGAAGCGGCTGTGGCTCTGCTGGGTGGGAGGAATGATGGTCTGCAGGAGAGATTGGAAAACTGGCCCTGAGGCAGAGCTAGAGCAATGTTTTCACGTTAAGATTTGATGTTATTTCAATTACCAGTAATAAAAAAATTACTGGGAAGCATTTGGACACTGAAGCCCTGGGAGAGGAGGTGCCTAAGTGTGAGGTCTTTACAGCCAGGCAGAGCTGGGAAAGGGATGGCTTTCAGTTCTAATCAATATGGGCATTGCAAGTCAGATTAAGAAAGCTTGTCTTAATTCTTAATTAAAAATAAACCCAACCAAACAAAAAAACACACACCACCACCCCCCACCACCCCCCATTCCTTTTGAAAATAGGCTGTAGCTGTTTTCCCAAAAGGAAGGCACACAGTCCACTCCTGTGGCTGTGAAAGGACATGGAAGGTGTTTGTAAGGTTGTTTTCTCATTAGCTCTTCCTCCCCCCACCCTTTTCTAACATTTCAGATTAAGCAGATAGCAGCTTCCTCCTCAGGGAAGACTTAGGAATTCCATAGGCTGGCAAACCTACTAACAAATGACAGCTTTTTGCCCTGTTTGTGACTAGAGCAGCAGTGGGCATGAGGCAAAACTAAGTCAGGGACATCACTGCGGTTGCCTCTGACCCATATAATGTTGCATCTGCCTCCAGGTAGTTGATGCTGCAGTAAGCCAAAGAAAGCTGGATTTTGGGTGGCCTCCAAATTAGGCACTGGTTAGCTGTTGATGCCAGAGCATCAAAGTTGTTCAGCTGTTGCTGTGACAGCAGCTCAACAGCACTGCTGGTGCAGTGGCTGGCAAAGCCTTCCAGAAATCTTCCATTTAATTTATCTTGTGGAATTGGCAAGTATTTGGGAAGTTCATTCACACGTGAATCCAAAGCCACCCTTCCTCCAACTTCACGTCAGATTTTGGCTGCAAGGAGGAGTTTGATTCATAATCAGAATGCAGGCACTCTGGAACTTCATTTAATGTGCCTGTCCCCATGGGAATGAAGTTTCATTACTATGTACATTAAAATGGATAATCAAAGACAAATGCTTCAGTTCATTACTTTAAACTTGGAGAATGTTTGCCTAAAATCCATCTTCTTTGGTTCAAGAAACCTCGTCTGGCTTTCTAACCTGTGCTCCGTCTTCAGCAAGCTTTTCTTTGAGTCTCATTGTACTTGATGGAAATCTAGGGACAAATTCAGCTGTACTTTGGATGTAATTTAACTACACCACAGAACCAGGCTTTCAGACCTTTCGTCGGGCTGATTTACGAGCGGAACTAAGGTTTTGCTCAGTACAACATTTTCACAGTCAAGAGTTACACTGCCACAAAAGGGGAGGCTGTCAGGTGGAATGACCACGAGTCAACTCTGCCAGACTGATTGCTCTGCTCAGATGAGTCAAGCCGGCTGCCTCTGAACTTCGGTTAGAAAACTTCAGGGGAGGTTGTAAAAATTGCTCCAAAATGTTAAGCATTTGAAAGCAAGCAGAGAATGCAACAGATGCATAAGAACGTTTTGCTGTTTTCCCATCATTAGTAGTCATTGGGCTTAAAAGTGGTTTTACAAACTAATGAAAGGGCAGAATGTTTCATGCTGAAAAGCTGGGAAGTACCAATGGAGACAGACAACTTGTACTGCATTTACTGAATGCAAGCTGTAAAGATCCACTCCAAGTTAAACAAGAAATGCACTTTCCTAGCAAATGCAGTGGAATGTAAGAAACTCGGACCCAGTCAGGTATTGCTAGGAAATCACAGACAGTCTGTTCTCCTCTGGTTTTTTGGTGGGGACTCAAGAATACAATTCTTTCAGTTTGCTGTGATGCAGAGATCGTTTGCATCTTGTTAACACATATTAGAGGCAGGAATAAGCCACGTCCTAAGCCAGTGAGGCTGAGGGCTCCCTGCAACCTTCCAACAACTCACTGGTCACCCTTTAGAAGTGTAAAGCAAGTAAATCAATTTGATTTATAGTTTTGGGAGCAATTCTCTGTGGATCAATTTACCTAGGATAATTCTTTTAAAAACTGACTCTGGTAAAATGTTTCCTTTTCTTTCTGTGCTCAAGAAGATAATTAGACTAAAATGTTCCCTTATGCTGCAAAAATGTGGGCTTCTCATGATCTAATTTTTACTTTGTTTTTGCTTAAGCCTACATTCACCTTCCACTACTGTGCACTGCTGTAACCAGGGCTCAGGCAGGAGGCTGCACTTCGTGTTCCTCCTTAGCAGAGAGGGGACAGGCAAGTATCTGCTCTGAATGGCATGGGTCAGCACTGACCCAGGAGATCCACTCTTCTGCTGTGCTGGAAGCAGAATAACTTGGGGCTTTCAAAGAGAGGTTAATTCCATATTGTGGGAGGTAGGATGATAAGATCTCCATCTGGCTTGCAGCAATTTGAGTACTTCTACTGCCTTGTTTATACTGTTTGAAATATCTAATGAATACAATATGCTGTCTCCAAAATAATACTGCATATAAGGCCTGTAAATTTAGAGTAAAAAGTTTCATAAGAACTTAGCACATTACCTCTTTGTAAATGTTAACTGAGTGTTCCTGGTAATGCTTTCCTGAGCTTCCAGTACACACATCAAGCAGACAGAGAAGTACAAGTAGCAGAGGTGCTGAAGCAGTGGTGGAGATTCAATCCATCCATCAAGCTTTCTCCTGTTCCATTGTATTTTGTTGATGTTTTTCTACCCCAGCAACTGTTCACTTAAAGTTTATGTTTGTTGTGGTTTTTTTCAGGGAGCAGCAAATGACAATAGGTTCCTTAGGGAATTATGACTCCAGGAGAGGTAGTGATAGATGCTGACAGTGGGACCTACTGAAAACCCCAGACACATGGAGCAGTGAGCCAGATCCAGGGTCCAGTCTGATACAAAAGGGGCAAAGAGAAGATCAGGGATGAACTACCTACAGCACATGGCTGTGGTCCACCCAGCAGCCAAGGCTGGAGGCACCAACATCTCCAGCTTATGCAAGGTCTCTCTACCATGGGACTGAGCTTAAATTGCATTCCTGGGCCATGGGCAGCAGCTGTGGGTGGAGGTTTCAGGCAAGGCTTGAGGGCAGTGAGGCCTCTTCATATGTTCATGCTCCTGGCAATATCTGGAGATAAATGAGGCCCAAATTCATCAGTGTGTTTGCTTGAAATTGGTACAGGGCATGAGCAAACAAGTCAAGATAAATGGGGAGCCAACTAACAGTTTAGGCTTAAGTCCAATTGTTCAGGAGAAGGTGGTTGTGCAACTGCAGCCTCTGTGCAAGCAGACCTGGGGGTCAGGCATGTCGCAGCTGCAGACTGGCTTGGTGGAAACCAAAGTGCTCCATGGTGACCTGGGCAGCTGTACAGTGCAGGTGCCTGCTATGTGCTGGTCACCAGCATCTTACTGTGCCTCACTGGATTTTATTGCTTAGGTGAGTCCACCAGCTCTTGACGTAGATCCAGCTGCCTCTAAGGGTTGTGCTTATGGCTGGGGCAGCACACAAGAGGGGCAGGAATGCGGCAGGAATATGTTCCATGAAGCTTTTGAGCCACTTTCTGCTGCACACAGTTTCTAAGAAGACCAAACACTTTCATGTTTCTCCAAAACAAGCTGAGGTTCGTTTACAGCAAACCCTTGCACTGAGTGAGACAGATCACTTCGCTGATAAAATACTGTGTGGCACCCACATCTCTCTCTTAAGAGTATATCTTTGTATAAAATGATAGATATTTCTATATTTACAGCCACTTCTGTCTTTACAAAGTGATGGAAAATAATGTCTTGGTTTGGAAGAAAATGGTTTTGCTGCCAGACTGCAGGAGCCTCTCTTCATTCATTTCAAACACGGCCTGTTCTAACATTAACTTCCAGAGGCCCCGTGTGCCAGTACAATACAGATCAGAAATATTGAGTGCATTACAAGTAGCAGGTTACACTTCAAAACACTTGGTTCACAGTGCTCCAGACCATTAATCACTTTTATTATTCTAAAGGACTGAAAGGGCTTAGAAACTTTGCCTAGGAAGCAGTATAGATTCTGAACAGCTGCACTGCAATTTCTGCTCACATTAGGTTTTGGACAGACCATTGATTTTCAGCAAATGTTCTTGGCGGCCAGGAAGTGCTGAAACTGGCAAACTTTCTCTTGCAAACTTCTTTTTCTTTCTTCTTCTTTTTATTTTTTTTTCCCCCTTTCTGAAATGAAAAACATGCTGGTTATTCTGATTTAGATCGTCAGCGTGGCCCTGATTTACCACTACATCACACCACCATAAAACCGGAGCGTCGGGGGATTTAGTTATACACCGGACCGAATCAGATTCCCTGCAGGGAGCATGGGCACTGGTTGTGCAGGATTTTTGTTGTTGTTGTTGGGCTGTGCTAATAGGCTCTGTGCATGTAACCCTTTGCATATGGTTTTTCTTTGTTGTCATGACAATTGTTAGGAAGGAAGAGACTTGAGAGCATTTGTCTGTGCATTCAGATGTTCAGGGGAGACTGACAAGCGTTGTGCTTGGAGAGAAGTCTGCCCACGAGCTAGCAAACAAACGTGTCCTCGTTACCCATGCAGTTGTGTGCACTCCAAACCTCCTTTCAATGGCTGTGCATGGTTTTGCAAACTTAGTTTTGCAGATTAATGTAGCAGCCACTGTATGGAAAGATGACAGGATACTTTATCTTGGCTTTCCTTCCTGCAAGTTACACTTTATTACTTGTAAACTGGAAAATACAGCCTGCATTGTTCCCAAAGCTGCATAACTGTTTGGGAAGAGAGGCATTTAGATTACATTTAGGTTACATTTTAAAGAGAAAATGGGGCTATAGTTTGGCCTGAGGGGATAAATAAACACCATTTACATCCTCCACGCAAGGCAATATCACTTTTATTTTCTTTTTTCTTGTCTTTTCTACATTTTCTTTCTCTTTTTGTGCTCCTTCCAAGCCATATTGTTCTTTGTAAGAAACTGGAAACCCTCCTGCCCTGCCAGCAGAGGTGGAAAACAAAAATGTTCAGTTGCCAAAACGTGAAGTGATTTTTGGAGTGGGTATAGAATAGAGCAGCAGCATTTTGATGCTGTCATTTGGACCATATAAAGTGGGAAGAGAATTCTATCATATCTGGGAACCTTCCTGAGGGACAGGAAAGGGGCAGCCCTGGTCACTAGATTTTTTTTGACCAAGGTTCTTATGAGGAGTATTACACAAAAGGAGCAGAAGCACTGCAGTCAGAGAGGCAGAGACCTTCTCCCTGTTTGACATTTGCAGCCCTGTAGAAATCTTTGTGCAGCGAAACATCAGACAAAGGAAATTCAAAAAGGAGCATTTGATGGCATTTGTCAAGCACTGAAAAGAACCCCATGCCCTAGCTCAGTAAAACAAATGTACTCCTTGTGGGTTTTTGTTTCTGGAGACAGGCAATTGCCCCAAAATGGCTTTCCTTTTTGTTTTTATTATTTTTTATTTTTGGTGACAGAATAAGTCAGGTTGCAGTGTGCCCAGGCAGCCAAGAGGGCCAATGGCATCCTGGCCTGCATCAGGGACTGTGTGGGAGGTCATTCTGCCCCTGTACACTGCACTGGTTAGGCTGCACCTCGAGTCCTGTGTCCAGTTCTGGGCTCCTCAGTTTACGAAGGAGGTTGACTTGCTGGAACGAGTCCAGAGAAGGGCAATGAAGTTGGTGAGGGGTTTGGAACACAAGCCCTATGAGGAGAGGCTCAGGGAGCTGGGGCTGCTTAGCCTGGAGAGGAAGAGACTCAGGGGTGACCTTATTGCTGTCTACAACTACCTGAAGGGAGGTTGTAGACAGGCAGAGGTTGGTCTCTTCTCCCAGGCAGCCAGTACCAGAACAAGAGGACACAGTCTCAGGCTGCACCAGGGGAGGTTTAGGCTGGATGTTAGGAAGAAGTTCTATATAGAGAGTGTGATTGCCCATTGGAATGGGCTGCCTGGGGAGGTGATGGAGTCACCATCATTGGAGGTGTTCAGGAGGAGACTTGATGGGGTGCTTGGTGCCATGGGTTATTTGTTTAGGTGGATTGGATTGGTTGATGGATTGGACGCGATGATCTTGAAGGTCTCTTCCAACCTGGTTTATTCTATTCTATTCTATTTTCAGGTTGGGTAGTGATAGAAACAGGAGGAATGGAGCAAAATTAGAAGTGGGTAGATTCAGATTGGATGTCAGGAAGAAGTTCTTCCCCATGAGGGTGGTGAGACACTGGAGCAGGCTGCCCAGGGAGGTGGTGGAAGCCTCATCCCTGGAGGTTTTGAAGGCCGGGCTGGATGTGGCTCTGAGCACCCTGCTGTAGCGTGAGGTGTCCCTGGCCATGGCAGGGGGGTTGGAACTGGCTGAGCCTTGAGGTCCCTTCCAGCCCTGACAATTCTGTGATTCAGTTTGTAGTTTTAACTGCTTTCCACTCGTGCTCAACAAAACAAAGCAGATCTCTCAAACCTTGTAACTTTTAACATCTCATGATTCTTACAGTCGTATCTCTGCTGTGGGGTGGTGTTTTTGAGGGTGTGATGATTTAGTGCCCAGGTGGCTGGCACAGCTGCAGGAGGGTCTCAGCCAGAGAGCCCACTCTGCCTTATTTATAGGCATCCACGCGCTTCGCATCTCTCAGAGGGATTTTTGTTTCAGTAGCATTTGAGATCCCCTTTTCCTTTCACATGAGAAAATAGTGCCTGTCCTGAAGGGCTGAGATTTTAACATCAGGGAGAGGGAAGAGAAGGAGCTCCCCTGTACTCGGCTCCAGGTTCCCAACGGGAAAGCTGGGATACAACGTCCTGCCAATTGCCAACTGTTGTGGTTATTTGTTTTTTTTTAAAGACATGCTTTGGGATTGCACAGAAAGCAATTTGCTGCACAGTGCCACTTAGAAAGGAAACTCGTGTCTTGACAATTTTCCACCAGAGCATGTCCGGCTTCCCGAACTGCTTTCTTTTGTTGCTTTTGGGATGAACTTGACTCTGATCGCAGAGAGCCTTCTCCTTTGTTTTCAGAGGCTGTTCCTGCCAAGCAAAGTAACTGTGTTTCTCAAGCACAGCCCTCTGAAGGCACTGAAGCATGCTGAACACAGAAGAGTAATTTGTTCCCTCCGGCTGGATATGTCTTGTATTAAAAATTACAAGATGAGGATCTCTGGCTGTGCCGAGCGCACACTGGCTTTGCTGTACGGTGAGAAGAGAACAGGTTGTGGCTGAGCTCCGCTCGCTGCAGATAAGAGGCGCTGCCCTCTCCTTGCTTTGTGTTCTCGGGCAGGGCTCAGTCCCCAGCTCCCCGTCAATGTGAGCGATTGTGTCTGAGGCAAGGGTGCTTTGATTAAAAGTGATAGGGTTGGGAACACCCTCTTTGCTGAGCAGAAGTGAACGAGGAAATGGCCCTCATGTGTGAGCTTCTGGGGAGAGACTGTCTGCTCAGCTTGCAGGCCAGTCAAAATATGCTTTCTGGCAGGGGAATTAATAAATAGACTGGCTTCAATAGATGGAGATTTAAGGGCAAGAGACTAGTGTTGTTCTAAAATTCTTCTGCGTTGGGACCTAAATCCAATTTTAATGAGGTCATAGCAGAAAATTGATTTGTTTTCTATCTTCCAAACAATATCTTCTTTGTTAAACAAGAAGATTGGAGAGCGTTGGGGTGGGGGGTTTTTTTGAATGCTGATTTTGGGTATATGTTTCTAAGTGTGTAAAAGTGCTGGCCACTTTCATTTCCTGGGGATAATCATGTGATAACCTCCGCTGGACCACAGAAGTGTATTAATCTCATGTCCCCCAGCGTTGTGGAGAACTGAGAGACCTCCAAACTTTGCCTTTCCTCTGTATGGGACGTCAAGAATGGTACAAAAGGAGTGGTTTTATAGTGAAAACACAAAACTGCTGAGTAACAGCAGCATGAGGATCCAGGGACATGTTATGGAGCAGTCTCCAGTGGAAGTGGTGGAAAAATCCATCATTGAAAACATCAAAGTCTTATGACTGTTAAGAGTTGCACAGTACTGGGTGTGCTGCTGAAACCTCCACTTTCTGGAATCCAGGAATTTGTCAGCATTCCCTCCTACCTTACATAAGCAAGCCCACAGACCAGCTACAAGCTTTGCTTCTCGTGGAGAAGAGCTTAGAAGTCAGGACTCTGAAAGATTCAAATACTAAGAAATACAAAGTCCTTAATTTTGCAGATCTGTGTATTTGGAACGTGCAAGTTTGCCTGTGCCTCAACAAATCAAAGCAGTGGCCTATGAAGTGTCCACAGTAAGGAAACATCAGTGGTAAGAGGCAATGTGGGCATCCTGAGATACCCAAATCCTTCAGACATTCCCTGCTCATCCTTTGTCATTCAGGGGGTGTTTTGCAGAGGAGGTTGTGAGACAGCAAGGAGGTACAAAGTGAGTGCTTGAGGTCCATGTCTGGGTCTTGGCTTTGGGGCAGTCATGACTGGGGTATGAATGTCCTCATCACTGGCTTTTTGACTGCTTCCCATGTTTTGTCTCCCACAAGAAGTGGGAAAGTCCTCATCAAAACAAGCATTTCTTTAACAAAACCAGACTTGGCCATACACCCTCAAAGGAGCAGGTAACTGGTGGCTGAGTTACATCTGAGCCTGGGGAAGAGCAGAGGTGACTGATGGAGACAGGAGCCCCTTGAAGCAGATGCTGTCTGATGGCTCCTCACTGTGCGTGGGCAGGTAGAGCTTTATTGTGTGTGTGAGTCTCATCTGGATTTTGAAAGGAAATGAACTGCAGGCAAGGCAGAGGTTTCAGGTAAGAGTGACTTGATGGAAGTGATGGGTATAAAACCCATCAAATTACTCTGCTGTGGCTAGGAAATAGCCTCACTGCTCATCAGTTTGGGATAAGCCTCTGGATAAGCTGTGTCTTGTTGCTGCAGACCCAATGGTGCCTGATGACTTCCAGCAAAGGCAGAAACACAACACAGTGCAGCTCTGGTGCTGTGAGTGCTTTTCAGGTGGCTGCAGAGATGCCTAGAGCATCTCCTTTACGCACAGCCTGCTGCAAAATGCACCCGGGACTTTGTGCCAGCAGCTGCCCAACCAGGGCACCAGCAACTGTCTGGAAGGTGTACAAAGTTTCACATTTGCACTGAAAGTGAAGGGTGGACCCTGCCAGGGTTATTTCCTGCCACTTAAAATGCACTTACAAGCAGATTCCTAAAAGTTCACCTCCCAGGGGGGCTGAGCTAGTCCTGCTGGGACACGAAGTAGTGATTCCCAACCATATTTCAGACTTGCTGCTTGGCTCCTTAAGCCACCACATGGCAGCTGATGCCTGCTCTGTCCTTTACACGCAGAAGCAGTTCGATGTCTTTGCCAATGTTTTTTCACCTCCTCTGCTACCCTGAGCCATCACCTGCTAGTGCTTGTGGCGTGCAAATGGGAGAGTTTTCTTTATGAGTTGCACATAAAATCCACACCTCTGGTCATGCATGAGAAACTGCTGAAAGAGCCTGAGACAGCCCTGAGTGTGTTCCATGTTTTATGGACAAGACCTCAAGGTTGTTTGCTTTTCAGAACTGCACCATGTGTCATGCCTGACCCTGCTGGCACTCACAGATACTGAATGACACACTCTTGGCAGGGGACCCAGCTGGCTAATTATGCATGCAGTTTACCTACATGCTGCCTTTAAGAGGCGCCCAATTAAATGATCCAAGGGGTCAGAAGAAAAATGAAGGCATTACTAAAGGAGTGAAGCCTTTTCTACCTCCTGAGGCAAACCCAGCTACTTTCAGAGCATTCAGGGAAAAAAAAACCAACAACCCAGAGCAGATGTTTTTTCCCTTTGAAAAGAAACACACTCTGCTCCTTGTTGGTGTAGATCATCCTCACCCTTGACATTCAGTTTTGTTATTACAGAAAGAGGGGTTCTCATGCTATTTGAACATTATTTTATTGCTGATCTTTTCCTCATTCAGCAGCTATCAGCTTCCATGGAGTTACTTTCACATAAGTGCTAGTTTAGGTGAGTAAAGATAACAGAACCTGTGTCTCCCTCCCTGCCTTAGTTGTTGATCATTATTCTCCTTGGGCTGGTACAACCCCAGTGTCATTGGAGGCACAGGATGGGCTTCCTGAATGAGTTTGTGCCCTGGTTAACAAACATTTACAAATCAAAGTTATCTAACAAAAGGGCAAAAATCCTAGGAATACTTATTACAACTTTGGGCAGCTATTAGGGACGTTCTGGAGCTTTTAGAATACCCACCGAGGGGCTGTGCATGGGCTGGTGCCAAGCAGAGGATACTAAAGCAGCTCCAATGCCCCACTGCAGTGCCCCAGTTTGCAGAACTTCAAGCACAAGCTGTGGTCCCAGCACTGCTGGTCACCAAGCAGTGCAGGAGCAGCGTGGGCATGTTTCCTGACTTGAAGTATTTGCCCTCTCCAGTTTGCTCCACAGCAGTGACGAGTTTTCTCTGGAGGTGTGCCCAGCCCTTTTGGGGAATATACCTCTTGCAAAAGAGGACATGAACTTGAGTTTCCTTGATGAAATCTTGTGGCCTGCATACTTCAAGAGCTGCCCAGCAGATGCCTTCTGCATTTGACAGTGAGAGTCCAAAGAGAGCTCACACTGCTGCTGTCTGGACAAGCTGATTTTTGTCCTTCTGGTGCCCATAAAATAGCTGGAAAAACTTCTTCAGGGAAAAGAATTTCTGGAAACTCTAAAGTGAGCTGAATTCCCCAAGTCATTACACTTGGTTAGTATCTTTCACAACACTGCTAAGCTCTAGGTAATGGTATGCATAACCCCCAAAAGCAGAAACAGAAAGACAGGAAATTATGGCTGAAGTGGTGTTTTTCTTAGGGCGTTTGTGCTCACTGTTGCAGCAGCCAGTGCCAGGTATTGTGAAACACAGCGAGAAGCCCCTGCTCGGCTAAGTTTCTCTTTAAAATGCAGGCAGATTGGAGCAAGATATGAAAATCTCCAGAAGAGGTATCCTGGAAAGGCAGGAAGCTGCTTCCAGAAGTGTCACTCGCCTCCCCGGGAGTCTCGCGTACACCCAGGTCATATTCCCTCCAAATCTGACAGAGCAGCTCCAACATCACAGGGAGGTTCCCTCACTGCTGTAAGAATAGGTCCATTGATGCTTAAAGCAGTCATGATGTGCTCTTTGAGCTTTTAAGGGTATAGATTGTCCTCAGAACTGTGATTTTTCAATATGCTTCATTGATTTCAACTGAAATAATATCTCCTTATCCAGTAAACACACCAGTAGAGCTGTTGCTTTAAAGAGAGCTTCGAATGTGGCACTGGGGCAACAGCTCTGCACATTCCAGTGGGTGTTTCTCTCCTGACCTCTGCCTATCTTATGGCCCTCTCTTGAAAAATGCTTGATGTGCACAGAAAGCCACAAAAAACTGAGTCTAACTGACCAGCCTTGTAACCATGAGTGTTTAGCCCTTCTGTTTCAGGATGCCCAGACTGTCTGATGAGCCCTTTGCATGTGCTGATACCTAAGGGGTGCAGTGCAGTGTTTAGAAGAGCCTGAAGTCAGGCTAAGTCACCTGCCCTCAGTGAACCTGAGGGTTACAAATACAGCAGAGCACCCTGCCCGAAGCTCTGCAGTCTGCACCACTGGCCAGCCAGACCCCTGCTCTCTGCACGTTAGTCAGGGCAGGGAACATCTTTGCTTCAAGAGGGGATTGGACATGGCACTTGGTGCCATGGTTTAGTAGTCATGAGGTCTTGGGTGACAGGTTGGACTTGATGATCTTTGAGGTCTTTTCCAATATGATTCTATGATAACAAGGAGGAGGGAAGGAGCAGCAGCAGGAGCAGCCTTTAAACCTTCACATGGGGAGGAAAAAGAAATCAAATACAGATTTCAGGCAGCCAGGTTAGAAGGAAGGATGACAAACTGCTCCCAAACAAAAGCTTGCAGCCTTAAACACTCACAGTTAAATGTGGCTTCTTTCAGTTTTTGCCAGAGAAACGGTGGTCTTATTGTACCATTTGGCTCTATTTGTGTGGTTTCAGATCTCAAAGTAGCAGCCAAACCTTTCTATTACCAAAGAGACAAGTCTTGCATGGAGCTGTGCAGGCCAACCCCTGACACAGTTTAGCGAGCAGCATAAGGAACACATCAAGCCTCGCTCACGCGTGTTGTTCATTTACACCTTGCATCACCCACAGCCCAGTGCCTTCCTCCCAGCTCTGCGCTAACCCGAGACAAGGAGCCTGATTCACCACTGCATTCCTTCATTTTTACCTCAGGATAATTCCATTTAAATCGGAGTTGGGACGAGACTAACCCAGTGCTTTTTGTGCCAAAGAAATCAACGCTGCAACCCTTTGAGCTTCCTGACCTGCTGTTTTGCTTTAGCCTTCACTTTGGCTGTTGTTTTTTTCATCCTGCTTGAGGATCTTGATGGCTTCATATTTGTTGGAGGCTCTTCTGCTGTCCCAAGAGAGGCAGTTAGGGTGCTAGAATTAAATACTGAATGACAGATTTTTCATAGCACGGGAAGAGCAAAACAAAACAGCTGTCCGCATAAACCTGAAGGAGCAGGAACTGGACTGCTCTTTAAAAATAAACTTGGCATTGGAGATGGTGACTGAGATAGAGTTGTTGCCAAAAAGTGGTGAATAGTTAGGATGCTCAAAAAATATTCTGATGCTAGTGGTTTGCAAATGTGGGAAGGATATATTCAGGCTTTATTTTCTTTAGCGTGTTCTTTGGCTTAGAGTGGAGTTCACCACGCAAAATGAGCATGTAAGAAGGGAAACGCTTCAGCTCATCTGCTGCTTTTCTGCATTCAGGCAGTGCCCACTGCCTCTGCTGCCAAAAATAAGTTTTTACTGATTTTTACTTCTGTTAGCCTGAAAGAACCAAAACAATGGAGAGTCAGCACAGGGAGGGCTCAGCTGTACACATCCAAGCTCGCTGAATTTGCCTGTTTAAACTCACGAAGGCAGTGGAGTGCCGTGGATATTTCTGAGGTTCTCACCTGACCTACAGAATAATGTCTGGTGCAGGTATAGGGCTGAAAGAGCTCACACAAAGACAGCAGACAGTGAGCCTGCTGAAGCTGCTGAAGTACCTCCCACCTACAAACTAACCTCTTAAAGAAGACCCTGGGAGCTGCAGGGTCTAGTGCAGGAATTGGAATGTGCTGCCCAGGGAGGTGCTTGAGGCACCAACCCTGGTTGTGTTTAAAGGTGGCTTGGATGTGGTGCTTGGGGAGGTGGTTTAGGGGTGAACCTTGTAGAGTAGGGTTATGGGTTGGATTTGGTGATCCTGAGGGTTTTTTACCAGCATGAATGTTTCTGTGATTCTGTGATGTGCAAGACCCATCTGAAAATGAAGGTAATCAAGAGCTGACGTTGTCACTTTAACACAGCCTTTCCCCCACCCTGTGCTTGATTCAGTTAGATGCTAACTGCATTACCCTGCACTGCTTCACCCACTGGATGCTCACTGCCTGTTCAGGATTTTTATATCCCCTTTCAATACCTGGTCCCAGATGTTTTGTACTGCACATTATTTAAATGCTGCTGGAATATGACAGCTCATTAACTGAGGTACATTTCCGTGGTGGTATCACCATCACAGTTGAATGCTTCTCAAAATTAATTATTTCAGCTTTGCATCAGTGCTGTGAGTAGCCTCCTTTCACAGCTAAGAGAGAAGACAGCTACTTGGCTTCCAGCAGACTCCAAGGAATGTTTGCAGACTGGCATTTCTGCACTGCTGGCATTAGTCAGACACAGGCAGTGTAGTCACACCAAGGACTGCAAAAGATCCAGACACTGTGCTGATTGCCATACCACCAAACATCAAGCCCTTACTGGAAAGACAGGAAGAGGTAAGAACTTCTCAGTGAAATCTGTGTGAGTTTGTTATTTTTACAGCATTTCTGAGCTTCAGAGGCATCACCCAGGTGGGTCAGGATGTCAGGATCTAAATAGCAACACCTGGAGCTGCCTGATGCCATAAAAACCTCACACAAGTCTCCTGCTCCTCCACCTGTTTTGCATCCTTGTGTAGTGGGCTTGAGACCAGAAGAGCCTTAATTAGCTCTTGAATATGTCTTGAAACAGCAAGTGGAATGTATCCTTGTTGTTCTGCTGTGCATTCCTTTTCCCTAAGCACAAAAGGAAATGTAGTGCTACCTCTGAGGACCCTCCAGCTGGTGTTACCTGTGGATGATGTCCCATCTATTTTTGTTGCTGATGGAAACAAGCAGGTCAGCGCTGACAAATGCAGCTCATACTCTGCTCTCTGCCATCCTAGGGAGGAGCTGTTCAGACTTTCTGGGTGCAACCTCTTTGCTCTGCTCTAGCTGGAGCCTGTTGGGGCTTGGGTGGCAGCCAGCTGCACAGCACATCTGTGAAATCTGGGGGCTGCCTGCTCTGGAGCAGCTTTGCTATTATATCATGTCCAAACTATTTGTGAATGGGAGCTGATAGGGATGCTTTCAGCACAGAAATACCTTTTCTGAAGCTACATGCCAGCTACTGCTGGACTGCTAAACATCCAGAGGCTATTTCAGCCTTTCAGTATATACATATTGATGACTTTATATGTTGTTCATGAGGCTCTCCAAACCGGAGGGAGCTCTGTCTTTTCAAATGAAGTTAACACTGTCACGGAATCATATAATCACTAAGGTGGAAAACCCTCTAAGATCATCAAGTCCAGCCATCAGCCCCACACCACTATGCCCACCAAACCATGTCTCAAAGTGCCATTTCTGTGTGTATTTTGAGCACCTCCAGGGATGGTGACTCCACCACCACCCTAGGCAGCCTGTTCCAATGCCTGACCACTCTTTCAGTAAAGACATTTTTCCTAATATCCGGTTTAGCCCTCTCCTGGAGCAACTTAAGGCCATTTCCTCTCCTCCTATCACTTGTTACTTGAGAGAAAAGACCAACTGCCACCTCACTCCAACCTCCTTTCAGGGAGCTGTAGAGAGTAAGGAGGTCTGTCCTCAGACTTCTCTTCTCTGGACTAAACAACCCCAGTTCCTTCAGCTGTTCCAGCCCTGTTCTCCAGAGCCTACACCAGCCTCATTGCCCTTTTCTGGACCCTAGAAGAGTCTGAAATTAGCTACAATAAATTAGAGAAAGTGAAATATTAAGAGTCAGGTTAGATCACCTTCTCCTGCCAGTCTCTAAATGCTTTACATAAGGCTTTCTCCTTGCTACTGTTCCTGAGAGCATTAGGACACTAACTGAGCATTAGCATTAACCAGAGATACTCAGTCCCACTCTGAACATGTCCCAATAGCAGAAGAGCCAAGATGCTGGCAGATGTATTTGCTTTGCTTGCAGGTCTGACCCAGCAACGGGGGAGGAATTATAGGAAAACAATTTAAAACCAAGAAGTAGTTTAAGAGATCTGAGCAAAATGGTCTGATAGGTGTCAGAGTGAGCTACACACCTCCTGTGGGCAATGCAGCTTCTGCTTTCTGGAAACTCAGACCTCTGAGCTTTGTTAAAGATCATTTTGCCTTTTCCTCTCTCTTGCCTTTGTGACCTTGCACGGGTGACACGGCTTTTGAGAGAGGTTTGAGACTTGCTGACATTGCAATGCTGGAAACGGAGGCAGTGTTTGATCAGATTTCCCTGCAAGCCCCAGACTTCCCCTCCTACCTTAGACATTTCTCAGACACCTCCAACTTGGCTGATAGAAAAGGGACCGTATCGTTTTGAACTGAGCTGTGATGGATGTAATAAGGTCTGCGGTAAATTAAATCAGAAAGCAGGACACCTGCGTTACCCCCTCGCTCACGACAGGGGCAGCTTTCAGAGGTGAGCCCAGGCACGGGGGAACGTTCACGGGGCTGGAACAAAGACAGGGCTGACCCCTGACATCATTTAAAAGCTGCTTGATGCCAAAGACTTCCTCACTTTTTACGGATATTGAAACAAATAAGTCATGGAAATGATGACTGACCCCAGCCATATGGGAGCAGAGAGATTAGCTGCTAATATGGAAAGTTACCTGGCCAGCGTTGAGATCAGTCACGAGGGAAGGGGGAGATCTGAGGGACGGCTGCTGGAACCGTGAGGTAATGTGGCTGCTGCTGAAGAGGAGCTGCAGCTCAGGATGACTGGAAGAAAAGAGGAAAAGGGTTTGGTTTTTTTTCCTCTCTCTCTCTGCTGAAGCCAAAAGCATACGTCATGATGTGGCTGAGTGACAGAGCTGTGTTTTCTAGGACGTGCTTGGTATTATGGGAATAGCAAACATGAGGAAGTTGCTGTGAAGTGCATGGGAGGAAAAGCAGTAAATCAAGGGCCAGCACAATGCTTCAAAGTCCTTAGCAACACACGAGCAAGAACAGGGTGAACAATAAAGTCACTGGAGCTTGCTTGCAGGAGAGTTGGAGTTAAGAGAGAAAAAACCCAGAGCAGTGTGGTGCAGAGCCACCTCTGCCAACCCAAGTGCTGCTCAGATGCTCTTTTGGGTGAGACTGAGTTAAAGAACATCATTAAGCCAACTAAAGCCAGAGAGTATGTAAATAAAGACATCTTTTCAGCATGCTGATTGCATGGGTTGAGTGATACCAGTCCTTAAAGACACATTCCACTGAAACCCAGCAGGAAAGCTTCACATGAGGAGCTGCAGTCTCACTGAGGACTGTTTTCGTCTGGGCTTTCCACTTTCCCTGAGCATCAGCTGTGAACTCTCCCTAAAGATATTTTAACTGACTGCAAAGCTGAGGGGTGTAGAACTTAACAGCAAAAGGATAGCTTTCAAACCAAAGTCTGGAGGGTTTATTGCACATAGAGAAAGCCAGCCCATATCTGAAAGATACAGACCTCAAATTTAGCAGAAGGCCACTGATATGAGTTGTCTTGGAAAAGCTGCTAGGAGGAGCAAATCTTTAGAGATCTGTAGACCTGGAAGAGTAAAGAAAACAAAATCCAACAACTGAAAGAAAGATAACACAAGAAGTAGGGCCAAAATCAGTTTTTTACCTTTCACACTTGGGATACTCATGATGTAATCCTGCTGAGCCTGACCTGAGAAGAATATTCAACATGAGAAGATGTTTCTTGGTGAAAGGGAGCAAAGGAAACACGGACACATTGGTGCAGAGTTGTGGTACACAGCCTTAAATCCAGGAAATGAGGGATTAGCAGGGAGCCATTCAGCTAAAAGATCAGAAAACATCTTGTGTGGGATAACAAACTGCAAGAGGTCATTTCTGCACTGGTTATGAGTTGTTCTGCGATGCAGAGACCACGTCTGCATTTCTGTCTGCCTCTTCTACCCATAGAGGAAATCAGAGAGCAGGTTTTATATGATCAGGTGAAATGGAAGTTGGCTTTCCTCTCCCAGCATCGTGTAAATGATCACTTCTGTTAGAATGAATCCCTGCCCTAGGACTGCTTGAAGGACACTGCGTGGATCACTGCACTGAGCTGCTTAGGCCCTGTAAGGTAGATCCATGGAGGAAACTGATACAGGACAGAAGTGGAATTAAGACAATAAAGCTTTACTTCCTTCCCCCCCCCCCCCCCCCCCCCCCCCCATTTGCTTGCTGTTCACTCCTGATAATTCCTGGCTAATTTTCATTCTGATCACTGAGTCACACAGTTAGTCTGTTAGCTCAAGGTTTTGGGGACTCTCTCTCTCACCCTTATTGCTGCCTTCTGCTTCCATTCTTGTCTCTGACTTTGGTGGTAGCTGATTTTTTTTTTTCCCTTCCTTTTTTTTTTCCCTTCCTTTTTTTTTTCCCTTCCTTTTTTTTTTCCCTTCCTTTTTTTTTTCCCTTCCTTTTTTTTTTTCCCTTCCTTTTTTTTTTCCCTTCCTTTTTTTTTTCCCTTCCTTTTTCTTTCCCCCCCTTTTTCTTTCTTCAGTGTCATAAAATTTAGGGTTGTAAAATTCATATTGTAACTTTAACAGCCACATCTGTTTTAAACATTTTTTGCTTTAAGAACTCAATGTGAATTTAATGACAAGGCAATAAAAGTGAAAGTTGAAGGAAATTATCACAGATTTGTAAAGCCATAAGATATGTTCCTGCACTTCCGTGGGCCATCAAATTACAAAGCAACAACCCAAGCGCTTTTATGGGAGCAGCTCTGCTCTTCAGGCACTTCAGGGTTTAATCTATTAGCAAGAATTAGCATTTCATTTGTGCCACTATTAATAATGACAATTATGCCCAGGTGGAGGAAATTGTCATTAGCATATGGACACCCCCACCACGCTCAGAAGTAAAAACATCAGTCCCAGCAGCGCTGCCACGGTGCTCAACAGTCGTGAATGGGGAATAATTGACGTCTTTTGTGTGCCACCAAATCAATCTGCAGAGCCAAGAAAGGAGCAAACATCTTTTGAGCCTTTAGTATCTTGCTACAGGTCCACCCTTTTGGGTGGTGGGAGTCATGAGGGTGCCGCTGTTTATTGCTACTCAGACCCCCAAACAGAACCACAGAAGGGTGGAAGGGAGCTCTAGGGCTCGTCTTGTCCAGCCCCCTGCTCAAAACAGGGAGGGACTGAAGAGGTTTCTCAAGGCCATGTCCAGTTGGGTTTTGAGGCTGGGGAGGGACTTCTCAGGATCTCAGGTAGTGATAGGACTAGGGAGAATGGAATGAAGCTGGAGGTGGGGAGATTCAGGCTGGAGGTGAGGAGGAAGTTCTTCACCATGAGAGTGGTGAAGCCCTGGAATGGGTTGTCCAGGGAGGTGGTCGAGGCCCTGTCCCTGGGGGTGTTTAAGACGAAGCTGGATGAGTCTCTGGCCAGGCTGATCTAGTGTGGGGTGTCCCTGCCCATGGCAGGGGTGTTGGAACTAGATGATCCTTGTGGTCCCTTCCAACCCTGACTGATACTGTGATAGCTCCATGAGCTCTCTGGGCAACCTGTTCTCACGTCTGACCAGAAGAGATTTCTCAAGGCCATGTCCAGTTGGGTTTTGAGTACCTCCATGAGCATTCTGGGCAACCTGGTCCCATGTTTGACCACTCTCATCATAAACCCCCAATTGTTCATATGTTTCAATGGAAATTTTTGTGTTTGGTTATTTTTCTTTCTATTCCTTCTTGTCCTGCCACTGGATTGAACTATCTTCTCACCTGCCTTCCGTCAGATGTCTGTACACATTAATAATGCACCCCCAAGCTGAAGAGTGCCAGCTGGACTGGATGGTCCAGTTCCTTCATCAACTTTCTTGCTCTTTGCTGGTCTCCCTCCATTGTGTCCATGTCTCTGTGGTACTGGAGAGCCTAGAAACCTCTAATAACAGCCCACCTGAAATTATAAACTTAATCTGATGTTTAGTACCCCTGACATCAGATCTCCTGGTCCTTCTTTGCCTCTCCTTCTGGCTTTTTTCTGTCTGATCTCTGTCTCTGCTGATAAATGGAGACCAAATGGAAAGCTGTAAAAACCTGTTCTGCAAATCCCTTAACGTTGCATGTAATGTTTATCAAATCAGAGTCACATAAACATTTATGTAAATCAATTAGGAGTGAGCAGCCAGGGTCCAGGATTGCTTTCAGTATCACTTTCCTACCTAAAACCCTTCTAGGCAGACCTGCTTAACCCAGTCAATATGTTACAAGCTGTCTCGGTTCCATCTTTTATATATGTTTGCAAAACTCATTATGGCAGAGGAAAGAAAGGGGTTTAAAAGAAGAAATTCAATGACTAGAAGCATTTCAGCAACCTATCCTGCCAAATGTAATCGCTGCTGTGACCTGACTCTTGGCATCTGCTTGTGGCTCAGTTGTTATGGCTGCCAGTTGGGAGAACTGTCACTCTCCTGCAGTATTTAATAAAGCTGTTAGAAAGGGCTCTTTCAGATAAGATTCTGCAGAGCAACCTCAGCTCTAGCTCACTGATAAGTATCACAGGCACAGTGATTTACTCAGCACTTACAAGCCAGTTGCTGCTCCTGGCACTCAGAGCTCCCCACCAGTGCAAGAGCTGCAAAGTTTGCTGAGAACAGGTCCACTCAGGATAGGTTCAAAATTGCTTTGTATGGTGAAGATCAAAGATAAGAAAAATAGGAGCACTGCATGTTTAAGAGGTATAGTAGCACTGCAGGTCTGAATTGTAATTTGATTCTTTAGGGGGTCAACACTGAGCTCAAAGGAGTTTCTGTGACGGGGTGAGTGATGCAGGAAGTCACCACAACAGAGGTTCAGCAGGCTCAGGGCTGGGGTGTTTTCTTGCTTTATCATCTTGAGGTTTCCATCTTCAGTTCACAGGTATGGCATGGAGTGAAGGCACAAGGAATGCACATTTACAAGCCCTATGAGGAGAGGCTGAGGGAGCTGGGGTTGTTTAGCCTGGAGAAGAGGAGGCTCAGGGGTGACCTTATGTAGCCAGGAAGGGGTTGGTCTCTTCTCTCTAGCAACCAGCACCAGAACAAGAGGACACAGTCTCAAGCTGTGCCAGGGGAAGTTTAGGCTGGAGGTGATGAGAAAGTTCTTCACTGAGAGAGTAATTTGTCATTGGAATGTGCTGCCCAGGGACGTGGTGGAGTCACCATCCCTGGAGGTGTTCAAGAGGGGATTGGATGTGGCACTTCGTGCCATGGTCTAGTCATGAGGTGTTGAGTGACAGGTTGGACTTGATGATCTTTGAGGTCTTTTCCAACCTTTGTGATACTGTGATTTCACCAGCTCTCTTTAACTGCTCAGCAGAACCCACACACAGACAGGACATGGCTTTGCACTGGCACACTGACATAGTGTGGTAAGTGGAAATTCCCTCCCACCCCCCAGCATTAACCTTGCTAGCCCAGCCCAGCTGGAAGCAAATGAAAGCTGTATTTACAAGCAGAACTACAATCTACAATGGAATGCAATGAACATGTACAAAACATCCAGGATTTACAATATTTACAGGTATTTACAATCAATAAACAGCACAAAACCCACCCTGGTCAAAGACCAAGGGAAGGAACTAGCTTCTCCTTTTCTGCCCTCCCCTGTAGAAAAGAAGGGACAAGAGAAAAAGGAGGAGAGGAATGTTAATACCAAAACAACGCAGCCAAGGTCAAGCAGAAGCAAGTTAGGATCTCTCCAGAGTGAAGAAACAAGAAGAGAAGAGGAGAATTGTTCTGGGAACAAGATCTTATGGTAGATATCTCTCCAATGGGATTG
This sequence comes from Melanerpes formicivorus, assembly GCF_026170545.1. Taxonomy (NCBI): domain Eukaryota; kingdom Metazoa; phylum Chordata; class Aves; order Piciformes; family Picidae; genus Melanerpes; species Melanerpes formicivorus. The sequence continues at coordinate 2,560,551 of NW_027142371.1, read as the reverse complement.
TTTAGAATTGGCTTTGTTTTCCTTTTTACACCCAGCAGTGATTTATTTACATTTTTGCTGCTTTCTGCTCAAGAGCTGTGAAAAATTTTGAAGGCAAAGCCTGAAACTACCACACATAGGTCTGTGCAATTTGTCTGTTTTGTCTGCAAAATTCCATGGATTAAGTTAAAAGCATCTGCTGCAAATTTGATCCTGGCAGCCTCCCTTGAATACAGAAAGGTGCTAATACGTTGCCAAAATGCATGGAGCCTGGCACTGGACTCCCTGCAGGAGTCTCTGAAATCTTATAGAATCAATAAGGTTGGAAGAGACCTCAAAGATCATCAAGTCCAACCTGTCCCCCAACACCTCATGACTACTAAACCATGGCACCAAGTGCCACATCCAATCCCCTCTTGAACACCTCCAGGGATGGGGACTCCACCACCTCCCTGGGCAGCACATTCCAATGGCTAATGACTCTCTCTGGGAAGAACTTTCTCCTCACCTCCAGCCTAAACTTCCCCTGGCACAGCTTGAGACTGTGTTCTCTTGTTCTGGTGCTGGTTGCCCTGGAGAACAGACCAACCCCCTCCTGACTACAACCTCCCTTCAGGTAGTTGTAGACAGCAATAAGATCTCCCCTGAGCCTCCTCTTCTCCAGGCTAAGCAACCCCAGCTCCCTCAGCCTCTCCTCACAGGGCTGTGCTCCAGACCCCTCCCCAGCCTTGTTGCCCTTCTCTGGACACATTCAAGCGTCTCAATGTCCTTCTTAAACTGAGGAGCCCAGAACTGGACACAGTGCTCAAGGTGTGGCCTAACCAGTGCTGAGCACAGGGCACAATGACTTCCCTGCTCCTGCTGGCCACACTATTCCTGATGCAGGCCAGGATGCCCTTGGCACTTCTTGGTCACCTGGGCACACTGTTGGCTCATGTTCAGCTGGCTGTCAATCAGTACCCCCAGGACCCTTTCTGTTTGGCTGCTCTCTTTTGAGCTGATAAAAAAACAACTTTCAAAATGGATTGGTTATTTTTTTTCTATTATTGCTTCATTTATTATTACTATTGCTTGACTTCTGTGTGACCATTTGTCCCATCTGTGGAAGTTCACTGGTGCCACACAGATGTCAAAGGCTGACAGCAAGAGTGCCTCCAATTTGTCAGCTGTGTGCTCAGATCCCTTTTTGCTTGCATGACAATAACTGAGCACATCTCACACAGGAGCTTCACATACTCAGATCTGGATTTGGAGCCACCAAAAGAGCACAATCTGCAACAGACAGTATTATCCCAACCCAGCAACGACCTCAGCCTGTAATTACTATGAAATCACAGGGCAAAACCTTCACAGTAAGGGGTCAGCTGAATTGCAGGTGAAGAATTCAGAACCACCAGGGAAATTTGTGCAAGGTGCTGGATCTGCCTCATCTCTCAAGAAAAAAATGTATCCTGAGGTCATGGAGGAGGCAATAATTTAGTTACATGAGTTGTAGATATAGAATGTTGGTGCTCATAGTTGACTTAGTAACACAAGTTGTAGATATATAATGTTGTTCATGACATAGCAATGTCATCCTCAAGAAAACTGAGGCTGCATTAACTGTTTTCCCCCTGATTAATACATTGTTCTTCAGTGTTTGCCATCCGCAAAACGCAGTGCTACAGGCTGGGGTCAGAGTGGCTGAGAGCAGCCAGGCAGAAAGGGACCTGGGGGTACTGGTTGATCGTAGGCTGAACATGAGGCAGCAGTGTGCCCATGTGGCCAAGAAGGCCAATGGCATCCTGGCCTGGATCAGGAGCAGTGTGGCCAGCAGGAGCAGGGAGGTCATTCTGCCCCTGTGCTCAGCACTGCTTAGGCCACACCTTGAGTCCTGTGTCCAGGTCTGGGCTCCTCAGTTTAGGAAAGATGTTGAGTTGCTGGAACATGTCCAGAGAAAGGCAACAAAGCTGGGGAGGGGTCTGGAGCACAGCCCTGTGAGGAGAGGCTGAGGGAGCTGGGGTTGCTTAGCCTGGGGAAGAAGAGGCTCAAGGGAGACCTTCCTGCTGTCTACAATTCCCTGAAGGGAGGTTGTAGCTAGGTGGAAGTTGGTCTCTTCTCCCAGGCAACCAGCACCAGAAAAAGAGGACACAGTCTCAAGCTGTACCAGGGGAGGTTTAGGCTGGAGATTAGGAAGAAGTTCTTCATAGAAAGAGTGATTGACCATTGGATTGTGCTGCCCAGGGAGGTGGTGGAGTCCCCATCACTGGAGGTGTTTAGGAAGAGACTGGATGGGGTGCTTGGTGCCAAGGTGTAGTTGCTTACATAGTGTTGGATAATAGGTTGGACTTGATGATCTCAAAGGTATTTTCCAACCTGGTTAATTCTGTATTCTGTAAAGCCTGGGGTGGTACCTGCTGCATTTGAAGGCTGAAAACAGCAAAAATATGAGTGCTGCTCTTTGATTTCAGTGAAGCCTGGATCATTCAAAACCATTCCTTTCCATTTATTTGGTTGCAAAAGAAATACCCCAAAGGCTTCTCTTTACTTCACTGCCACTCATGTTTGCCCCCTGACTTTCACAGGTTTTTATTACAGTTTGAAACTGAGATTGAATCTTGAAAATGTAAAACAAACAAGCAAACAAACACTCCCCCCCCAAAAAAAAACCCAACAACAACTCCAGAAAGAACATAAAACCCTTGACATTTGTTCCATTTTCCCCAGTGGCAGTAGATTTCATAAAATATTAATGAGAGGAGAATTTGGATCTAAAAAAAATGTAATTTGGTTTCTTATTTCTCTTTTCTGTCACTTCCACTGAAGAAACAGACTCACAATACGTCTTCACTTGCTTAATGCTATTGCTAATTGCCCAGATGGGACTCTGAGAGACCATTAAGTGTCTATTGATTGCAATCAGCTTGCCTGTGACAGATGAAGTTGGCTCTGGATGGGTTTTTTTGCCTGCCTTTCTTTTTCTTTCCCCACCCCCCCTGTCTGGTGTTGTAAAGTGAGGTCTTTATGCTTTTGCTGTGTGGAGTCTTTTACCTTTTCCACCTTTCCAGGTTACTTTTTGTTATTCAGAGTCTGTCAGCTGGACAGTGCTGTGCCAATAGTGCATCTGTGCTGTGCTTTCAGTGCATCTAACCCCCCAGTGCTGTGCTGTGCCCTCAGAGCATCTAACCCCCCAGTGCTGTGCTGTGCCATCAGAGCATCTAACCCCCCAGTGCTGTGCTGTGCTTTCAGTGCATCTAACCCCCCAGTGCTGTGCTGTGCCCTCAGTGCATCTAACTCCCCAGTGCTGTGCTGTGCCATCAGAGCATCTAACCCCCCAGTGCTGTGCTGTGCTTTCAGTGCATCTAACCCCCCAGTGCTGTGCTGTGCTTTCAGTGCATCTAACCCCCCAGTGCATCAGTGCTGTGCCATCAGAGCATCTAACCCCCCAGTGCTGTGCCGTGCCCTCAGTGCATCTAACCCCCCAGTGCTGTGCTGTGCCATCAGAGCATCTAACCCCCCAGTGCTGTGCTGTGCTTTCAGTGCATCTAACCCCCCAGTGCTGTGCTGTGCCATCAGTGTATCTAACCCCCCAGTGCTGTGCTGTGCCATCAGTGTATCTAACCCCCCAGTGCTGTGCCGTGCCATCAGTGTATCTAACCCCCCAGTGCTGTGCTGTGCCATCAGTGTATCTAACCCCCAGTGCTGTGCCATCAGTGCATCTAACCCTCCAGTGCTCTCCAATGTCTTCAGTGCATCTAAACCCCAGTGCTCTCCTATGTCTTCAGTGTATCTAACCCCCCAGTGCTGTCCTGTGTCTTCAGTACATCTAATCCTCCAGTGCATTGCTATTGGTGCATCTAACCCCCTAGTGCAGTGCTGTGCCATCAGTGTATCTAACCCCCCCAGTGCTGTGCCATCAGTGCATCTAACCCTCCAGTGCTCTCCAATGTCTTCAGTGCATCTAAACCCCAGTGCTCTCCTATGTCTTCAGTGTATCTAACCCCCCAGTGCTGTCCTGTGTCTTCAGTACATCTAATCCTCCAGTGCATTGCTATTGGTGCATCTAACCCCCTAGTGCAGTGCTGTGCCATCAGTGCATCTAACCCCCCAGTGCTGTGCTGTGCCATCAGTGCATCTAACCCTCCAGTGCTCTCCAATGTCTTCAGTGCATCTAAACCCCAGTGCTCTCCTATGTCTTCAGTGTATCTAACCCCCCAGTGCTGTCCTGTGTCTTCAGTACATCTAATCCTCCAGTGCATTGCTATTGGTGCATCTAACCCCCTAGTGCAGTGCTGTGCCATCAGTGCATCTAACCCCCCAGTGCTGTGCTGTGCCATCAGTGCATCTAACCCTCCAGTGCTCTCCAATGTCTTCAGTGCATCTAAACCCCAGTGCTCTCCTATGTCTTCAGTGTATCTAACCCCCCAGTGCTGTCCTGTGTCTTCAGTACATCTAATCCTCCAGTGCATTGCTATTGGTGCATCTAACCCCCTAGTGCAGTGCTGTGCCATCAGTGCATCTAACCCCCCAGTGCTGTCCTGTGTCATCACTGCATCACACTTGTCACTATTTAACTCCTGAGCAGCCACGCTGTAGGCTGGCTGGTGTTTGCTCTTGCTGGTGTTTGCTCTTGCTGGGGTTCAGCTGCTGAGAAGATTGGATGTGTTGAAAGTAGCCTTTGGAATGAGCGATGAGTGCCTGGGGCTCTGCACCGGCGTGTACCCACAGCACTGTAATGAGATCTGGGGCCTACTCCAGTGGTCGCCTCTGACCTGGGTAAAATATGACATTGAATGGTTTTTCTCAAGAGTCATGACCATGGATGAAGGTGTGCCAGGCTAGCTGTTAGCTAACAGGAATTTGAAACCTCTTGGCGGGCCATCCATGTTTTGCTTGAAAAGTGTGTCACGTTGTCACTATCACTGAGGTCAGCTCAGCTGGAACCCAAAAGTCTCTGGGCACTGCTTAGGACATTGCCCAGCAGCTAAAGAACTGCTGTGCTCAAAATACAATCTGTCTACAAACAACAGGGAGGTGGTGGAGTCACCATCCCTGGAAGTGTTCATGAGGGGATTGGACATGGCACTTGGTGCCATGGTCTAGTCATGAGGTCTGTGGTGACAGGTTGGACTCGATGATCTTTGAGGTCTCTTCCAACCTGTCACCCAAGACTTCATGACTACTAAACCATGGCACCAAGTGCCACATCCAATCCCCTCTTGAACACCTCCAGGGATGGGGACTCCACCACCTCCCTGGGCAGCACATTCCAATGGCTAACAACTCTCTCAGTGAAGAACTTTATCCTCACCTCCAGCCTAAACTTCCCCTGGCACAGCTCGAGACTGAGTCTTGTTGTTCTGGTGCTGGTTGCCTGGGAGAAGAGACCAACCCCCACCTGGCTACAACCTCCCTTCAAGTAGTTGTAGAGAGCAATGAGGTCTCCCCTGAGCCTCCTCTTCTCCAGGCTAAACAATCCCAGCTCCCTCAGCCTCTCCTCATAGGGCTTGTGCTCCAGACCTCTCACCAGTGTGTGGCACTGATCACCTTGCGCTCTGACCGTGGTCAGCTTGGCCTCAGGTCTTGCTGCCCCTCCCTTTTCACAACTCTGAAGTTTCCTGTTGATTTGTTCAAATCCTAGTTTGCTGATCCTGAACATGCCTGCTGTGAACTTCACCCTTTCCTGGCTCTTTCCTCGGGAGAGACAACTGCTTGCCCCATAGCCTCCTTGTTTTCAATGCAGTTGAAAAATTGTTGTAACACATTGAGCTGCAGGATCAGGTTTCAGCCCAGTTTGGGGGCCTGCACGGGCTCTCCTGAGATGCCTCATTGATCCAAAGCACTTCGGTGACCTGCTGGACCCTGTGTAATGTCTGTGTGGAGGAAATGTTCCATCTGTGTGCTGCTCCTCACCAAGGTCAATGCTGCAGCACTGCCTGCAGCACTGGTGTCTGTGGGTCCTGGTGTGCCACACTGCCTCCAGGGCTGTTCAGGAGTGGGCACAGACACATGCAGGGAGCATGAAGCACATCCTAATGTCTAGCAGCCAAGGAACAGGGAAAACTGAAGGCAGACCTGCATTTTTACAGCTGAGTGATTCAAATTTTGCTCCTAACTCGAGACTCATCTTTAATCTTCTCAATGGTATGAACATGGGGCTGAGTTTGGCCTCAAATGCTTGGTAAAGGAGAGTCCAGGATCTTCCTTCAAGTGTTGGCTTATGAACAAGTAACAGACAATGTTCAGCAAGAATTTGACATGGCTGGATGAGCTCCACTTCATGCATCACTCAGGTCTGAGCCATGGATCTGCTGATTCCTGACAGAGGACACATTTCTGAGTGCCAGACATGATCCACTTGGGCTGCTTAGGGATCCAGTGCAAGGCCTGGGCTCAGCCTCCTTTGATGAGCTCAGCCCATTGATCCCTATCCCCAAGAGTGGCTGGTGGGGTACCCAGGTTTATATGCAAACAGAAACGGGGTGAGCTGCTGCTCTGCAGCTCACCAAAGGGAAGGAGCACGTTGGCCATCTGCAAGGCACAGGGGTGGGTGCCTGTGTGAAGGCCCCACACAACCTGGCAGAGCTCTCACACTGCCTCGATTGTTCAGCCAGGCTGTCCCATTCTGGGCAGGCAGCTGTGGGGACACAGCCATCTGCACCAGCAGGGCCACCATGGCAGGGGCACAGCAGACCCTGGGCTTCAGCAGCAGCAAGGCAAGAGCTGACATGAGCTGATTTATGGGAAATTGCTTTTAGCAGGTGCTAACCTGTCTGGACCACGGATAATAGGAGAGTCGCTGTTGGGAATCAAACCAAAGAGCCATGAAACCTGACTAGCATTAGGCAGCTTGCTGGAGAGCACAGCTGCTGCACTGTCATCATTTCTGTCTGTCGAAGACACACCAATTCCTGCTGAATTCTGGCCAACTAAATGCCAGCAATTAGAGCCACACAGCCACGGAGCAGCAATTGCCACTGCAGTGTCATTCAGTTCTATCTGCATGTGCCCCCATTTGTCTGGCTGCTGCCTTGCCACATGCTCTTGACACCTACTGCAAATCTCTCTTCTTTTCTTGCCCCCTCACTTCTGTTTCTGTGCTAGAGCTAAGCCATGGAGTCTTTTTTTTCCCCCTTCAGTCTCACCCTGTATGTCACTAATAGGACTTTTCAAATCTTTGTCAGTCACCTTCCCTAACAGCCTGTGGAATACTGCAGGGACATCTCTGGTAGCTGCGTACAGGATATTGTATTTCTAAGTTTGTCCAGTTGAGTAATTGCTGGGAGTAGCTGTGTGGACTTACACAACTGTTACTTGGAAGGAAGAGAAAAGCCAGTTGGGGAATCAAAATATTTCTAGGGTGACTTACAGAAGAGTCAGGTTAAAATCAGCAGGTCAGGGTTTGATTGGAGATCATAAATTAGGTGCCTGGGGAGAATTTGCTGGGAAGAACAGTGTTCAGCCTATTGAAATCATATGAAAGCTCACTCTCCATTGCTGCACCATTTTTCACCATTAAACCAAAAATGTCACTTCTGCTTTTTGCATTTCATGCACTTTAGCTGCAAGACACTCTTGAAGAACAGGGTGAGAACCAGAATTGTTAAGCTCACCTCTTGCTGCCTCTCTTATTCTGGAGAACGCACTCCTGGCAGCGAGCTCTTTTAAAGGCTACAGGGCTGGATCAGGGAGCTCACTTCTCACCCTGGAGATCATCTGTCTGCAGCAGGTATCAGCTGAGCCTGGAGAGGAGCTGGCCTGGGCAGCAGCCTGTGCAGCGAGCAGTCAGCTCTGCTCCTCAGTCTGGCATCTTTCACTAGCACCAAATTTGCTTTAGGGATGAAAAAAGAATGAAGCCAGAATGTCGTTGAGAGTGAACATATGTTGGGAGTTCAGCTCAGGTAACACAATAAGCTCTTCAAGAGTGGATTCTCTTTCTTCTCAGTGTAAATAAATACTCCTGATAGCCCCAGACCTATTCATTTTCTGGTGCTTCTCCCCCCTTCCTCGTCGGAGGCAGTGCCCTGTGCGTTATTGATGCAGGCTGCTCGCAGGGCTCTGCTCACGTCCACATGCACAAGACACTGAATCAGATGGGAAGCAACGTGTAAAATAACAAGAGTGTGGATGTAAAGGCCTCAGATGGCCAGCACTGGGATTAATAGTTAATGGCCTATTGACACAGGGTATTTATTGATGAGCAACACAGGGTTCCAGAGACATAGACACAGGGCTGCTGTGGAAGGCTGCATCCCTTTCTAAACAAAACAGAACAAACCAGACCCTGATTTAATTAGTAAACTGCATTTTACTAGTGTCTGTGACAGATTCTTCTCCTCTCATTGTGGGGGGAAGTGTTCAGCTTGGCAGGAACACTTCGCTGCACGGAAAGCAGCTCTAAAATCACAGCAGATTTCTTGAGAGGCCCTGATGAGATTGTTACAGCCAGGAGCTCTTTTAGAAGTGCTTGATAAAATAATTAAGAGGAAAAGCAAATTTTGTGCTTTGGGGTATAAATTGATCAAGAAAAAGCAAATAAATCTTTCCCATGTACAGCTGTCTGATGAAGCATTCAAAATGCAAATGCATGTCACACGTGAGCGAGTGTGGGTTTCCCGTCCTTGGAAGCACTGGTGAGCAGGAGCAGCAGAGTGGACCAACACCATCCCCACCCCACATCAGCAGGGACAGGAGCAGCCCTGATCTAATGTGCCAGTGGCCAGCTGGAGCAGCACAGCTCAGACTCTGCTGGTTGTTCAGAGGAAGAGAAGGGATCACCTCTGCCCTGGGTTGCTCCTGGTCAGAGTCTGGTCATTCATGAATGTGTGGTGACCCAGTGCATGTGCTGTGGGTCTCTGTTTCTCTCTTGGAAGAGAATCACAGAATTGTCAGGGTTGGAAGGGACCTCAAGGATCAGCCAGTTCCAACCCCTCTGCCATGGGCAGGGTCACCTCACACTAGAGCAGGTTGCTCACAGCCACATCCAGCTTGGCCTTCAAAAACTCCAGGGATGAGGCTTCCACCACCTCCCTGGGCAACCTGTGCCAGTCTCTCACCACCCTCATGGGGAAGAACTTCTTCCTAATATACAATCTGAATATACCATCTTCTAGTTTTGCTCTATTTCCCCCAGTCCTATCACTTCCTGACACCCTAAGAAGTCCCTTCCCAGCTTTCTTGTAGCCCTCTTCAGATACTGGAAGGCCACAATTAGGTCTCCTCAGAACCTTCTCCTTTCCAGACTGAATAGCCTTAACTCTCTCAGTCTGTCTGCATAGGAGAGGGAGTGGGGCATGGCTGGGAAGTGGGGCAAGGTGACAACTTGACTCTAGTGAAAGGAAGCCAGCTCCATGACTCCTCTGCTCTTTTCAAACTGGCTGCTGTTAAGAGTGTGATTTTTAATCAGAAATGCAGAGCTGCTGCATTGGAAGAATCAATGCTCAAAGTTACAGGAGACCTTAAAGCATCAGGATAAATCAGTGGTGCTTCAGTTTGCCCATGGCTTTGCTCAGGAAAAGAAACCAGAGATCTCTTTGCCTGTACAGAATTGTGTCAGCTCAGCATGAAATCTGCTCTTCTACTGCCAGTATCATTGAGCTGTGCTCCCAGTGCAGGTGTGTGGAGCCAGGGGCTTCACCTGCTCCAGACCTCTCAGCTCTCCTGAGCACCAGCACACTGGGATTACCAAGGACACTGTGTGGGTGAGAAACAGCTGAGCTTCACTCTTCACCCCCTAAATGGAGATTAAACTGATGAAACTTTTGTGGTAACTGAGCAAACTTGCCCCAGACACAAGCTGGAGCACATGAATGATGTTTCTTAACAATTCTTCCAAGGCCAGCCTGTTCCCCCAGACTAGTTGTGAGTAGCAGAGTGCTTCACACAGCTCCTCACAGGAGAAAGGCACCCAGGGTAGAGAGGCAGTGGAGATACTGACTCTGGAGATACTGACTCCAGAGCTGCCTCTGTGCAGCCAGGTCTCCAGAAAGCTGAGTGCTCTACAGGCTGCAGAAGGCTGGTGGTGAATGGGATGGGAAACCTCAATCAAAGTCAGCTCCCCTTCCTCAGATTACCCTGTAGGTTATGGTCAGGACTGTAGCAATGGTGCTCTGTGGTCCCTTCCTGATCCCTTCAGTGGACACAAACTCATTATCCTTCCAGCTCATGTACAGTAGCTCCTTACTGATTCCTGTGAGTTCTGTGTGCTGTTGTTTTGAGAAGAACAAACATGAGAAACAGTGAAATGAGCCAAACTCCTTCAGTGCAGGTAGCAGAGTGAGCTGGCAGGCTGGCACAGGCAGGAGTGGCAGTGCTGAGAGATGCCTGCAGGGCCAGAGAAGCAGATACAGCCTCGTGGATGGAGCTGCACAAGTGCTAACAGAACACTCCACTCCACCCTCCCCCTACCCAGAGCTGATAAATCCAGCAGCGTGCAAACAGTCACCTGTGTGCCAGCCTGTGTCAGACTGTGGGCAGTGCTCAGCGGTGCTGGCAGGCAGAGGCAGGTGCTCTTGCTCTGCCACGGGCGTGCACGGATGCCAGCTGTCACACCTCTGCTTGGTGAGCACTGGGCAAAATGGCTATCAGTGAGCTGACCTCTGAGTCTGGGCTGGAAGGGGACTGAAAGCTGGCAGGAGCAAGGCTGGGCTTTTAATGAAGTGAATGAGAAATGGAAAAGGAGAGATTGAAAGTGCCTGGTGCTGTGATACATAATTGATGAGACTCCAAGCAGGGCTTCAGTGGCTAATAAATTATTAAACACTGACTCATTAGGGAAAGATTTCATTATAGGATAATTTAATTAAAAGACAGGCAAAAAGGGGAAAGAGCTTTAAGGGACTGAGCCCTCCTGGTTTTTCCACTGTGACACTGATGATTTAAAGAGAGAGGAGCCAAGGAATGGTCCTGGGGGTGGGGAAGTTGATTACTGTGCATGAGAGGACTGCTCCTTGGCTTCCTCAGCGCTTAGATTTTCATTTGCCTGTGACAAAGCTGCTGAAACGTTTTCTTCTGCTGCTTTAAAGGTATTTTTCAGACACTTTCCCTTGGTATAAAAGGGCAGCTGAAAACTGGCCCCAGCAGTGCTGTCCCATCTGCTGACAGAAAGGAGATTATTGGTGTGGCAGAGACCAGGCTTTGAATCATAGAAATATAGATTCAGTAAGGTTGGAAGAGACCTTGAAGATCATCAAGTCCAACCTGTCACCCAACACCTCATGACTACTAAACCATGGCACCAAGCGCCATGTCCAATCCCCTCTTGAACACCTCCAGGGATGGTGACTCCACCACCTCCCTGGGCAGCACATTCCAATGGCTACCAACTCTCTCTGTGAAGAACTTTCTCCTCACCTCAAGCCTAAACTTCCCCTGGCACAGCTTGAGACTGTGTCCTCTTTTTCTGGTGCTGGTTGCTGCTCTCCAGCCACTCTGACCCCAGCCTGCAGAGCCTCTGGTGGGGCCGGGACTGGGATGACCTTGGTCCATCACTCACCAGTCCCTGCCAGCCAGGGGAGAGGATGGCAAAAGAGGGCATTCAGTCTTGATTTTCAATCTTGATGAGACCAGAGGCCTTGAACTGAGCCAGATCTCCATCCTGAGCAGGGCAGAAGGTCCAGGTGCAGAGCTCCTGCCCATTGTCTTTCAGAAGTCCCTCTTAACATCATTGTCCAAGCAAATATGAAAGGCAGTGCACAAGACCACTAGAGGTGTAGCTCAGAGGTAGACGATGTCACCAGCCTGGAGAACAAGAGCCAGGTCAACACCTCCCAACAACTCCAGTGTGTTTGGATCCTTTGTTTTGGTCCTCATTGAAGAGAAGGATGATACCATCTAGATCCATGAAGGCAGGCAGAAGGGACACTGAGTCCTCCTGTGGATATTTGGCAGCAGTGAGAGGGCTCTCCAAGGCAGCACCAGGGTGTGCAGCCACAGCTTCCTTGAGTTCCCACAGGTTCTGGCCTGCACAGAGAGGAGACCCTTCCTAAAAAACACCCTACAGGCTGGAGGTGAGGAGAAAGTTCTTCACAGAGAGAATTGTTAACTGTTGGAATGTGCTGCCCAGGGAGGTGGTAGAGTCACCATCCCTGGAGGTGTTCAAGAGGGGATTGGATGTGGCACTTGGTGCCATGGTTTAGTAGTCATGAGGTGTTGGGTGACAGGTTGGACTTGATGATCCTTGAGGTCTTTTCCAACCTTATTGATCCTACGATTCTATGACAGTAGCAATAATGAGCTGAGCAACCCAGAGCCCTGCTGAAGGCAGATGAGAGGCCTTGAACACAAGCCCTATGAGGAGAGGCTGAGGGAGCTGGGATTGTTTAGCCTGGAGAAGAGGAGGCTCAGGGGTGACCTCATTGCTCTCTACAACTACCTGAAAGGTGGTTGTAGCCAGGAAGGGGTTGGTCTCTTCTCCCAGGCAACCAGCACCAGAACAAGGGGACACAGTCTCAAGCTGCACCAGGGGAGGTTTAGACTCGAGGTGAGGAGGAAGTTCTTCACCGAGCGAGTCATTCGGCATTGGAACCGGTTGCCCAGGGAGGTGGTTGAGTCATCGACCCTGGAGGCGTTCAAGGGGAGATTGGACGTGGCACTTGGTGCCACGGTCTAGTCATGGGGTCTGTGTTGATAGGTTGGACTCGATGATCCTCAAGGTCCTTTCCAACTTAAGTGATACTGTGATACTGTGATGAACTTAATTAAGTTTGTTATTTTCCAACCTCTTTTTACTTAACAATGTCCAAACCAAACATAACTGCAAACATGTTGGCATATTTGATCGCCTTGCCTGGGACTGCGAGCAGGATGGTGGCCCAGCTGCTGTCTCTGCACAAGGAGGTTTTCAAGATGGAACAGACAAGGTCAGGTGCATCCAAAGTGACAAATAAAACAACAAGAACTTGCAGGATGACAAGCATAGCAGAAGCAGAAAATCCTCATTTCCAAGCAGCTACATTCAGTATCTGTTTTACTTTGGAAAGATGCAAGCAGCTGTCTAACATTTGCTCGAGCCCTCCACTTCGGGCCCCATTTCAAGCCCTTCAGGCTTTCCTAGAACCAGAGCACATCTGCAGAGTAGGCTGAATTAAGGCTGAAATCTCCCCAAAAAAAGGTGAGATTACCTCCAACCCAATAGCCCCTGTTTATAAACTATTTGGGCTCCTTGCACAATGGAAAGGTGAAGACTACATTTAAATTCTCTTTGCTGGAAGGAGTCTGTTCATCTCTTCACAGGGCAGGCAAGAATCACACAGGATCACACAACATTATGAGGGTTGGAAGGGACCTCTGAAGATCATCTAGTGCAACCCACCCAGGACGAGGGAAGGAACAATGAATGCAGAGGTGATGAGGACATGTGGGGCTGTACTAATAAAAGTGCAGCCAGCAAATTGGAGAAGAAGGTGGCTCCCCTCTGCTGCATGGCTGTGTGGCCCCTCCTGGGGGTAAAATGCTGGTTCTGGGCTCCCTGATTCAAGGCACCAAGAAACTGGAGGGAGCCCAGTGCTGAGCTGCTAAGATGGTTAGTGGCTGGAGCAAGCAGCTGGGTGGGGGCTAGGAAAAGACACCGGGGACTGTAATTGCCTCTAATTGCCAAGCTCTTCACAGGGATTGGAACAGGTAATTTTATCCCTCCAGGAATAGTTCTGGCTATCAGATTGTAATAAAATGCTCAGCTAGACGTCATCCATAAGTGTGTAGTAAGTAGGGAAAGGATCTTGTATCATAAGAGTTCTTCACAAACGTGAAGCTGTGCTTAGCTGCACTCGTTGGCCAGCAAACTGCCCACAGCTCCTCCCTGTAAATGCTGACCCACTGAGGTACTTATTTACCACTTGTGACAGAAACCCAGGAAATGGCTGGCATTTTATGCTGGAATGCAACCTTGTGGAGAATGTGGTCAGAAAGTTGGGAAGTCCCCCAGAAATGCCTACTTTTTTTTCTCGTTGCCCAGAAAAGAGAGAGCCAAAGGAGAAAAGAAAACAAAACACAGCCCTCCCCCCTGCCCCCAGCTTGTCAGGCAAAGGAGGAATCTGACAACATCTCTCTCCTTACAATCACCTATAATTGCCTGAGAGAAAGGAAACTAGTCCAAGAAGTACTTATGTGCACTGAGAGAAGAGAGTCTTCTGCCTGAGACTGGTTGTGTCAGCTTTGGTTCAGGGTCTCATTAGATCCTGGCACAAAGCTGTGAGGGTGCACGAATGAAAAAGATTGAGGCAAGGTCTCTTCTGCAGGGAAAGCATGACTTCTTGGCTGGAGCCTCCTCAGGCTGGCATGGAAGTTGTTGCTCTGCTAAGCCAGAGAGGCCCTGGAAGACCAGTGTCAGCCAGAAGGTCCATCAGGTGTGGCTGCCGCCGGGCAGGGGAAAATGATGTCCTGCAATCCTAGCTGGACCTGTCTCACTGGTCAAAATGAAGGAGCCTGCTCTGGTAAGTCCTTTTAACTGATAACCTGAGAAACGGAGCTGGGATGCTTAAACTCAACAGATAAGCAAGTGAAAAACAATTAAGTCAAAAGACAGAGGAACAGATAAAGCAGATTGCAAAATTAACAGCAATTAGCATATTCCAAGGGCTCTTGAGCTGTCTTGCAGCAGCCTGAAGCATGCTCACTGCTCCCACGACTTGTGGGGGCAGTTTGTTTGTGACTTCGTGGAGCCTGGTACTAGGTGGTGGACACAGGACAAATCTCCTTGGTCTCTGAGAACCTTCATCTTCAGGATTATTATTCTTTTCCTTAAGCTTTCCCTAAATGAATTCAAAATTCCCTTTCTGCAAATAGCCTTTGACAGGTCTTAGTGTGTGAAACAGAGAAGCCTCTTCCTCTTTCCTTGTATAAGCTTCCACTTAGAGCTTTCCTTGCTGCTGCCCACAGAAGGTCTGTGATAAGAGTGCAGAGGGATGCTGTGGTCACATCTCCCTTTCTCTGGCTGGCAGTGAGCATCAACTATTTCATTTCAGAAAGGAAGGCAGCTGCTAACATTGCTGGTGGTGTCAGAAGGGTTGCTTTGCTGACTGCTCCTGCTTACTCCTAAGGATAATTTTGGAAAGAAAACAGTCAATGAAGCTGAATAAAACCATCTTAAAATTGTAAATTAGTATTTTTGCATGAGTGCTCAAATGCAGGGCTTGCCCTGTTCTAAGAATTCAGCAGCAGCCATGAACACCTCCTGAAATCCCCCCATTTTATGCTCTCAGTCTTGAAGTGGCCAAGGTTTAGAAGTTTGGCTTAGTTTGCACAGGTTCAGAAGGTGCTGCTGCCTCTGGTCTGCAGAGGGAGCAGATCATTTTCTGAGGGGAAGTGTTTCTGAGGAGAGTGTCAAGAAAAAAATGAAAATGTGACTTGCCTGTCAGCTGCTGGATCAGGCTTTTCCTCTGGGATGAGGAAGAAAAGAGGTATGAGAGGATTAAAGGAGGAAAGAGGTGAGAAGAAGTACTTTTGCCATGTCACTCGGGTTTGTACACAATCAGTTTTGCCTGTGCATGCACAAGACCAAAGTGTTCCTCTCCTGTAATAACTTGGGAATGACTCCCTGGGTGTTCTCAGGTATCTTCCTACCTCCAAACCAGTCCCTCTTTGGTTTTTTGGCCCTTTCCTCAGAGAGCTTCATACAACACTTGGGTCTTTAGCTACTACTTCTGCAGCTTCTAGTTAGAGCAGAGCTAACGTACATCCTGGCACTGCTCCCTAGGACTCATCTCCCTGGTGATGTTGCCATCACAGCTTGCAGACTGCATTTTTCCTGGTCATGCTGGTGCCAGGGGATTACTTCAGCAGAGCTGGACTTGGCACAAGGCTGCAGAGCCTGGCTGGCAGGAGCACTGTGGTCACAGGAGGTGTCAAGGGAGGTGTCACAACTTCCAAGTCCTCTAACCCCTGATGCCCTGTCACTGAACCAGGACTTGCATGAAGAAGGTTGTTTGGGAACTTTTGCTCCGGCTATCAATGTCCTTCTCTACTTTTTGTTAGCTGAAATATTAGGATATTTCTTGATCCTGAGTGGAAGAGGAGTAGGAAAGAGATGTATCTAATGGATCAGACCATTTAAAGAGCTTTTGTTATCTGCATCTGGTTCCTGGAACTCCCACAGTTTCATTTGCTGACCTTTAGAAACCACGTAACCTCTTGCCTCAGTTTCTCCAAATGCAAGATGCAGAAGTCTCCCAGGTGTGCTGTGAACCTTAATGGCTCTCTAAAGCTTGCCTGGGAATGAAGATTCTGTCCTTTGCACCCAGGGCATCCTCTGAGTCAAAGGGCTGCAACTGCTCTGCAGATGTTACACAGCCACAAATTCTGGAAGCCAGGCTGACACAGTTGATTGAAATGGTGCAAGGGTGGGACAGACAGACAGACAAGCAGACAGGTATCCTTTCAGCAGTGCCATCACCTGTACTAGAAATGAAGCGCTTGGAGCATGTTGTTGCAGTTAGCACAGCCATGGGGAGGGAAGGGTGGTGGGCTGCAAGGGCTTGTCCCTGTGCTCTGAGAACAGCCCAGAGACTCATCTCCACTGCAGCAGTGTCACCGGCAAAGCCCCTCCAGCTGCAGTGAGAAATGACCTCAGCAAGCTGAGGAGGTGCTTGTTGATGATGTTCTTCCCCAGAGCCAGCTGCCCTGCACTGAGTTTGAGAATGAGATCCTGCAAAGCCTTCAGAAACTCTGCGGGTGGAAGTGGTGGCAGCAGAGTAGCCTTTAACACGACTCTCCTCCTTTGTTAACATAATGATTGTTTTGAAAGATTTGGCCTGAGATTTTTTTCGAAGAGATTTTCTACCTGATATGCAGAAAACCACCCCGAGGGGGAGGAAGAACCCTCTGCAGCGAAAGGCTCCCAGTCAGAGCCCAGAGCAGAGCCAAGCCCCTCTGATACTTTGCCACTCTACCTGCTTCGCAGGCTGATGGCTCGAAAGGATTTAAACACACACGCACAGTTTCTGAGGTGAAACATTGGGCTCGTTCTCTTGCTGTGACCTCCAGGAAGTCTGGCACATTCCTTAAGTAAGACTGACCCCAAGTTCCTTTATTTCTGATGTTTTTGGATGAAGCCAGACTTGGCACTCACATGGGCTGTGGTGCAGCCAGCACTCCCCAGCCGTGACGGCTTGTCCTGGGTCAGCACCGGTGGGAGCCTGTTCAGCGGTGCTGGGGCAGGGCTGCCTGCAGGTTAGTGCTGAGAAATGTAAAAGCAAGAGGGCGCAGCTTGTCCCAGGAGGGTGAAACCCTGGGGCTGCCAAGATTAGCCCCGGTGGGCAGTGATGCTCAGGCAGACTCAGAAATGTATTAGAAGCAGAGTATCTGCTGGGTATTACAGGCTGCTCACAAGCTGCACAGCTGCCCTGTTGTCCCATGCGGGCTTGTGTATTTCTGATGTTTCCAGAGGTGTTGAGGCAGTTAGACATCTTCCATTACTCATCTTGGCTCTCAAAATGCCAGCCCGAGCCTCACTGGTAACTGAAACCAGAGGGAGCTGGAAGCCTGGGAGCAGCTGCGGGCTGCAGTACAGCAGGAGGCACTGCGGTCTCATTGAGGGGAGAGCCGAGCTCCGAGTCACATCGATCTTGTGCATGACCTAGGTGCATGCTCTGTTACATCCCACGGATGTACCAAAGTCGGGGGTTGGGGGGGGTGTCAGCTTAGACCCACGGCTCTGAAAGTTCCCTTGGGGAGTGCTGGGTTCTGCTTGTGTGTGGCAGAGCATGGACAGCTGCAGAGCAGCCTGCACTCCAGGTGACAGCAGCTGGGATTTCCACAGGTTGTTGCTGAGTGTGGTGCTATCTGTGGGCTGGGTTTTATTGCTCTTTGGGGATTTTTCTCCCTTTTTACAGACGATTAGGAGGGCTACGGGAGCATTCTGGGTTTAATTGATGTTTGAAGTTAAGAAACACAAAGCAATTGCAGGAACAGTTCTTTATGGAAGCAGGCTTAGATTGGAGAATAGATTGGATTTTGTTTTAGAGTACTTGGAGTCCTTACATCTGATCTGAGCAGTGAGCAGAGCTGGATCTCTTTCTTCATTCATCACTGGAATCACTGCTGGTTTGAAAATACAAAACTCAAGGTTTGGAAATTCTGAGTGAAAGTCTAAATTATGACACAGATTCTTCCTCCTTCTGTGTTGCCTCTTCTTTCTGAACCCTTCCAGCACCTCCACTCCCCAAAGCATCTCCAGTGTAGATATAAGAGTGTTGCTGACCACTGAGTGATGCAGATCTGCTCTGGTCAGCACTGGATTGCAGAAGGTGAAGCACTCCAAGAGCTTATTCATGGCAGTGTTTCAAGTGTGGCTGCCACAGGTGGGAAATACCAACTCTGCAGCTTCATCTTGTCCCAGAGCAAAATCACAAGGTCTGCACAGAGACTGCGGAGATGAGAGCTGAGCTGCCTTCCTTACAAATTGCTGAGGCTGTGGGCAGGTCTGACAGCAAATAGAGCAGAAGCTCTCCACTGGCTGGCTGGAAGGATTTGTTCATTTAAATGCAGGATTTGTGCAGCTAAATGCATCATTAAGAGGAACCTTAAGGTCCAGCCTGCTGTGGCCAAAGTCAGTGACAGACTGGCAGACTATGACCTTCTAGGAGCTTTTCCTTTGCAAGTGTCTCCAGTAGCTTCCTTGCTGTGGCTTGCTCTGTGTAACCATTGCAAAAGGCCTTTTGTGAGTTTTCTTGGAGTTTTGATTGTTTTTTTACAGTAAATTCCCAGCATAGGCCATGTTTAGGATGAAAAGAACAGCAAAATAAGGAGTGGAAGCAGTGCAGGGGAGCAGAAAACTCCAGGGGCTTTTCAGTTACTGTGCCCAGGTGGCCAAGAAGGCCAATGGCATCCTGGCCTGAATCAGGAACAGTGTGGCCAGCAGGAGCAGGGAGGTCATTCTGCCCTGTGCTCAGCACTGGGTAGGCCACACCTTGAGTCCTGGGTCCAGTTCTGGGCTCCTCAGTTTAGGAAAGATATTGAGTTGCTGGAATGTGTCCAGAGAGAAGGGCAACAAAGCTGGGGAGGGGTCTGGAGCACAGCCCTGTGAGGAGAGGCTGAGGGAGCTGGGGTTGCTTAGCCTGGGGAAGAGGAGGCTCAAGGGATACCTTATTGCCATCTACAACTACCTGAAGGGAGGTTGTAGCCAGGAGGGGGTTGGTCTCTTCTCCTAGGCACCCAGCACCAGAACAAGAGGACACAGTCTCAAGCTGTGCCAGGGAAGGTTTAGGCTGGATGTTAGGAAGAAGTTCTTCCAAGAAAGAGAGATTGACTATTGGAATGTGCTGCCCAGGGAGGTGGTGGAGTCACTGTCTCTGGAGTGTTTAGGAAGAGACTGGATGGGGTGCTTGGTGCCATGGTTTAGTTCATCAGATGGTGTTGGTGATAGGTTGGACTCAATGATCTCGAAGGTCTTTTCCAACCTGGTTCATTCTGTTCTGTTCTATTCTGAATACTGTCTATAGATCATACAAAAGAGGCCTTATCACTAATGGCATCATCAATATGCCAAGCCCTGTTTCTCACTCTTCATTAGGTGCTCCAATCCAGCTGTGTTTATTGCTTGTGGTTCCCCAGCTGAGCAAAACTTCTCCATTTGTAGTACTTGGGAAAGTCAGGGAAAGTCTAAGTGCAAAGCTGAGGTTAAGAATCAGGGTTCACACCACAGCCAAGAAAGCTTCATTGCTGGCTCCAAACAATATTTTCTAACCCCCTCCATTGCCTGAGACTTGCCAGGTCCCTGTTTAACTTAAATTATTGTGTGTAACACCTGAAGTCAAATGCAGACCTGACTTTGTCTTCAAGGAGGGAGTCACACTTAAAATTATGACACCTAAGAGCCAAGGGAAATTTTCTAGGTGCTAAAGTTGGCTGTGGAGCTGCCATTTCCCAGCACAGTGGAAGAGTTCACCCCAGACCAAGAGGTCACAACAAAGACTGAAGGAAGGTGTTAATGTAAAACCCCAAATCCACGGACTGCTTGATTTATGGAACTGCCTTTCCTTTCCAGGAAGGAAGAACAAGATTCATTAGAGATGGGGATGGGAAAATAGCTTTCATGCTCATGTCACAATGTTTAGCTCCTGGCATTGATAGCTCAGGACTCCACAGACAAGCTGTGGTTTGGGGTGGTTTGTGGAGCCTGGCAGGACAGAAGGTGCTCTTCATGGCAGGGAGCAAGAAGGAAGAGTGACTGATGAGACTGTGAATGTGTGACATGCTATGAGAGGCACATGTACCTCTGGAGCAAACACAGATGGTGTCAAAGCCTGTCATTGCTGGCCTCCAGCACCAAAGTGCTCCTGTTCTCAGCCACCTCCTGTGCTGCAGAGGTCCAGGAGGTACATTTGGAGCTGTGGCAGCCCAGGTGTACCTGCAGTTCCTGGGACCTCCAGCTTGTGAAAGATCTGAGGCATGAGTTTGCTGCAAGGGAGGGTCAGTGCAGGGGCATGGGGATGGTCCATGTCACAGCTCCTCTCCTCTTTTCCCCCCATTAGTGCTCCTCCTGTGCTGGGTGCTTTATGACACAGTATGGGGAGAAGGGATACCAGTCCAAGGTCTCTCCCCATCACTCTTATTAAAACTATTCTAGACGTTACCCTTGAAGGCATTTGCCTGCTGAAAGGCTCTGCTGACCCTGAAATAAGACAGAGAATTGGGAAGACACACACAACAAAGCTTTCATTTGAATTGTGGTAGAGTAGGTCAACAGGCTCATAGAATTGTCAGGGTTGGAAGGGACCTCAAGGATCAGCCAGTTCCAACCCCCCCTGTCATGGGCAGGGACACCTCACACTACAGCAGGTTGCTCACAGCCACATCCAGCCTGGCCTTAAAAACCTCCAGGGATGGAGCTTCCACCACCTCCCTGGTCAACCTGTGGCAGTGTCTTACCACCCTGATGGTGAAAAACTTCTTCCTGACACCCAATCTAAATCTCCCCTCCTCTAGCTTGGATCCATTCCCCCCAGTCCTATCATTACCTGACACCATAAGAAGTCCCTCCCCAGCTTTCTTGTAGCCCTCTTCAGATACTGGAAGGCCACAATAAGGTCTCCTTGGAGCCTTCTCTTCTCCAGACTGAACAGCCCCAACTCTCTCAGTCTGCCTCCACAGCAGAGCATCTCCAGCCCTCTGCTCATCCTCGTGGCCCTTCTCTGGACAACTTCCAGCACTTCCAGATCTGGCTTGTAATAGGGGTTGCAGAACTGGATGCAGTGTTCAAGTACATCTCTGAATTGTGAGTTAGCTTTAAGGGAGCAATAGTTTTAAAAACCCAAGCAGGCATCATTTGGGTTAGAAAGTTGGATGCCACTGCACAGAGGCAAGTCCCACTGTATCTCCCCAGCTGGCACCACGGTGCTGTGGAGCTGCTGTAACTCTGCAAGCTCCTGAGGCTCTGACCTCAGCCACAACACAAGTCACAGAAAGAGTTTTCCTCCAGTAGATCCTCCTCTGCCCTTAAGCTCCAGCCAGTGACCACAGTGTGAAGGCAAACCTTGCCCTGACAGGGAGAGTGATGGATGGGTCCTATCCTGAAACCCAACCGCTGAAATTGATTGCAGCGTCACAGCAAATCCATTACTGGAGCAACCCCTTTCACCAACACCACATCTCAATAATTCATTTTCAAATAAAAGGCTTTTTAAAGTATCAGATGAAATTAGGACCAGTTCTTTGATCTCTGTAAATACTGGAAGCCCAGCTTCAGATGGAAGAGTCACAGATACTTCCTGAGAGAAAATTATATTTAATATAGATAGCAGGCCAGAGAAGCAGGGAAGGGCTGAGGGGGAGGGAGGAATCTCATCCTCCTTGGGCTGGCCAGTTCTCTCCTCTTTATGTAGGTGGAAGTGCTCACTGGCTGACCCATGCTGGAAACCTGCACAAGGGTGTTTAATAAATGTAGCAACCAGCAGCTCTGAGTCATGTCCCTGCACCACGTTCAGACAGGCCACTCAGCTTTCATCCAGAGCTGGTTAGGGGGCAGGTACAAAATGGATCAGGCTGTAAGCCCATCTGCCTTGCACTCTGGCTCCAGCAAGTGCTGGCAATGAGCAATGATGGAATGGAATGGAATGGAATGGAATGGAATGGAATGGAATGGAATGGAATGGAATAGAATTAACCAGGTTGGAAGAGACCTTCGAGATCATCGAGTCCAACCTATCAACCAACACCATCTAATCAACTAAACCATGGCACCAAGCACCCTATCCAGTCTCTTCCTAAACACCTCCAGGGATGGGGACTCCACCACCTCCCTGGGCAGCACATTCCAATGGCCAATCTCTCTTTCTATGAAGAACTTCTTCCTAACATCCAGCCTAAACCTCCTCTGGCACAGCTTGAGACTATGTCCTCTTGTTCTGGTGCTGGTTGCCTGGGAGAAGAGACCAACCCCCTCCTGGCTACAACCTCCCTTCAGGTAGCTGTAGGCAGCAAGAAGGTCTCCTCTGAGCCTTCTCTTCTCCAGGCTAAGCAACCCCAGCTCCCTCAGCCTCTCCTCACAGGGCTGTGCTCCAAATCCCTCCCCAGCTTTTTTGCCCTTCTCTGGACACCTTCCAGCAAGGTCTTGTGTCCCACGAGAGCACCTGGTGAGCTAAACTGCAGAGACTTCCCCTGAGGTGCTTGGTACCCCATGGTTGACTTCTTCATTGCTTTTACACATAGCGCTGCATGGAAAGAGTAATTTCCAGTGGAATGTGCTGCCCAGGGAGGTGGTGGAGTCCCCATCCCTGGAGGTGTTCAAAGAGGATTGGATGTGGCACTTGGTGCCGTGGTTTAGTTGTCAGGAGGTGTTAGGTATTAGGTAATAGGTTTGCCTTGATGATCTCTGAGGTCTTTTCCAACCTGGGTGATTCTGTGATTCTGTGAAATCAGAGCATTAAAGAAGTGTGAGGTCACAAGAAAGACACATGTGTCACAAGTTAGCAAGGACAGCTGGCACTGCTTCCAGTGTTCCCAGTTAAGGTTTTGAGCTTGTTGATACCTCTGGAGCTGGTTCTTCGTCTCTGCTGTGACCTCTGGGTAGATCTTAGGAGTCTGGGTGTTTCTTCTAGAGCATCACCTACAGACCCACTAGATTTGCACCACTCAGAAGCTGCTGTTTGATGTTCCACACAGGTGTTTGTTGGCCTGGAAGCTGTAACTCACCCCACAGTGGTGTTGAACATCATCATATGAGCTCAGATATCAGAAAGGCTGGACTGTGCAGTTTGACTTCAAGTGCAGACTGTCTCTGGTGGTGTCTTCCAGGGTTTTACTCTTAGGTCACTGAATTAGAGAGAACTAAAAAAAGCTGAAAACAAGAGAGTGTGCTGCATTAATGGGCCACTTTTATCTGCCTTTGACCATTTGCAGCAATAATGCTCTCTCCTAGTTGCTGATGATTTGGAGAGCTTTGCACATTTTCCTGCAGGGCTTCCTGGACTTGAGATAACAAATCAGTGTGAAAGCAGCAGCAGCAACATGCCCTGCCTGCACACACCCCTCCTGTCCTTGGCTGCAAACGCTGCACAAGCAGTGCACAGACTGCTCAAAACAGGCTTTTGATGAGTCTCCTTTCATAATAGTCGGTCCCTGCTCATTAACCAGATGTTGTGTTTATATCCATGGCCATGGCTGGACTCTGTTTTGCCTCCCACCAGGCAGAGCAGCCCTGAACCGGGGAGAAGGAGCCAGTGCTGGTTTTAAGACAGTTGGAAGTTCCCATGTTCATCCTGTGATGCTCTGCAACTGTCAGAGTGCTGAGTAGTGGGGGCCTGGGGTCAGGAAGCTGAAAGAAGGGGAAATGCAAAGCAGGGGTGCATCCCATATTTAATAAACATGCACATTTTAGCTTCCATCTTCTGCCTGTTTACAATGCAAACAAAATGAGCTGCCCTTGGTGTGACATTCCTTGCATTTTTACATCAGCTTAACCCTGGAAGAGCTTAATCCTGGTTTAATGGCCTTTTAATAGAAGTGGTCAGTAGTTTGGTAAATGTTTAAGTGACAGGCTGACAGCAGTGGAGTTAACACTTTAATCCTGGCTGGGGGCCAAATGGCTACCAAGCTGTTTTTTTCTTTAAACCCAAGAGTGGGGCTTCTCTTTCCAACTCAGCCTCAGGTTAGAAGTGGTGGCTTAGGCAGCAAAGTTTGCTCTGGATGTTTACAGCAGGAAAGTGGCTGTGGCACTGGGCTAGCAAGAGGTTCCTCTGGCTGGTGTGAAGCATTTCTATCTCACATGTTTTGACAGATGACTTCCTCTGAAGGGTGGCTGTAGCCAAGTGGAGCAACAAAGCTGGAGAGGGGTTTGGAGCACAAGCCCTCTGAGGAGAGCTGAGGGAGCTGGGGTTGCTTAGCCTGGAGAAGAGGAGGCTCAGGGGAGACCTTATTGCTGTCCACAACTACCTGAAGGGAGGTTGTAGCCAGGTGGGGGTTGGTCTCTTCTCCCAGGCAAGCAGCACCAGAACAAGAGGACACAGTCTCAAGCTGTGTCTCAAGGGGGACGTTTAGGCTTCACCTTAGAAAGAAGTTCTTCACAGAAAGAGAGGTTGCCCATTGGAATGGGCTGCCCAGGGAGGTGGTGGGGTCGATGTGCCTGGCTGAGGCTATTAGTGGCACAGTCTGGTTGATTAGTTAGAGTTGAGTGATTGGTTGGACTCGATGATCTTGGAGGTGTCTTCCAACCTGGTTGATCCTGTGCTTCTGTGTGATTCTCTGCTGCTGCAGCATGCAACAAGGCTATTGCAGGTCGATCTGAATGCTCTGCACAAAGATTGTCTTTCTTTAAATCCTGTCTCTGTAAGTGGGTGTTATAACCTAGAATCACAGAATCATTTGGGTTGGAAAAGACTCTTAAGATCATTGAGTCCAACCATAAACCCAGCGTTGCCAAGTCCACCACTAAACTGTGTTCCTAAATGCCATGTCTAGACATTCAAGAAGCTCAGAAGCCCAGCATTAGATGGAACCTTGCCAGGACAAGCAGGCACTCGTGGATGTTGTAGACATCAGTGTCCCCAGGCACTGGGCATCTTGGGAGAATTCTCACAAAATGAGAGCTGGGTTTAGAACTGAGGGTTTTGGGGCACATCCAGATTGCAGAGCTTATGCCAGCTGAATCCAGACATGTTCACCTGCTTAGTTAATGCTGCCTCCTTCCCTAGCTCCTTGCCCAACTCTGGCAAAGCACATCTGCTCCTGGCCATACGCATCCCTCCCTCGCTGTGCTGGTGCAGGGAGATCACAGCTCTGCTCCAATAGCTAAGGACCAAAGTGAAACAGGAGCTAAAGGGACTGGTGCTCTGCCCTCCTTGAACCCAGAGCAGTCCTTGGAAGAGCAATGTGAAGAGCTTAGGCTCTGCAGAGACACAGAGCAGCCCTTGCCCTCTGCTATAGAGTCCAGGTGCCTATAGGAATGTGGCAGCAGCCCTGCAGTGATGTGGGTCCCAAAAGAAGATGCAACTTTAGTGGGGTTGGCACTGCCAAGAAAGTGCCACAACGCTTCCTGATGACACCTGGGACAGGTCTCTGTGCCCTTCCCTTACACACACTGCTCCTCCTACAACATGCTGGGATCCCCCAAGACTCAGATACAGAAGTACAGAATGCATTGGATTGGAAGTGACCTGTAAAGGACACCCAGTCCAGTCCCCTGCAGTGTGCATTTCCTATGTCAGTAAGGACATAAGCAAAGGACTGAAATCATCCATCTGATGGTTCAGACTGCAGTCTGCTTAGGCCATTCTGCTGCACAGCAAGTTTTCATTTTATGGGAACAATCTTCTTTCCCTTATGGAAGAGGGGTTTGCCAGATTCATGGCTTGCCACCAGCTTACAGGGGGAGGAGTGGGCTGGTGTGTACAGACAGAGGGCTGGTGTGTACAGACAGACTGAACAAATTTCAAGCAGTGGAAGAAACTTGGTGATTTTGAAATTGCCATGCCATGCATGTTTCTAGCTGTGCTTTCTTTCCCCCTTCATTTGGAATTCACCCTGCTAAGATCTGAGTTGTATGCCCAGAGTGTGTTGTATGTCTGGATGTGTGTCTGTGTATAAAGTGTATTGGGTTTGGAATGACCTGCTCATGGAGGGAGAGATTAGAAAACAGTCTCTCCAAGTGATTGGCAGCTGCACTCAGACCGGGAGGATTAGGGGGGGATCAGTGAGGATTATCTCATTTACTTTCATTAACCCTTGAGTTTGCTTTGCCAGTTTTCTTCCACATGCCTCTCAGCTGAATGTTAACAGTTTCTTTTAACAGTCAAC
This sequence comes from Melanerpes formicivorus, assembly GCF_026170545.1. Taxonomy (NCBI): domain Eukaryota; kingdom Metazoa; phylum Chordata; class Aves; order Piciformes; family Picidae; genus Melanerpes; species Melanerpes formicivorus. The sequence goes on along the minus strand of NW_027142371.1, from coordinate 2,534,367 downwards.
TTTGCTGCCAAAGTCGAGGGCTGGCTTTTAAAGAGATGTTTTAGTGCTCTAAAGTGGTTAGTGATAAAGGGAGACATTTCATGTTTAAATGTCAGTAAGCCTCGATGCCCTGCACTGGTATAAAAAATAAACCTGTTTCAGGGTTTATCCTTTTTCATTTCATTAATTCAGCTGAGTGGAAGCAGAATTTTAACTCCAGTAGATGTTTTCTTGCTACCATCCCACAATTCCTTTGCAGGGACTTTTGAGATAAAATTGAAGAGAAAATTACATTCCCTTCCCCTGTGGTGAGCAGTTTAATACCTGGCTACCTACCTTTGGTACTTTCACACATTAAGCCCATTTGAACATTCCTGTTGGTGAGGCAATACCAGCATGGGACCCTTAAGGAACCAAAAGTTAAGAACCAGGTAGAGGGGATGGTCCTTGGAGGAAGCTGCTCTGTCCTCAGCCTTTTCGTGAGGTTGCTAACTGGTGCCACTTTGTACCAGCAAGGAGGTAGTTTAGTTATGTTGATACATGCTCAGCATCCACAGGGCAGCAGCCCTCCATTATACCACCATCACCAAAGCCAGGTCAGCTTCTGGCAGCTTGGAAAGCATGGAAGGAGCAGCTTGGAGAAGGAGCTGGGTTTGCTTTCAAACTCCTTCACTCAGAGAAGGAAGAGCTATCACCATTTTTCTGATTCCAAAAGTATGGTGTATGAAAGACCTCTTGCTTGGTTTCCATCCCTTCTCTCCCAGGCCCAAGAACCAAGCAGAGGACACAGGAAATGTGAAACCTTCTGGTATCTCAGAAGAAATGCGTTTCTGTGCTGAGGATTGAGCAGCACAGTTGCTTCTGTGGCTACAGATTCCGTGTGTTAATGCTAATAACAAGACCTGGAAAGCAAGCTGCTTAATTCCACTTTTGCTCCCTTGTGACTCTTCCAGGGGCACATCCAGTTTTCACATACATGGGACTAACTGCAGAAAGGATGTCTGTATGTCCCTGGGGGCTGAGCTCAGCCCAGAATCCCCAGGACTAAAGGCTGAGTGTAATTTTCATTGTTCATGCTTTGCACAACTGCCTACTGTATTCCAAATCCCGAGCTGTTCCCTTGCAGACCGTGAGTGAAGACGATGGCTAGATGTGTCCAGACAGATGCTGCACTGTACAGTGCCCCACTGAAATGGTGGCTCTGGCACTTGAGGGCCAGGCTTTTCATTTTAATAAGCCCTGAAAAAAACAGCTCTAAATAAGTGAGCAGAAGCTCAACATCAGATTTCAGTGTGCAGATTTACCTAGTCCTGAAATGCTCCTACCAAATACAAGCCACGTGGTGCTGAGAGAAATGTGTGTTAAAATTGGTTAGGAAATTATGTGATAACAATAAAGATCATAAAGGCTGAAATCAATATGAGTGACTAATCCAAAATGGCAAGGAATATGAGCAGTACTTTCTATTAACAGAGCCTTGGTAATTAACATTGCAAGAAGGTCATTCACAGCAGCTCCTTCTACGTGCTCAGGATATGACTAGAGCCCCAAGGATGAATTCTGAGTAGGAATCTGTAATGTCATGGAAGTCACCAAAACCAGTGGGATGTCTTTGCTTGACATTCAGTAACACCAGGAAATGCCTGCAGACATGTGGCCCTCGGAAGTAAAACAGAGAAGATGCTTCCAGGTGCACACTTTGCTCTGTGGTACTGCACAGAGTGGTTTCCAATGTGTGAATGTCTAACATGATCCTGTCAAATACACCTAGAAAAAAACCATTGGGAAATCCTGGTTAGCCACTCTCTGCATCCCCTGCCGACATCGAGTTGTGCAGGCAGACGTGGAGTTTCCAGCTGCAGGAACTGGGGTGCACCAGGCGAATGGAATAGAATAGAATAGAATAGAATAGAATAGAATAGAATAGAATAGAATAGAATAGAATAGAATAGAATAGAATAGAATAGAATAGAATAGAATAGAATAGAATAGAAAGAATAGAATAGAATAGAATAGAATAGACCTGGTTGGAAGAGACCTTCAAGATCATCGAGTCCAGCCTATCATCCAACACCACCTAATCAGCTAAACCATGCAACCAAGCACCCCATCCAGTCTCCTCCTAAACACCTCCAATGATGGTGACTCCACCACCTCCCCAGGCAGCACATTCCAATGGGCAATCTCTCTTTCTGTGTAGAATTTCCTCCTAACATCCAGTTTGGACCTCCCCTGGTGCAGCTTGTGACTGTGTCCTCTTGTTCTGCTGCTGGTTGCCTGGGAGAAGAGACCAACCCCCACCTAGCTACAACCTCCCTTCAGGGAGTTGTAGACAGCAAGAAGGTCTCCCCTGAGCCTCCTCTTCTCCAGGCTAGGCAATCCCAGCTCCCTCAGTCTCTCCTCACAGGGCTGTGCTCTAAATCCCTCCCCAGCTTTGTTGCCCTTCTCTGGACTCGTTCCAGCAAGTCAACATCTTTCCTGAACTGAGGGACCCAGAACTGGACACAGGACTCAAGGTGTGGCCTAATCAGTACAGTGTACAGGGGCAGAATGACCTCCCTGCTCCTGCTGGCCACACTGTTCCTGATGCAGGCCAGGATGCCATTGGCCCTTGGCCACCTGGGCACACTGCAGGCTCATGTTCAGCCTACCATCGGCCAGCACCCCCAGGTCCCTCTCTGCCTGGCTGCTCTCCAGCCACTCTGACCCCAGCCTGTAGCACTGCATGGGGTCGTTGTGGCCAATGTGCAGAACCTGGCACTTGGATGTGTTCAATCTCATACTGTTGGATTCTGCCCCTCTGTCCAGCCTGTCCAGGTCCCTCTGCAGAGCCTCTCTACCCTCCATCTTAGTTTTAAAATCTACTTTCTATTTCCAAGCTCATCTGCAGTCTTCTGCAACTCTTCTGCTTTCCTTGGGGTTTCCCTTGGTGTTTCAAACACTTCCAGCAGGAATTTGCAACTACCTTTATCTAAGAACTGAGCTGCGATCTGTGAGGGCAGGTCCTTTTGGTTAAACAAATAAACCCAGCAGTGTTTGGGAATGAAGGAACATCAGATGTCAAAGGCAGCTTCATGCTCTTCAGAAACTTGTTGTGAGATGCCTTAAGGAGCCTAGAGTAGGGCTGTGTCCTGCCACTGGGAAGATGTTGGCAGAGGTCCTAATGAGCACAGGTGCCTGCAGCTCCTCTGTAGGTAGGAAACGAAGGAACACAACGAAGCCAAACTGTTTTCTGCCTTAGCAACTCATCCCAAGAGCAAGAAGTAGAGATTCCAATTCAGGTTACACAGTTCCTTACTCTCCAGTCAACCAATTAGTGCCAGACAAGGCAGTGACATCTGGATTTGGTTAGTAGAGCATTAGCTGTTCATTGGGATGTTTTGACTGGACTCTTCAATGGGATTTATTGTACTTTATAGTTGTTTATTTTCCAATCAGAGTCAGCCTTTAAGTCAAGATTGCTGCTTCAGCCCCTTCTGAGCAAAAAGAACACAAAGCAAGAGCCTCCACGGATTCTTAGGCAAGAGAGGGTTTCCCAGCAGTTACACACAGGCTAAAAGCACCGCAGGGCAAAGATGAGAGCTTATCACACACTGGTGAGAGGGTGAGGCACAGAGACAGCAGGGCAGGTATGTCTGAAAATGCATCTGGTGCTTCTCCATGGGGAAGCACTCAGGATCAGGACTGGTATCCCACATCTTCTGATTCTTGCTTTAGAGATAATGGAGATTCATTTGAAGCTGAACAAATGCAGGAGTGGGGCTTCCTGCTTTTTAGCCTCCTCTAGCATAATTAGGTGTGAGTGCTTACTGCCTTGCTCATGCTATGCTGACCCACAGCCCATGGCACCTCTGAGAGCCAAAGACAAGCAGCTACAAGGTGCTGAGGTGTGCCCTGCTAGTGAGATGAAGTTTTCACTGTGGCATGGTTTCTTTAGGACTGGAATGAATTCTGAAAGGACATTCTGCTTGCTAGGGCCAGTGACCATCCACCACCTGGAAACTGCAGGTAGTGATCCCAGCCCAAATTCACTTGATCAGAAGAAAAAAAGTCTGACTCTAGCTTTCCACCTCTGCCCACTGCCTCTGGGTGTTTACCTTAGCAGTGTACAAAGCCATTGTGTGGCAATGCACCCAAAGCTGTCTGAGGAAGGACTCCTCAAAAGTGTTTAGTGTGGAGAGAGCAGCCTGATTACTGCCCATGTGCTGAAGCCTGAATTTCACTGATGGTTTTAGATGCCTAATTTCAGAGCAGTTTGGGGAAAAAAAGGTCATACTTGGGCTCTGAGCCCAGTTAGGAGGTGGGAAGAGATGGAAGTCTGCAGCTTCTGGTCCTGGGAGAAAACTTCCACACAGAGCTCTGCACTTCTCCTCCTCCTCACTTCCTGCGGGGTCACCCCGAGGCGTGTTGGTGGCATTCGGCTCTGCTGACTGGCTGGGCGAGCGCTGCTGCTCTCCTGGGGACAACGGTGGCAGGCAGAAGGCCACCCAGCCGGCTGGCTTTGGGGGCCCAAGCACAGGAAGCTTTCCTGACACGCACCTGGTGTTCCTCAAAAGCCCAGCAGTACCTCACTGCCTGGCCATAAAACAGCTTTGTGCGAGCGGGGAGGATCGCGCCGTGCCCCGCAGCCTGCGCACAGAGCCGCAGCCCCGACGCTCCCCGAGAAGTCCTGGGTGTGCAGGGGAGCTGTCTCGCCCTGCTAATGGATCCAGCAGCAGGTCCTCCTCAAACTCCCACCCACTCACCATGGCCAGGCGCAGACCTCCGCTGCCGCTTCCCCTCTTTCGGCAAGCCCCAGGAGCGGCGGCAGCCTCGCTCGGCGCCGCTTGGCAGAGCTTCAGCCCCCTTCATTAAAGCTCCAGCCAGCAGACCTGCAATCGCAGGCTCACCACGGCTGCCTCTTTTATTACCTAGCTCTGCTTAATCGGGGATTTTTCAAATATATTATCCGGACTGAGGTCCAGCAAAAGTGCAGTTCAGGCCCTAATCCTCACTGCACAGAAAACTGGATTGGGTACATTTTTTTTTCCTTCCCCCCTCCCCCTTTATCAGCATTCCCTTTGGGTCTGCATTGAGCTGCTGCAGTGATGCTCAGTCAAGATTAAATATTTTTGCACTTAACATCATTGCAGCCACATTTTTTTTCCCCCCCTATTTATCCTAAGCAGAAGTGTAATTCACAGAGGCACACATCCTCCAATTATCCTGCAGCAGCCTAGCTGGCTTTTTTCGAAGCCTGTTCTGAAATGGAAATGACTTTGAGCTCACAAATGGAAAAACCCAGCTCGGTTTAGAGCAGGTATTAAGACTTGACACATTACCAAATATGTCAGAAAAATAACTGTGAGTCCTGGGGGCACGGGGCTGGCACTCACAATTGGGTAATAGTTGGGACGTTTGCTTTTCACTCACCACTTGGCTGGTAATTGTGGGGTTTATACCACAAATTTGATCGTGTGGAGCACACAGGCTTTGACCTCCCCTTCCCTTCCCTCAACCACTTGCACATGCTGTTCCAGCACGCTGGCATTCGGGGCTGATGCTAAGGGAGACCACATGGAGTGTTTCAGATTAGAGGCGAGCGAGGTGATGGTGATTGGTTCTGATGTGCCCGTGCTCTCCATGTGTGTCTGTAATGTCAGCAAGAGCTCGGGAGTGGAGCTGCTAACCTTGCAGCCTGTCGCTTCCAATGCAGGCAATGAGGAGTGAAATCACCTCATTTGCTGTGAATGTGAAGTGGCAAATTAAAAATGCCTGTGTCATCACATTTGTCTGGAGGTATTTCCTGACCAAACAGAGGCCCAACTAATAAAGCATATTCCAGATTTTCACTAAATAACGTGGGTTACTACACAATAAACTCTCCACGGTCCTGGCCCTGCTAGAATCCAAGGGGAAACCTCTGTAGCTTGGCTGTTTGGAGAGGCAGAAAGTACCTGGGCTTGTTAGACCTTCGTGCATGGAGGGGGTGTGTGTACAGTGCACCTTTTATAGATTTGTCTTGGCCAGACTCTTGCTGTGGCTGTGGTGTGCTCCTGGCTGCCAGGGCTTGGAAATCAGCACAGTGCATGCTACAAGGAAAACTTTTGTCCCCTGAATTTCCCCTCCCCCCTGCCCCCATCCAAGCTGGAAGTCTGTGTTTGAACTAAATATTTAAATGCTCTGTTATTCAGACAAATGAGAACATGATCTTGGGCCTGAGCCGTGGAATTAATGTCAATATGCTGGAATATTTTAACTGACCTAATGTGTGTTTGTTGGGATGATGCCAATCATCAGGTGTGTTTGCACACATGAGGAAATTCTTTGCTCTCACCAGAATGGCTTGGAAATCTGCTCTTAAGACTACCAGAGGCTCGGGCTCTGAGGCTCTGGTGGGCTGCAGAGCTGCTGTGGGGAGGCCATGGTTCATTCCCAGCTGAACTTCGATTAAAGATGTGTGGAAAGAGAAGACTTTGTCATGGCTTTCGTGCTAACAACCAGGCTAAACTCCACAGAGGTTGTGCTCTTTCTATGAGGATTTCCCTCATTTTTTTTTCTTCATAAAAGGCTCAGATTTTATAATTTGCATGAAACCATTCCATGGTTTTCTTCAATCCATATGCCTATGCTACCAGATGGTGTGGGCTTTCCCAGACAGAGAACTAATTTACTAGAATCATAGAATTGTCAGGGCTGGAAGGGACCTCAAGGATCATCCAGCTCCAACCCACCCTGCCATGGGCAGGGACACCTCATGCTAGATCAGGTTGCTCAGAGCCACATCCAGCCTGGCCTTAATAACTTCCAGGGATGAGGCTTCTACCACCTCCCTGGGCAACCTGTGCCAGTGTCTCACCACCCTCATGGGGAAGAACTTCTACCTAACATCAAATTTGCTACAGTAAATAAAGAGCAAATTTTAATATTTCCATTAGAAATTTAAATTTCAAGACAACAAAGCTTCTTAAATTAACCAAAAATGGGATCTTTGCTCAAAGCATCGCTCCCCTGGCAAATACAGCTTGTAACACCCTGGCTCAGCTGCAGCTTTTCAGCTGTCTGTGGACAGCAGCATGGTGCAGGAGGCACAGTAAGCTGACCTTTGAAGGATGAATGAAGCAAGTGCAAAAACCTTCAAGTGAGCTAGGATTCTTCCTCAAAACTGACCTGAATCCATGGTGGGAAAAAATTACTCCTGGCCTGTATCAGAAATAGTGTGGCCAAAAGGAGCAGGGAAGACATTGTGCCCCTGTACTCAGCACTGGTTAGACCACACCTTGAGTCCTGTGTCCAGTTCTGAGCTCCTCAGTTTAAGAAGGACATTGAGACTCTTGAACATGTCCAGAGAAGGGCAACAAGGCTGGGGAGAGGCCTTGAGCACAGCCCTGTGAGGAGAGGCTGAGGGAGCTGGGGTTGTTTAGCCTGGAGAAGAGGAGGCTCAGGGGAGACCTTACTGCTGTCTACAACTACCTGAAGGGAGTTGTACCCAGGAAGGGGTTGGTCTTTTCTCCCAGGCAACCAGCACCAGAACAAGAGGACTCAGTCTCAAGGTGCACCAGGGGAAGTTTAGGCTGGAGGTGAGGAGAAAGTTCTTCCCAGAGAGAGTTGTTAGCCATTGGAATGTGCTGCCCAGGGAGGTGGTGGAGTCACCATCCCTGGAGGTGTTCAAGAGGGGATTGGATGTGGCACTTGGTGCCATGGTTTAGTAGTCATGAGGTGTTGGGTGACAAGTTGGACTTGATGATCTTTGAAGTCTTTTCCAACCTTACTGATTCTATGATACTTCTGAAAATGGGAGGTTGGTTTCAAAAGCACAGAGGTGCTTTATAAAAATGCTACTCCAGGATGGTGGGGTCTTTTTTGCTCTTTGGTTATTTTTGCTTCTTCTGTTCATTTCTGGAAAAGACTATCAGCAATTGATTTCTATTGATGTATTTAAGGAGAAAGGTGTCTGAAAACCCTCACGTGCCTGCACTTGTGTAGATAAAATAATGCACGTGCCAGCTGCAGACTCCAGGCTGATGAACTCAGAGGTAATGGGAAGAATGAGGACAGGAGCCAAACTCTCTTGTTGCACAAAGGTACCTGGCTGATCACCTGGGTCCTTCTCCTGAGGTTCAGCAACGTTTGGAACCCTGCAGAAATCCTAGAAGAAAAGACTGTTAAGGAATCCCATTGGTGTTGAGAGCACACGAAGACCATCGCAGCTCCCAAGAGCATTCTGAAGCCTTGATTCAGAGGCAGGATTCCCACGCAGACCCTGCAGGCAAAATACCTCCCTTGCTTTGCCAAGTGGGGCAACAAAGCTGGGGAGGGGTGTGGAGCACAAGCCCTGTGAGGAGAGGCTGAGGGAGCTGGGGTTGCTTAGCCTGGAGAAGAGGAGGCTCAGGGGAGACCTTATTGCTGTCCACAACTACCTGAAGGGAGGTTGTAGCCAGGTGGGGGTTGGTCTCTTCTCCCAGGCAAGCAGCACCAGAACAAGAGGACACAGTCTCAAGCTGTGCCAGGGGAGGTTTAGACTGGATGTTAGGAAGAAATTCTTCACGGAAAGAGAGATTGGCCATTGGAATGTGCTGCCCAGGGAGGTGGTGGAGTCACTGTCTCTGGAGGTGTTTAGGAAGTGACTGGATGGGGTGCTTGGTGCCATGGTTTAGTTGATTAGATGGTGTTGGATGATAGGCTGGACTCGATGATCTCAAAGGTCTCTTCCAACCTGGTTAATTCTATTCTATTCTATATATAAGTTACCACTGTCAGCCTGGATGGGATGGCTGCAGGAACAGCCATATGAAAATGGTGGCTTTTAAAGAGGAAGGTGAGGAGGCTGAAATAAAACTTTTGAGAAAGCAAAATGAGAAGGTGCAATGGTGAGAGGCACAGCAGCTCCCACTACAAGAGGAGCTGCAGTGTGCCTCTGTGTCACCAGGGACTTCGGGCTCCAGGGAAGGTCATTCCAGGGCGCTCTGCACAGTGTGAGAACTGTTGCTAAGTGGCAGCTCCACAGTCGCTGGAGTTTGTCCACTGCCATCTGTCTTTATTTTGCACATCCTGCACAGGGAGGTGCCACAAATCACACTGACTTGGTGCGTCATGCCACGTGTGTGGGGCTGGCAGCGCCGGGCATGGCGCTCCAAGAGAGGCGGAGGGCAGGAGCTGGGGCTTCCCAAGCAGGATGAGCTGCATTGTTTGCTCTGTATCAGCTCTGCTGCTCTAAAGGTCACAGTGAATGGAGAACAGGAGCCCCAGTGAGCCCAGAGAGTTAGACAATGCATCTTGGCTGTTCTTGCTCTGTTCTGGTTTTTATTGTGGTCTGGCACGGGGCTCCCAGTTGTTGAACTTCATGGAGTTGCTGCAGGTGTGGTTCCAGTATCTCTTCCAGCAGCTGATAAGAGGAGTCTTCCCCATCAGCTTGCCTGGGAACATTCTCTTTTGAGTGAGTGATTTCTGATGGCCAGGGAAGTGTGGCATACATTTTTTTCCCTGTGAAAAATAACTTCAGTGTATGATGTTGGCAGCACAAACCCTCACAGTCAGCAAGGCTCCCTCTGCACATTAATTTTACTGATCTGTGACGCTGCTCTCCCTAAGATAACAAAATAAAAGTGGTTAATGACAGAGAAAAGCAGGGTGAGGCAGGCAGTAGATGGCAAGCAGGACAAGATGTGGTAGTAAACAAACCAGATGCCACCTCCTCTGGAGAGCCTGATGATGTTTGGTGGCTGTTTGCAGATTTAAGGGAAATGATTCTGGGGAGCCCTCTCTAATCTCTCTTCCCTGCAGCCACTTTTCAGTAGTTGAAGGAGGTTCATTTTACAGTAGTTGTCATTTCAATGCAGCTTTCCAGCTTGTTGTAACCTTTCTCTAGGCAAGGGTCATAAAGATTCATGTTTTAATAGCCAGGACGACTGACTGGTGGGGTTGAGCTTGAGTTTCTTGCTGATGAAGGTGGGGAAGTGCTGAGAGTCAACGTACTGATGATGAAACCCTAGCTGTAAGCCCAGCTGACGCAGACACATCTGCACAACCAGCAGCTCTGCAGCCTCTTCAGGGTCTCAGCTCACTAGCAGGGCTTTGTCTTTCCCCTAAAACATTCATTTCATGACACATAACTTGGGGAACCAGCCCAGCTGCTGCATGCCAGCCCTTGTCCCCTGTGCAAAGTAACAAAAAGGCACCCCCCAAACTTGGATGAGTTCTTGTCCTGTTTCCTGCTTTCCTCTTTTATGGGCAGAAGGTGGGGGGGAGGGAGAAAGGGAAAAAAAAGTGTTCTTTCTTCTGTTGAAAACAATATGGAAAGAGTTGGCTGCAGCCAGGTCCCAACAGGGAAGAGGGAACTCGATGTTGAGCTCCTGGCTGCAGTGAAATGGCAAATTCCAGAGCAGAGCTGGGGCTGCCAGGCTGGGCTGGGGGAAGCATCAAACCATCCCCAATCCCTGCCCACAGAGCCAGCACTGCCAGGCTGGGGGAAGCATCAAACCATCCCCAATCCCTGCCCACAGAGCCAGCACTGCCAGGCTGGGGGAAGCATCAAACCATCCCCAATCCCTGCCCACAGAGCCAGCACATACCTGGTCCCCTGTCACAGGGCAGTTTTGGCAGGAGATGCAGCCAGAAGCAGTGCTGGTGAGAGCTACTGGGCCAGCTGCATGGCACCATAGGAAGCCAGCTGGTCCCTGGGCCATCCTGGATACCAGTTAATGATGTCTTGAATGATGTCTGTTCTGTGCCACTGGTACCCTGTGGTCCTTGATGCAATGAGGTGCTCATGGGGCAGTGTCTCCAGGTCTGTGCTTCACCAGCAGGAAATGAAGAGCTAGAGCAGTTGATTCAGCAAACCGGGGAGCGTGAGTGGCTTTATGAGGATCTCTTTTGCTTCAGTCCCAGATGTCCACCAAGCCTTGTAAAATGGTTTCCTGAGTAGGCTGGATAATAATGATGGGATTCAGCATCACCACCACCCTGAAAATTCTTGGCTTGAGTTGAATTTTTACTTTTTCCTTCTTTTTTTCTTGAACTTCCTCACCTTCTATCTTCCCGGGAGAGCTGAGTCTAGACAGTGAGCTGGGAGCGCTGGAGAAAGTGAGGCAGAGAGAAAACCTCCCCAGCACATCTTCTCCACCCTGCAGTCAAAGTTCAGCACCTGTGCTTTATTCACAATCCCTTCTAATTAGTTGTCATAGTCTGAGGCCTCCTGGACTGAGACTCTGGGAGAGCCTGCTGCCTGTAGAGGAACAAAAGTATCACATTTGTCCTTGCAATCAACATTGCTTCGTTGGAATGGTGCTGCTGGCTGCTGCTGATCTCCTGGGGTAGAAGAGAGGAGTTCCATGCAGAGCTGGGGGAACCTCCTGACCTTTTCTCTTTACATTCTCAGGCTCTTTTTTCCTTCTTCCTCTTACATTTTACATAGGTAGCAAGAGAACTTTTGGACAGGACTCCCAAATATTTGATTTACAAGAAGTGGAAGGCTCAGTAAACCACTCGGGCCATCTCCTGAGGATGGAGTGGAGCAGTTCCCTAGGGCATGATCCCTGGATCAGCTTTATGTGAACATGCACACTTTGACACAAAGCAGCAGGGAAAAGAAAAGGTGTCCTGGCTGGGCCACATTTTCTGCTCCTGATGGAAACTGTTCAGCTGGAGAGGAGCAGCCAGGACTGATGTGAGTGATCCAGGACTGATGTGAGTGATCCAGCACTGATGTGAGTGATCCAGCACTGGGGTGAGTGGTCCAGCACTGGGGTGAGTGGTCCAGCACTGATGTGAGTGATCCAGCACTGATGTGAGTGATCCAGCACTGGGGTGCGTGGTCCAGCACTGATGTGAGTGATCCAGCACTGGGGTGAGTGATTGTGAGCGGTACAGAACGGAGTCCTTCCCCTAGCAAAGCTGCAAACCTGGAGAAGTCAGTACTGAAGTCAAAAGGCTTCCACATGAGCCTAGGCAGGGAATGCTGCTGCAATGCCAGCAGAGCAGCCTCCAGTTTGAAGTGATGTCATTCAAACCTTATGAAAACAGAACTGGTTCAAAATATTTTTAACCCATACAAACCACACTGATCTCAGAGGCACGAGGCATTCCTGAGGCTGATGTCCCTCTGTCCTGGGGCACAAGGCATGATGATGCTGACTGATCTTCCCTTGGATCCTGTGCAAAGCCTAAAGCAGCTTTGCTGGAGGGGGACTGTCCAGCTGTCCAGCACTACAGCAGTGGAGTTTTTGAGCTAAGGACCAGCCCAAATCGATACCTCCAAAGAATCAGTGAAAATGAAGAGCAGCAGTGGGCCAGGGGAACACTTTCCTTCCTAAAGCCTTCCCTGTCTGCATTTCAAAGACCTTTTCCACCTGGATCAGTAACATGAAGGGACCTTGTAGAGGGGTTTATGAGGTTTTTCTGTCTCCATCTCCAGTTTCAGCACCTTGGGGATCTCTCCAGCCTCCAGCACTGGCCTCTCGTGGCAGAAGGACGTGAACTCCGGAAGCCCTGCTCCGGGTCCCAGATAGGGAAGCTGAGCGCTCGAGTCAACACTTCAAATTTATTGATGTCTTGCACAAATATTTATGGGGCCATTTCCTCCCCCACGGCAGGCAGAGAGCCAGCAAGCCTGCTAATTTATGGTATTTATTGACAGAAATGTGTAATTATTTTATGTCTAAGGAGAAAACCGTGGGTGCTGCAGCACGGGGAAGAGATTCGTGAGCTGAGAGCTCAGCAGGGAGCCTGAGAGCCTTTTGAAGGAATTCCACTTTCAACAAAACAAAGCAGGGGCACTGCTGATGTGGCAGCACTGGGACCTGTGGGAGTGCTCAGATCCCATGCACTGGGCTCTGCTGGGACCCCTAGGAGCACTTGGGTCCCTCAGCACTGCGCTCTGCTGTCCTTCCTCATTGCTGTCCTTCCTCTTTGTTGTCCTTCCTCTTTGTTGTCCTTCCTCTTCCTTGTCCTTCCTCTTCCTTGTCCTTCCTTCAGAAGCTTCACTGACTTTGAGAGGAGTAAAAGGAACAATTTCAGGATCCAGCTGGTAATCCTGCAGAACTCCAACCTGCATGGCATGGACACAGGCAGCATCTCTTGGACCTGCTGTCCAGGTTATTTGGCAAATACTGATGCCCCAGACTGAATTTCTTAGCTTTTGTATCACCAGCCAGGATCTCTCTGCACTGAGAGCTGAAGGTCTTAGCTCTGCAAACACATATTTAAGAAACAGAGGGATCCCATACCTTCAGGCTCCCAGCTCTGAAGCATTGCCAGGGGGTTATCTCCTATTACAGCCTGTGTGACTGTGACTAGGCTCCTTCCTGGCTCAGCACTAACTGGAGTCTCACAGACTCAGTCATTGGCCTCAACAGTTCCATGAGCAAACAAGCAAAAACTATTGCTGGAGCATTTCAAACTTATTATGTGTAAACTGGAGGAAGCAAGGCTTTGCAGGGCAGAACACAAGCATATGGAGGTTTCCTGCCCTCTGTGGCCGTGGGATGGATGAGAGGATGGGTTTTTTTAAGCTCCACGTGGCTGTGTTTTCTGCTTGACAAAGCTTCCTCATGAACCATGTCACTGGCACAGGCTGGGAAGCAGAGCAGGGTAGTGGCTAAGTGAGGAGAGGCTGAGGGAGCTGGGATTGTTTAGCCTGGAGAAGAGGAGGCTCAGGGGAGACCTCATTGCCCTCTACAACCACCTGAAAGGTGGTTGTAGCCGGGAAGGGGTTGGTCTCTTCTCCCAGGCAACCAGCACCAGAACAAGGGGACACAGTCTCAAGCTGTGCCAGGGGAGGTTTAGACTCGAGGTGAGGAGGAAGTTCTTCACCGAGCGAGTCATTAAGGTTAGTCATTGGAATGTGCTGCCCAGGGAGGTGGTTGAGTCACCATCCCTGGAGGCATTCAAGAGGGGATTGGATGTGGCACTTGGTGCCATGGTCTAGTCATGGGGTCTGTGTTGATAGGTTGGACTCGATGATCCTTGAGGTCATTTCCAACCTTAGTTATACTCTGATACTGTGATACTGTGAGTTGGCTGCTTTGTAGAGCTCCAGCAATGCAAATCCCAAAGGATTTGCACCAGAAAGACGCCAGCCCAGCATCAAGGCACAGCTAGAAGAAACATAGAATCACAGAATCATAGAATCAGTAAGGTTGGAAAAGACCTCAAAGTTCATCAAGTCCAACCTGTCACCCAACACCTCATGACTACTAAACCATGGCACCAAGCGCCATGTCCAAGCCCCTCTTGAACACCTCCAGGGATGGTGACTCCACCACCTCCCTGGGCAGCACATTCCAATGGCTAATGACTCTCTCTGGGAAGAACTTCCTCCTCACCTCCAGCCTAAACTTCCCCTGGTGCAGCTTGAGACTGTGTCCTCTTGTTCTGGTGCTGGTTGCCTGGGAGAAAAGACCAACAAAGGTGACCAAAAGCTACCTTCATCCATCCCCCTCTTCCCCCCCTCAGCCTGGCATGGTCTGATCAATGCGTTGCCCTCTCACGTGTGCCTAATCACAGGGAAGGGAAAGTCACCAAAACATTTTGTCCCTTAATTGCATTATGAAAAATGCAATAAAGTGGAAGCCTCCTTGCCATGCTTTTGTCACTGGCATGTAGGAAAAAAAATAACATCAAAACCAAAGCAGAGGCATTAATTTAAGCCAGAAACAATATTAACAGAGACTCTGTGCAGAGTGAGAGTTTCAATTTTAATTTTAGCTCATTATCTTTTTTCCCTTATTAAGAAAGGTAAATCTGTTTTGTGTTTTCATTATTTCATTAGCTCAAGAAACCTCATCAGTAACCATGAAAGCTGCCAGCCTAAATAGCCCCATTTTCATATGTGAGAGGGAATAATCTGCTTAACCACCTATTCAGCAGAGGCTGGGGCTAACAATTAGCGAGAGCAGCGTGAGTGGAAAATAAGTTACAATTGATTGTGTTTCAGTGCAAATGAGGTTTGCAACCTGCTAATTGCATTTCACGCACACAGCTGAGCTGACATGAGACGTGGGACACCTCCTGAAAGAAGGCTCTCCTTAGGAAATGTAGCATGCCCCCCCAGTCCCCCCCCACCCCCCAAAAAAAATTTGTTTAATATAATATTTAAAATGCAATTAAAGCAACATGCTAATGATGCCCTCACTTCTCAGGACTGACTGGTGACATCTTCTTCTAGGATTTGCTCCCAAAAGGGCAAATTAAGAAATGCTTGGCAGGGCGAGACACCACTTAGCCTGGAAGTGCTTAGGAACTGATTCGCTTTGGAGAGAGTGCTTTAGGACATTCATCATCGGAGCCTGTGCAGAGGAGGGCAAGGAAGCTGTGAAGGGCCTGGAGAATAAATCTTATGAAGAGCAACTGAAGGAGCTGGGGATGGTTTGTTTGGAAAAGAGGAGGCTGAGGGGAGAGCTCATTGCTCTCTACAACTATCTGAAAGGAGGCTGTGGAGAGGCTGCTGCTGGTCTCTTCTCACAGGTAATTAGTGATAGGTTGGACTTGATGATCTTGAAGGTCTTTTCCAGCCTGGTTAATTCTATTCTATTCTATTCTATTCTATTCTATTCTATTCTATTCTATTCTATTCTATTCTATTCTATTCTATTCTATTCTATTCTATTCCTATTTCTTTTCTATTCCTTATTCTATTCCTTATTCTATTCTATTCCTATTTCTTTTCTATTCCCTATTCTATTCTAATTCTATTCTATTCTATTCTATTCTATTCTATTCTATTCTATTCTATTCTATTCTATTCTATTCTATTCTATTCTATTCTATTCTACATTGCTCATTGCCAGCCCTTGCTTGAGACAGAGTGCAAGGCAGATGGGCTCACAGCCTGATCCTTTTTGTATCTGCCACCTAATCAGCTCTGGATGAAAGCAGAGTGGCCTCAAGCTGTGACTGGGTAGGTTTAGACTGGACTTTAGGGAAAAAAATTCACAGCAAGAGTGGCCAGGCATTGGAATGTGCTGCCCAGGGAGGTGGTTGAGTCACCAACCCTGGATGTCCTTAAAGATGGTTTGGATGTGGTGCTTGGGGATATGGTTTAGGGGTGAACCTTGTAGAGCAGGGTCAATGGTTGGACATGGTGGGTCCTGAGGGTCTTCTCCAACCTGAATGCTCTTGTGATTCTGTGATTTCTGTGATCACTTCAATACCTTTTTGGGCCCACTCCAACAGTGGTCCTTGTGGCTTAATTAATGATTAAAGCCAAGAGAGGGGCAGAGTAATCTCTGACAGTCCATGCAGTGAACTGTACACCAGAATCAGTTCATCTTCACTCTTCAAAGAAACATGGAGGCAGGAAAGAAAGATTCAAGAGGCCAGTTGGTGATTTCAGCTGCATTTTAGGAAGCACTGGCAGAGACAGCATTTCTTGGTGGAAGTGCAGAACACCACCAGGCTTGGTGCCTCTCTGCCCAGTCTTTCCCTCTCTGGTGAGCTGTGTTCACACACAGAAAAGCCCAGGCTGCACGCAGTGGATTTGGGATATCTGCAGCCACTTGTTGACCACATAGCCGGGAGCACGTTGGCTCAAAGCCTTCTCTCTCCCTCCCAGTTCTCCCCAGCAGCTGTGAGCCTTCACAGGCAGGCAGCTCCACTTCCTCCTGTCATGTGGTTGATTTTTTTTTTTTTTTAAAGCTTTTGCAAAATATCTTTCATTACATTCTCTTTAATGTGTAATTATGGTCGGGAAAGGGATATGGCACAGCTAGCTCCTGGATGTGTGGTGTACTGAAATTGCTGAGCTGCCCCAGATAGTTGTAACACCTGTGAGCAGGCTTTGATTGAGCACTTGGATGAACAAAGGAGAGAAGCCAAACATCAGATTCCCTGCAGGTGTGGAAGGCAGAGGTACCTTGGCTATCAGCAGCATGTGGTTCCATGGTGTAATTTCTGCAGGTGAAAATCTGATTTTAAAGGTTTCTGAACTCCCTGATGGCCCTTTTCCTGTCCCCATTGTTTGTGTCTTTCTCCATCTGAACACGGTTTATGTGGTTGGACTTTGGGTCCCATTTAAATCAGAAGGGCAACACTGTTCAGATTCAACTGGAACTGTGAAGTTCAAGATGGTACTTCATGGCCTTTTGGAAGGAAAGCTTAGACTGAAGAGGCTCTGCCCTTCATCTGTGATCAAATCTGGTAAGTCAAGCAGGCTGCATCCAGCTGGCTGCATGGGTGTCTCCACATACCTAAGGTGTTTTAACTGTCTTGTCCCATTCTGTTCTGGTTTGGCTTCACTTGGAAGACAAAATGCCATGTAAGAGCAGAGAGCAGTCAGCTTTTGTTTTTCACCTTCCCCTGATAAACTTCTCCAAGTAGCTCTATGTTGAGTGCAAATGCTGTTCCTTCCAGCAGACCTGCCCAGGTAGAGCTGCACGCTATGAGGCAAAGATAAATGAGCTGCGAGTCCTCTGCACACCAACTCCTCTTCATCTGCAGAGGTTACTGAGACAAAAAGCAAGGAGGTGTTTGTTCCTAGTAGCTATATGTGCACTGCAGAAATCCATCTGCTAACCAGAGGACCACCCACAGATCATTGTTTTGGACACTTGAACCGTAATTTTCTTTTATAGATGTCCTGCAGTACAGACTCCACCAGGGTTCTGGTCTCTGGCACATGCCTCTGTATTGAGCACACTGACAGCACCCTAATGACTTGCATGGCTCAGCCATCAAGGAAATATTTTGGGGGTTTTTAAAGGAGAAGCCCTGAATTGTTTATGGAAAGCTCCTTGGATCTTCTTTTCCAGGAATGTGTTATTTATTGTGGTGGTACCACAAAGGAGTAGGGAAGGAGCATGCCCCAAGGACGAGAGGCTGAGCTCCCTGTGGTGTTTGCTGTCGTAATCAAGCGCAGGGGTCTGGTTCTGATCTTCCTCCTGTTGGTGTAAATCATGAGCAGTGTGGGCTGTGGACACATGTTCTCTTCTTGCTTAAGTGGTGCCTGTGCAATAGATGGCTGCTTTTTGTTGCTTTCTTGCTGCAGCTTCTCACCTTGCCAGCCACAGAGCAGTGTCCCAGTGCCCTGCTCCTGGCTGGGTGCTGTGGGCTGCTGTTCCCTTCTGCAGCCCTTCAGCACCCATTTCCCCCTAGAGGTGCACAGAGAAGGGAGCCAGGAACACCTACCTGTGAACACATGTTCATTTTGCCAAGCCAGGTGTGGAGGTGCACTTTGAACTGGAGACTTGGGGCTCAAGCCTTTAAGCTTTGGAAATCTGTCTCATAACCTAGCAATCCACTTGCTGTGTCCATCAATGAATCATTCCATTGATGAACCACATCTCTGGGCAACTGTTCCAGCCAGCTTTCACCCCTTGCTTTGCTGCCTTCTTGTTCTCATCTTGGCTTGCAGATGGATTGGTTCTTCATCCCAAAGTAAAAAGGGCAGGCTCCCTGCACCATCTGTCAGCAAAATGTGCTGGCTGGTTGTAGTCACCTCCTGGGAGAGGCAGATTGGTCTCAGGAAGGGAAGTAGTTGTGGTAGGACTGACTTGAAGAAGGCAAGGCCATCCTTTACTTGCTCTGTGACATGAGACACCTCCCCTTTTTCTCAGACTGGAATACAGACCCTTGTGTTGAAGGTGGTCTGTGATTGTGGATCTCTGCTGCAGGCAGGAGGGTGCTTTAACACATCTTTAGTATTGCTCATTCTTTCTAAGGCTTCTAGGCAAGGTATCTGAAGAGTGTCCAGCACCCAGTGGGTGTGAAATGAGAATGTGGAGTAACAGAAACATTCAGTGGTAAATATGTGAGGGAGGGGCAACCTCAGCCCTTATTCTTGTCTGCCTGAAACAGGTGGGGGTGTTCCCTATTGGAATTCTATCCACTAAGCCCAGGTAGGCCTTTCAGCCCTGCTGGCAGGAGGCTCTTAGGCAGCAGATGGCTCTTTTAGTCATGAGCTCCCTGGTATTGCTGTTACAATGCAATACTGGATGTTAGGAAGAAGCTCTTCCCAGAAAGAGAGATTGGCCCTTGGAATGTGCTGCCCAGAGAGGTGGTGGAGTCACCATCACTGGAGGTGTTTAGGAAGAGCCTGGATGGGGTGCTTGGTGCCATGGTTTAGTTGATTAGATGGTGTTGGATGATAGGTTGGACTTGATGATCTCAAAGGTCTTTTCCAACCTGGTTAATTCTATCCTATTCTATTGCAGGGCTCTTGCATTGCAGAGAGACAGGGTGGAGAGGGGAGGTGGTGTCCTCTGACAGGTGTGTCCCCAAATATGCACAGGAAAGAGGGTGACAAATGAAGCTGCTGCCTGGGACAGAAATTCCAGCAGGGTGGGACCCTGCTCTATGGCAGCTCTCCTGAACACCTCCCTGCAGCTGGAGGGTGAGCAGCTTGTGAGCAGCTGTGCTGGCACTGGTGTCCCAGCAAAGGAGGCAGCAGCGGCAGCACCCCAGGGATGTGCTTACTGGGTTTGCTCAGTGGAATGAGCAGGAGGCCACAGTCAAGGGAAAGAGCAGGTCTGTGTGCTGGGGAGGAAAATGGGGCAAAGCAAGAGTGTGTGCAAAGTGGTATTGCTCTCCCCAGAGCACCTTCTGGGGCCAGAAGTTGAATTCCAGCCTCAGAAGCACTGCTGAGGCCACAAACTGGCCACTTGCTTCCTTCCACTGGGCTCTGGCTGCCCGTGCCACGAATGGTCATTATTTCTGCATTACATTTCCATTAAGGGAGCTGCAAGGAACTTCAGCTGAGGGGTCTAGCTTGTTTCTGATCCAGGGACAGGATTTTAGCAGGACAGACAGAAACATTAGCAATGCCTTGCAGTTTATGGGGTGAATTGGAGCTTGTAGGAAATCCCATTACTCTGCCAGCACGTGCATTCATGAGGACTAAGGGCAGCTAGACAGATGTTGGGGTGGGAGAGGTCACCTCATAATGTCCATCACAGGGCATCCTTCTTCACTGTAGCTCTAATTCTGCCTGAAGATGAGGCTTTAATTAAGCTGTGACAGTGCAGAGTCATGGAGATTAAAGGGCATTTGACTTTTTTCCCCCCTCACCTCCTGTGGTATTTTGTTTTTAAAATGTCATTGCTAAGCAGTTTAGGGCCCTGGGTTTTTGTCACTACATTATTTTTATTCTATGCCACTGTCACCTCATTGATTTCTGGATGCAAGGCTGGAGGGTCCAATGCAGCATGGAAATTCTGAGGTTGGCTTTGAAATGGAATCTGGGACTCAGCTCATTTGTCGTCTTGGGGTGTTTCCAGGCTGTGGTCACACTGTGTGTGTTCCTGTATGCAGAGAATGAAAATTCTGCCAGTTTGAGGTTTCTTCCTGGACTAATGACAAAGATCACTGCTGAGCCCGTGGTCCCATGGCTCATCTAATGTCAGGTGCCTTCAGGATTAGTCAGGCCAGATGTGGGCTGTTAGGAAAAATGACTATTTTCAGGAATATTACTCTAAAAACTCTTGTGTGGGGGGAAAAAAAAAGAAAGCTGCTTCTGGCATCTCCAGTAGAAAACACAGAAAAATAAGAACAATTCTTTTGAAACCATGGGTTTGGTTCTGATTGGGTTTGTCTCCTTCCTGTCCTGCTATCTTGTTCCTCTGCTTTCATGTGTTTTTGCACTGCAGGGGGGAGGGAAGGCAGAGGAGAGGGTAGAGCATGGGGTAAAAGCTACACACTGTAATTCTGGAATTGGAGACTTTGATTGGTTTTTTGGTTTTAAGTCAAACATGTTAGAAAATGGCTTTCTCAGAAAGGTTTAGAAAGTTGCCAGCCACCTTGAAAGGCCTGCTTGGGAAGTTGACAGCACAGCATCACTGGAGTGTGCTGGATTGGTATGTCCAAACCATCACTAAGTGTTGTGCGGAGGACTGTGTGTCATGGGAAGTTGAGATGCCTCCTGTGGAGAAGCTTGGCCAGGCAGGGATCATCCAGACTTCATGAACATGGCTTGGGGTTGCTTTTTTCCCCTCTGCCTCCAGCCCAGGGGCTGAGGCACATTCCACATCCTGGGAAGCACATTGCTTTCCAGACTGCCAGTCTTACACTGCTCCCAGCTGTGTTGCCCTCCCTCCAGCAAGGGACTGCATTATTTCTATTCTTATTCACTGCAAAGACCTCCTGCAACTGAAAGGCAAGAAAGCAAAGTCAAACTTCACTGTCTGCTTTGTGATGTGCATGAGAGCAGACCATGGGGATCTCCCATCCAAGTCAGGAAGGTGTCTCTCCATGGCCCAAACAGTGTTGGCCTGCTGGGACAGTGGAATTCACCAAACCAGGACCAGTAAAGTGAAAAGGAAAGGAAACCTGTTGGTTTGACACAGTACTTTGTGGATTCAAACCATGTGCATGCCATGTGTCCCTGCACTGCCTCTGAGTGCATCCCTCCAAGCTCTGCTGCACAGGGAGTGAGGTGCAGGCTCTGTACATTTGCTTCTGCCCTGGTTTGTGTGCTTGTCTGCGAGGCTGTGGCTGTGTGCACTGTAACTACATGGTGTAAGTACATGGCTCCCTATGGCTCTGGTGGGTAGATGGGAATGTCCAATTTGTGTGGCTGGGAGGACATAAAAATGCATGCAGAGAATTCTGATAGTTCCTTGGTTCAGCTTGATCCTGGCTTCAACTTCTGGGCTTGGCTTGGGAGATTGTTCTTCACAGTATGTAAAGAAGAAAAAGATGTGGTGGCTAGTTTGTCTGTGTCTGAAGCTCAAGCAAAACCAAAATGTTCCTCCTCTCCAGTTCTTTCTCCTCTTCACTGGGCAGAGTTTTAAAGCAGCAGATGATTTGGCTTCTGTAGGTGATATTCTGACCTATCGCTGTGTTTTCTCTGGGGAGGCACCAAGAGGACCATCACCACCGCAGGGACACTGCCAATATAAAGCCTGATCTGTAGCTTCTGCGTGGTCAGGCAGCTTTTTTAGCTTTTTTTAAGCAGAGGAGCAATGTCACAGGTGCCTTGTGAAACTGATGTCTTGTTGGGCAAAAATGCAAGCTGCTGTTCCCCCACCGCCTGGGCAGCAGGAGCTGCTGTCTGGAGCTATCTGATGAGAGGATGGAAGAAGAGAAAGGCTCTGAATTCAATTCAAAGTGTCAATAGCTAACTTTGTAACAAATGAAACATTTTTCAATTACTGGTAACCTGAAACAAAAGAGTGGGAAATAGAAATGGGAATCTCTTTAGGTAGCCTGAAGGCCATTTCCAAGAGGCACTGCGCGGTAACCGAGCGGCGAAAATTTTTGCCTCACTCTTTTCCCCTGGGCCCATAATAGCATAAAATAAAAAGATTTTAGATAAGATTTCATTCAGTGAATCAATTGCAAAACCACACCGAGCCTTAGTGGGCATTCAGTCCTCAATCTAATGGAAACTTTTACGAGGATGTCAATGCTAAGTTGATTCCTATAGCGGAAAGCACATACACAGGATCGGATTACAGATGGAAACCTTTTGCTTTCTAAGAGACTCTGTTAACCCTTAAAGCACTGAACATGCAAAGGGTCGGTGAAAAGTTGGCTGCTGCACTGGATGATGGTTTCTATCTGATTGCTTCTCCTCCCACCAGTTCCTTTTCCAATCTCCTCCTCTGCACAGAATACTCTGCACTGGTGGTAACAACTACCTGAAGGGAGGTTGTAGCCAGGAGGGAGTTGGTCTCTTCTCTCAAGCAACCAGCACCAGAACAAGAGGACACAGTCTCAAGCTGTGCCAGGGGAAGTTTAGGCTGGAGGTGAGGAGAATGTTCTTCCTAGAGAGAGTTGTTAGCCATTGGAATGTGCTGCACAGGGAGGTGGTGGAGTCACCATCCCTGGGGATTGGACGTAGCACTTGGTGCCATGGTTTAGTCATGAGGTCTGTGGTGACAGGTTGGACTTGATCATCGTTGAGGTCTCTTCCAACCTTGGTGATTCTGTAATTAGCAGGCACACAGAAGCATGCAGCCAGTGGAGGTCACAAGCTGGTTACATTAATTGCAGGATGTGTCTGCCTAATGGATTTGAACCTTAAAGAGGTATCATGTCTTGGAAATGGAAAGCAAGGAATAAAGTCCTTGTTAGACCTTCTGCCAGGGAGGCCTCAATGGCTGGGGAATTTGTAATGCAGGAACAGGACCAGCGGAAGTCAGAGGGGGAAAGAAGAGTCAGAGCATTACTTCCCAAAATGATTGCCAAAGCACTACAGGGCTCTCTGGGCTTCCCAGGGGCCAAGAGACAGTGTTGGTACCCTGAGCACAGCATCTTGCAGTGCTTTAGTGGCAGAATGGGGTGCATCCTCCAGATTCTCCCCTCCATGGTATCTGAGCAGCAGGAAAGCTTTACAGCAGTTTTTGGAGCAATATGCTTGGAGCTGGGATGTGCAGGTTTGGAGTGCTTCTATTGAAGCCCATAGGCAGCTCTTCTTAATTCATGTTGAAATGGTTATTTGATTGACAGCACAGAAGCCCTTTGCCTGCTGAAATCCCAAACCATGTGACTCTGCTCAGGAGCTGAATTTTCTGAGCAGCTCATGAGTGAGTACATGTGGAGGTGGATGTGTATAGGCTTGCAAGAGGCAGTGGAGTCTGCAGGGTGTATTTGCTGTGCTGCTGAGGAGCAGCAGAAGAGGCAGGCGAGGTTTTACATCCACATTTGAGCACTATCTGTTTGCTTCTGTTGGGTCTTAGTGCTGCCTAATTCCACCCCCTCCTACCACTGCACTGCCTTACTTTCTCCCAGGACTGTGCAGAACATGCACATGTGCCACTGTCCCCAGCTCTACTTACTCCTAAATGAAAAAGCAAAAAGGTGTGGCTGGTCATGAGTAAACTCCTCTCCATTCCCACTTGTGGTCAGGTCTAACTTAATTCCATAGCAGTAACTCCCCAGATTGATGGAGGAGTACAGCAGAAGAAAGGCCATGGCAGAAGTGTTTATGAACCAAACTCTGAAGTGAAACCCTAGAGATGGAAACCCAACCACAAGCTTCAGATCTGGATCCAGATTTCCAATGCCCCAAAGTTTCAGTGGGTTGAGATCCAGGCTGTTGTTCTGGGCCTGTGAGAGCCTAGTGCAAAGCCAAGCCCAGTGTCTGCTCCACACTCCTGACAGCAGCTCCTCACTGCTCTGCTGAGCCTGCAGATAACGACCAAGCACAATGTGTCCTGGACAGCCTGGCTGGGCTCTGGGGGAGAGTTTATGCCCCTGGAAGAGCTGAAAAGAGGGTCTGAGCCAGGATGCTGGGTGAGCATGTGTGCCTGTGAGTGTGCTTGGGGAATTCTGGCTGCTGCTTCTTGCAATGAAAGGCAAGAAGAATACAGGGTCAGAACTCTTTGATTCTGATTCTGTTTGTGTTTAAGCTGTGGACATTTGAGACATGTGGGAATGTCAAAAATGCCTTGTGCAAGCCAAAAGTTCTCACTTAGCCCTTGCATATTTTGAAAGAATTTTATCTTTGTCCCCCAAGTCCAACCTTGGTCTCTGATGCTGGGCAGTGAAATCTCTTGGGGGGTTTGTCCTTGCAGATAACTCTTGGTGCTAAGGAATTCCTCTGGTTACCAGTCAAAGACAAAGATCTCCAAGGACAGAAGCAGGAGAGAAAGAGGCCACTGAGCAGGAGGGTGCTGCTCAGGCTGGGGGACGCTGGCAAACAACGCTGCTTTGTCCCTGAAGGAAGATGATGGATCAGACTCCTGCTGTTGCCTTGTGATTTCCCAAACCAACAGACACCCTGAGAGCTTGTGGATAACATATTTGTGCTAAAAATAGGACAAACCAAAATGCAGCTCTAGGGTTGGCTTTGTCCTCACCACTGACTGCCCTGAAGAGGAAGGGAGGCTCATGGGGAAGTTGGTTGGCTTCCATGGGGACTTGTCTAGATCATCTTTCCCAGCTCTGCATTTCTTTACCTGGACCATCTGCATCATGCATTTCAGGTCAGCTTGTGCTCCTGTGCTTGCAATGAATGTAAACCAATCTTCAGTGTATCATGTGTCTAAGAATCTCTTTTCTTGTTGTACAAAATGACTTGAGATTCCTGTTGGGCCACTCATCCAGCTTTATCTGGGTCAACTTATATGGCCCAGCTTTGTTGTTTAAAGCTTGAACAGTTCAAACACTGCTGTCCTGCCTTGGGTGTGCCAGCAGCATCAAAGTCTCTGTCAACACTCAATAAATAAGAGAGCACGCAGGCTGTAACTTCTGATGGGGAATGCTGGCAGCATCCTGTGATAGGCTTTTTGGGCAGTGCTGAAGCCTGTTGCCATTGTACACAGGGAGGGAATATCCTGCAGCTAGCAGCAGCTATATTTAGCAGATGGACAACTGCAGCAGGCGATGGGGAGTGCTGAGGTGGTGGTAACTGATACCCCGAAATGGGGGTCAGTAATTTGACCTTTCTGCTTGGCAGCCAAGCAGCTGAGCCTTGTTGTTGTCTTCTTGGACAAATTACAAGAGCAGAAGAGCTGCTGCCTGGTCAGAAAAGGCTCTAATCAAATTGCTATAAATTACTGAAAGACGTATTTATGACAAATTTGGGGAAGTTTGTCTCATGCTAGGCAGACTTGAGAGCTTGTGCTGAAGGAGCAGCCACAGCTGCATTTTCCCCCACAACGTTGAAAATAAGCACAATTGTTGGCAAAATTGACTTTAAAAATAGACATTTCAAGCCAGTCTGGTCTCCCAAATGTTCTTTGGCTATTCTTTGTAATACCATGGGGAAAAAAAATACCTATTTTAATCAAAATATGTATGAGGGAGTGACACTGCTCAGCTTTAAATGGAAGGACTGGATGTGTTGATTGCACTCAGCCTCTCAAACTAAACAGCAGAGTGAGTCTTAGAGGCAATAATTGTTAATAGCAAAGCATCCTTCTAATGTGGTCCCATCCCAGAAGTGTTCTTCAGGTGATTGGAAATATCCTTGGGCCCACAACAGATACAGAGAGAGAGCAGTAAAATATCCTTGGCAAGCATCTTGCTGGGGATAGGCTGTGGCTGCGCAGCCTGGGGACTACCAGAGCCACAGCTCTTGCTAGCAAAGCCAAAATGGGAGACCAGTCCCCAAGAGCTTGTGCCCAGTACAGTCCACTCACCACTTGGGTGGCAGGTTTGTTCACTGTGCTTGCAAAGTAAAGGCAGGGATGTGGCTGAAGTCATTATTTAGCTCTTGTGTGCATCAGGGTACCTCCATGGCTGCAGTTTGCATCATGTAACTTCGAGAGCATTGCAGAAGACCTGGTTTTGAGGGCAAGAGGTCATCATGCTTAGCTGTTCCATCCTGCACCATTCCCAGCCTTTAACAAACATGCTAATATTAAAGAAATCATCACTCTTTGGGGAAAACTATGGGTGACAGGTGTGCAAGGATCAGGTGGAGGTTCTCAGAAGCATCATCATCTCCCCTTGCATTGCATGCCTAGCACACTGACTTCTCACACACAGCTGCTGGGTTTATTTATTGGCCCTGTCTCTTATGCTTTGAGGGAACTTCAGCTCTAATTTCTTGCAGGGCTCCTTGTGCTGCAGCTAATGCCACTTCCCTGCCATTAATTGCCTGGTTCATGAGCCCTACACGAGTGTCCCTTTGTTGAGCTGCCAAGCTCTGGAGGATGTAACGCATCGAGCTTGTTTTCTTTTCCTACCCTCCTGGCCCTGAGCCACAGAAATGCCATCACCTCATCACCTGCAGCTCTCCCTTCTAATATCTCTCATTTCAAATTAAAACTGGCATTCTGTTCTCTGGCATGGCAAGAATTTTGCAGCACTAGCACTTTAAAGAGGTGGCTTTGAAGGTGCCAGGCAAGGACCCGTCTCCAGATGTCTGTCTTCTCTTTGGTTCCTCTCTGCTGCGTGTGCACAGGTGGACAAACTGAGTCCCTGTGGATTTTTTCAGGGGATAATACTGGGATAAGAGAAACTCTATAGGGCAGTGGACTGAACTGGCTAACCCCCTGTATGCTGCACTGGTTAGGCCACACCTTGAGTACCTTGTCCAGTTCTGGGCCCCTCAGTTTAGGAAAGATGTTGACTTGCTGGAAGGTGTCCAGAGAAGGGCAATGAAGTTGGTGAGGGGTTTGAAACACAAACCCTATGAAGAGAGGCTGAGGGAGCTGGGGTTGTTTAGGCTGGAGAAGAGGAGGCTCAGGGGTGACCTTATTGCTCTCTACAACTAACTGAAGGGTGGCTGTAGACAGGCAGAGGTTGGTCTCTTCTCCCAGGTAACCAGTACCAGAACAAGAGGACACAGTCTCAAGCTGCACCAGGGGAGGTTTAGGCTGGATGTTAGGAAGAAGTTCTACACAGAGAGAGTGATTGCCCATTGGAATGGGCTGCCTGGGGAGGTGGTAGAGTCACCATCATTGGAGGTGTTCAGGAAGAGACTTGATGGGGTGCTTGGTGCCATGGGTTAGTTCTTTAGGTGGGTTGGATTGGTTGATAGGTTGGACATGACGATCTTGAGGGTCTCTTCCAGTCCTATTCTACTCTACTCTACTCTACTCTACTCTATTCTAACCTGCACAGTGACTAGCTCCAGGAGTGAGAAACAAGTGACATCTGCTGTACAATTTCAGCATGTCCTCAGCAGGGGCTGACTAAGAGAGCTTCAGGATGTTTTTTCCCTCCTTGAGGGGCTGATGTGAGCCTGGTGTGGTGAGAGTTGGTGCCACAGCTCAGCGCTCCTCTTGCAAATGCACGCTGGCTGCTTCTGAGCATTTTACCTTCCTCCTTGGTAATCCAAGGAGAAGATTTGCAGTGAACAAGAGCAGGCTGCTGATGGCAGAGTTGTGTTGTTGAGTTATTGGCGCAGAGATCCAGGACTGGGTTAGACTGAACTTGGGTTTGGAAAGCTTCTTCCGTACCATGCTGGGCAGGTATATGTTTGGATCCCCTTCTTGTTTATGTATTTTTCTTGGCCTCTGCAGCTGTGTCTGCATTGTGATTTAAAAAAAAAAAAAAAAGACAGAAAAAAGGCATTTAATTAACATACAAAAATAAAATTAAAAAGTGCAATAGTTATTGTAAAAATAAAACTGCACCAAACCACTCAGGCAAACAGCACCCCGGGGACTTGGTAAGCTTGGAGGAGCTGGAAAAATACAACTACAACTCTAACAACTTGTCCCAAGAGGGGTACAACAAGCTAGGAAAATAAACCCCACCATCTACTGCAGCCAGCAACCACCCTGAGGGGGCACCAAGGCAAGGGGAAAGAAAGTGCACATCCAAAGCTGAAGCAAGAAAAGGGCTTCTCCCCCTTCTCCCCCTCTCCCCCCCTCCCCCAGCCCAATATTTGCACCCAAGGCTGGGAGTGTGACCAGCTAGCAACTGGATTGCCTGGGGCTGCAGTGTTAGGAGATGCAGAGGTAGACTTAATAATAATAATAATAATCCAGGTTGGAAGAGACCTTCAAGATCATCGCGTCCAACCCATCAACCAATCCAACCCACCTAAACAACTAACCCATGGCACCAAGCACCCCATCAAGTCTCCTCCTGAACACCTCCAATGACAGTGACTCCACCACCTCCCCAGGCAGCCCATTCCAATGGGCAATCACTCTCTCTGTATAGAACTTCTTCCTAAGCCATGAAGCACATCCCACTTGGGAGCCGGCTGCCTACGTCAGAGCTGGGCTGTCCCTGGTTCAGTGTCCTGGCTCTAATTCGTTGCTCTTCTTTCAGCTGGCCCCTTGGCTGCAGTGTTGAGGAGCACTGCTGCAGTGGCACAGCCCTTGCAAGCACAGAAATGTTGTGCCCCAAATTCTTGCAGTCTTCCAACAAATCTCTGCTGGCAGGCAGCAGCAGCAGCAGCATCTGACAGTGCTTTAAGAGCTGTGTGACACCAGAAGGCTGCCGAACAGCCGTGGTGTTGAACCCACACTGCAGCATCTCCCCCAGGTACCTGAGGGCAGCAAAAGGAGCCCAGGTCAGGGGCTCTGAGCCCCTCTCAAACCAGAGCTCACAGCACTTGCACCCAGGCAGTGCTTTGCTCTCTGCAGTCTTGTGTTTTCACCAGCTTTATTTGCAACCAGTTCTTTCCTGTCTTGCTAGTAGGTGGGATTAAAATGCTTGAATTAGCAATGAGTATGAGACAGGAAAAGGCAGGGTCAGGGAGATGGGCTTGGCAATTAGTCTTGCATGCTGTGAGGCTGAGGATTGTCATTATCTCTCAAAAGCCCTGCCTTATCTTGAGCCCTTTGAAAGCCCTCTTCTTCCTGGGCCTCCCTGTCCTGCATGTTTTGTTGGCCAAAGGTTCCTGGTACTTCCCAGGGGACCATAGCTCTGCTGAACAGGGGAGCTGGAGGCCCTGGGTATGGGTCATGAGGAGCTCCATCTGGCAGCGTGTGGGCTGGAAGGGACATGGAGGCAGTTAAGAGATGCTTCAAGTGTAGGCCATGACAAGCTGGAATCCACCAGGCAGCTGAGCTGGGAACCTTTTTTATGTAGGCAGAGCAGAGCTTCAGAGCACTCTGCCCAGAAGTGCTTTTCAGGTAGTCCCTCTGAACCCTTCGCAGCCCCTGAAATCTCACCAGGGCATCTTTGTGAACTGAAGGGTTTAAACCAGCCTGAGACCCAAACACACAAACCCTTCTAAATTGCTATAGCCACATTTTCACTCCCTTTAAAAAAAAATAAGAAGGGAGAAAAAAAACCCCAACAACCAAGTGTAAATTCCTCATGTCCAGCCACTTTTTATAGATCCCTCCAGTGCTTTTGTGAGTTGCAAGGTCCTTGGGCCCCAGCCACAAATACCAGGTTTGCAGCAACTGAATTATTTTCGTGATTAAAGACAGTAAAGGGTTTACAGGCTTTCCCCCCAACCCCACTCTCATGGTTGCAGTTGTCCTGAGCTCTGTTGTATTTTACAGAAAATGAGATGGGAATTCGTGCCAAAGCAAAAGGTTCATTTCAAAACCACAGTGGAATTGTGAATAGAGTGGCATGAGATTAGGCTTTGTTTTTCTGCTGGCAGCTCTGGAAGCAGAGTCCCTGCCTTCTGTGCTCAGAAACTCACCTAAATATGATCAATGACAAATCACCTCTCCTTCTGCTGGGGGAATTAGGATTAACTTGTCTTTCCCCTACAGAAAGCGGGGGGGAACCTGTCTGTGCCCAACCCTCTTCCCTCCACCATGTGCACTGGAAATTCTGTTGTGTTTTGCTCTCTCACCACAGTTCCCTGAACGGACCTTGTGCTATTGGTTTGTTTTTACAACCTTTTCTGCAGGCTGGGATGGCTTTATGAAAAGGCTCAAGGCGGCACCTGAGTGATGGCTAAGTACAGAACTGGGTGAAGCAGCCTTAATAGAATAGAATAGAATAGACCAGACCAGGTTGGAAGAGACCTTCAAGATCATCATGTCCAACCCATCATCCAACACCATCTAATCAACTAAACCATGGCACCAAGGACCCCATCAAGTCTCCTCCTAAACACCTCCAACGATGGTGACTCCACCACCTCCTTGGTCAGCCCATTCCAATGGCCAACCACTCTCTCTATGAAGAATTTCTTCCTAACATCCAGTCTACACCTCCCCTGGCACAATTTGAGACTGTGTCCTCTTGTTCTGGTGCTGGCTGCCTTAATGAAGTAAGAACCATCTTGGAGTGCTGACCAAAACAAATCAGTGATTTAATGTGATAAAACCATTTGCTGGTTAATGTTGTCCCTGTTGGTATTTATTTCTGCAGCCTTGGGCATTTCCTGGTGCTGGGCCAGGCTGGAAGCTCATGTAGCAGGTGCTGGAAAGCTTGTGTAGAAATAGCCAAAGCCTTGTGGTCCCTTGGGGCTTGACATCACCCTGCAGGGAGTGAGCTGGTGCTGGGAAGCTCTGGAAAAGCATCCGTCAGACATCGCCGCATCCTTTCCAGACAGGTGTTACATTTGGCCTCCCTACTATGTGCTACTAGAGAGCAGAGATTTATGAGCCAGCCCCATGATAGATGGCATTTGATCCTAGTCCTGATGGCTTGCAAGATCTTGGATCTTGAACTGTTTCTGATCCCTTGGCCTAGCAATGCTGCTCTGGCACGGCTCCAGGGCAGAATTTAGCAAGTCCTGCAGCTCAGGCCAGTAAAGCTTTTTTTAACTACTGACAAATGTGATCTTCCTTTGCTCCTTACCCTTGATTTGCCTCCATTTATTTTCCTGTCACTGAAATCCCTCATTACTCCCAGTTCAAGCTGTTCATGAACCTTGCTGAATTTCTGCAGCCATTCCTTTTCTTTTCCTTTTCTTTTTTTTTTTTTTCCTTCCCCCTTCAGGCTGAAACTTTGGTCTGGCCTTATAATTACAGCATTATTAATGTATTTTTATCATTGTTAATTATTTTTACATGCTGAAATTGATTCAATATGCCTGGAGCTGCCATGCTGGAACATGCCTTGATTCTCATCCAAGCTTGGAGCCCTTGTGCACCAAACGTGGAGAGTTCCAATGGCTTTAAATCACTGCAAGCCTCTCTGAGTGATTTAAGTTGTTGGAGCGTATTCAAGTTTTTATAAGCCCTCAAATGTGAACCCTGCTCAGTTTCTGGGTCTGTGCAGTGCAGCAGGATCTAAAATGATTTGAGTGCTCAACATATTTCCTAAGCCCCCGGCCGGCTGGGGAATCATCAGGCTGGTCGGGCAGCGCAGCGTGCAGGGCCCTGTGTGATGGGAACTGTCACATTTTAAAGATGCTTCTAATTCCTTTAAATTGAAACATTCCTACTTTATTTAAGGGACCTGGGGTAGGGCTTTCTGTGTGGCTTGGAGGATCAGCAGTATGATGCTCTTCATCCTTCGGTTGATGGATTGACTTCCACATGAGGTCAGCCTGAAGGCAAGCCATCACCACCTGGTCTCTGGTGACAGCCCAGTGGTGCTGTGCTCTGTGCCAGGACCCCAGATGTTGGGTGAGCAGAGGGCTGGACCTTCTTCTGATTTCCAGATCAGGTCCTGACCCTGATGGTGTCCATGCTGATCCTTGTTTAGCTGTGTCCATGCTCAGGCTATCTGACCGGGGGGCAGCTGGCACATCAGAAGCTCATGGCTTGGACATGCTGGAGCTTTTCAGTTCCATTTTATTTCCAAAGGTCCATGGTCAGGAAAAAGTGGTAAGAACATAAGGGAGAGAATCAGAACAAGTGGATGGCCATGTGGTGGAGGGAAGAGACAAGTGAGAGTGTGAGAAAGCATGGCAGAAAGGCTTCCTCTCATCCTGACTCTCAGAGTTACTTAAATGCTGCACTGAACTTTCCTAGGACCCTTCTATTAGAGCCACTGAGTGCAGAGGCCTGAGATGCTTGATGGATCTTGAATAGCACCCTGAATTCTTTAAGCTGCAGCCCCTGTGTCCAGCATGATCTCTGTTGCCCCCATCCACTGCAGAACACAGCCCATGGAGAGCTGCAGGCTCAGCAAGTAAAAATGCAAAATCTCCTCAAAGCTAAAAATGGTCTTAGAGCAGAGGTATTGCTGCAGAGCAATGCCAGTCACAGCTCTGGAATGCTGACTTCAGGGCTGGCTGGGCTGAAGACAGCAGAAAATCCACTGTCCTGCAAAATATTTGCTCATTTCAGGTTTTATGGACAAGTGCATGACATCTCCACTGCAGTCCCTTGCCCTTGCAGTCAGTGCACGAGCTCCTGCTTCACAAGCGCAGCTGCTGAGCACATTGCTGTAGCTTGGAGCTGTGCCCTGATGAATTGTTTCATTTGGTTTGATATCATTAGGTTTGTGTTGTGTGCATGGGAACCTGTGCAGTAAAACACCTAAGGTTTGGACCCACAACACTAATTCCTGCTGCTCCTACTCAGTAAATAATGGCAGCCTTGAGACCCATGAGCACCGAGGACCCTAGAAAATTCAGGTGCAATTTTGGTTCTGTGCCTGCACGGATTGAGTAGTCTCAGTTTATTAAAAAGGTGGTTCTTAAATGTCAGTGAGCTGAATGCTGCCCTGAATTACTGAAATGTAAACACAAAGTAACTTTAAATAAAAGAGGGAACCCCCGAGTTCCTCTGAGGAGACCTTACTGTGGCCTCACAGCATCTGAAGAGGGCCACAAGAAAGCTGGCAAAGGTCTTTTAGGATGCCAGGTAGTGATAGGACTGGGGGAAATGGATCCAAGTGAGATGAGGAAAGATTTAGATTAGATGTTAGGAAGACGTTCTTCCCCATGAGGGTGGTGAGACACTGGAACAGGTTACCCAGGGAGGCTGTAGAAGCTTTGTCCCTGGAGGTTTTTGCAGCCAGGCTGGATGTGGCTGTGAGCAACCTGCTGTAGTGTGAAGTGTCCCTACCCATGGCAGGGGGGTTGGACCTGGATGATCCTTGAGATCCCCTCCACCTCTGCCAATTCTGTGATTCTATGAGTTTCCCCATCCATCTGTGAGGGCAGAATTGAATAGCACCCTGAATTCTTTAAGCTGCAGCCCCTAAGTGTGTCCAGCATGATCTCTGTTGCCCCCATCCACTGCAGAACACAGCCCATGGAGAGCTGCAGGCTCAGCAAGTAAAAATGCAAAATCTCCTCAAAGCTAAAAATGGTCTTAGAGCATTTTAGAACATTTTAGAACATTTTTTAGCATTTTAGAACATTTCTTAGACACACTTAGGGGCTGCAGCTTAAAGAATTCAGGGTGCTATTCAATTCTGCCCACAACGCTGCTCCAGAGATAGTTCTGGTCACCATCTTCGTGGCACTGCAAAGCTCAGGCCTGAGCACATTCAAGGAGCAGGTTCTTACACTTTAAACAACATATAATTCTCCTTAAAACCTCTTTTATTAAAAAAGTTTAAAGACTAATATTAAATACATAAACAGCCCTGTTAATTAGATTATATAGCTAATGTACATTGGAACTATGACTTATTGCAGTGTTACCAACCATGAAAGCACATTTTGATCATTCCAGGCTGTAATCCCCACTTAATCCATTCCCAGTCTGTCAATCAGTGGAATACAATCAGGATATTTATGATCACATCAGACCAGAGATCTGGAATAATTTAGCAACTTTGCAGAGCTGAATCCAGAAAAGACAGAGGGGAGAGGGGGTAAAAAATGTTTCCATTGGCAAAATGAACCGTTGCCAGGAAAAACATTATTGTTGACTTGGCCCATGTAATTGAATTTTCTGCTCAGGAGTAACTTACAAACCAGCAGCTAGGAGAAATTATCAGTACTGGGAACTCTCACAATAACAAAGCAGAGGAGTTTTACCTGGCACAGCACTCTCTCAAATCATGGTTTTCTTTTTCTTCCACACCCCCACACCCCCCCCTTTTTTTTTTTTACCATAGTGCTGTGGGTTGTTTTTTTTCTCTCCCAGTTTTTGCCATCATGAAATAATTCAAATCAGTAGAGCAACAGGAAAAAGCATCCCTTTCTTGGGCCCCTTACCTCCTGAGATCCACCACAGTCCCCGCTCCTGTGATCATAAGAACCTCCCAGCAAAAGCCTTGCCTTTGGACAGGGGAGACCTGAATGTTGTTGGGGCTCCCCCTGCCCAGGCAGGGTCCATACTGCTTTGAAGCAGCTGACTCAT
Source organism: Melanerpes formicivorus (assembly GCF_026170545.1). Taxonomy (NCBI): domain Eukaryota; kingdom Metazoa; phylum Chordata; class Aves; order Piciformes; family Picidae; genus Melanerpes; species Melanerpes formicivorus. The sequence goes on along the minus strand of NW_027142371.1, from coordinate 2,499,949 downwards.
GCCTGGCAAATGTGGCAGCAGTGCTGGTGTCCTGTAGGTGTGGGACAGACACCTCTTGTAGCAGGAGAGATGTGGGGATGGTGATATTTGGGGGACTGCAGGGGTTGTCTTGTGGGTTATTGCAGTACCCTCCAGCTTTAAAAACCACTTTCCAGGGAGAGAAGTGAAGAAACAGGAGGTTGGGAAGATGCATCAGAAAGGAGGGAGAGGACCTGGCAAACCAGGTGATGAACCAGCACTGGGCAGCTTGGAGTGGGAGGGAGCTGAAAGAAGCTTTATAGATGGGACATACAGCCTCTCCCCTTGCTTTCCATCCAACCCAGGATAACTCTTCTGTGTCTGGCCATGATCCCAGCTCTCAGTGACAAGGTGTAGTGAATAGCTTCCATTATGGATGCTGCACTCTCTCACTTTCAGAGAGAGAAATCGAGGTAACAGGCTGTGCTGTCACCTGTGCAGCTGTTCACAGTGGGGGGTAACTGTCTTGTCTGTTTAGACACCCACATCTAGCATTTGGTCACCCAAAGCAGCACAGAAGGCCTTGATCTAGCTGTCCTAAGTAAGGTCAAGCAATATTATGAAGACTCTTGCCTGCTAACTGGTGTGCAGCCCCTCTGATCAAGCTCAGGCAGTGGCTTTCCTCTCAAGCCTCCTAAACACGTGCTGCACACTTTGGTATTTGGTTGTGATTTGGACCTTTGCCTGGATGGCAAAGGGATGGACTCCAAAATGTGACTCTTCCACGAGCTTCAATGTTTGGAGCTCTGCTGAGCTTGGAGAGGCCATGATGAGCTCCCCAAGGGCCAGATGGCTTTTTAACAAGCCCTCCCTCTTTCAGCTCAGAAGGCCACTGGGGATCATGCTCACAGGATGAGCTTACTGGGCTTTTGATGTTGACTCCTCCAAGGCATCTTTTCCTTAGTTGCTACTTTATCACCTCTGACTTAGGAAAAATCTCAACAACATTCTCAACACAAGAAGTGGACAAATATTTCTCAGGGTTTCTTTTGGGGTTGTTTTTGGTGGTCATTAAAAGAGAAATACAGACCAGAAAAGGGCAGGATCATCAATAGTCTACAGGATGCCAGGGTTTTGTGATGGCGATTCTATCAACTCCCTTTCCCTGTTCTGGTAGCAATGAAGTCCTTGGAATGGAGCATTGTCAGGGGATTAGTCTTCTGCTTGTAGAAGAAATGCCTTGGCAGGCAGTTAGCAGCATGATGCTGTTATCTTGCTGACAGTTCTCTGTGTTGTTGGCACTGCCTGTGATGCAGCTTCTGTTCAGCCAGGATTTGTTTTCATCCAGGCTTTCCCTTTCATGAGACATTTTCCTCCATGCTCTCACAGGTATTAGAGCAGCTCCCCATTACCATAGAATTATAGAATCAGTGAGGTTGGAAAAGACCTCAGGGACCATCAAGTCCAACCTGTCACCCAAGACCTCATGACTACTAAACCATGGCACCAAGTGCCACATCCGAGCCCCTCTTGAACATCTCCAGGGATGGTGACTCCACCACCACCCTGGGCAGCACATCCCAATGGCTAACAACTCTCTCTGTGAAGAACTTTCTCCTCACCTCCAGCCTAAATTTCCCCTGGCACAGTTTGAGACTGTGTCCTTTTGTTCTGATGCTGGTTGCCTGGGAGAAGAGACCAACCCCTTCCTGGCTACAACCTCCCTTCAGGTAGTTGTAGACAGCAATAAGGTCTCCCCTGAGCATCCTCTCGTCCAGGCTAAGCAACCCCAGCTCCCTCAGCCTCTCCTTGTAGGTCTTGTGCTCGAGGCCTCTCCCCAGCCTCGTTGCCCTTCTCTGGACAATGCAAGGTGAAGCTGAAGTGAGCCTTAAAGAGAGAAGCGGCCACCAGCTCTGGATCATTCGCTGCCCATAGTGCAACAGGGCTGCTTGCTTGAGAGCTGGAATATGTCAGTTGCAGTTTGTTTCCATCAGAGTAATGTGGTAGTTGTACACATGCCACTCTCCCAGGAATGTGAACGCTTCGTTAGCTCTGTCCCTGTCCTGAAAAATCCAATATGGCACAAATAAAGTGCGGTAAATGGCTTCATGGAAAGCAGATGTGAGTGGAAGCCTAGACTCCTACCAAGGCTTTAGGGGACTTCAAAGACTGAAAGAAAGAGCTGAACAAAATATTCAACTGTGCCAAATTTTCACTGTTCTTGATGAAAGAGCAAAAGTGAGGAGGAGGGGAAAAAAAGAACCCAAAAAGCAACCCAACTGGCTCCTTGTTTTAATTTTCTACTAGCCTAGGGCAAGGCTTTTAGAAGGAATAAATTACAAGCAAAGAGGGAGAGAGACTGAATGGAGCAACTGCTGAACAAAGGGCATTCTTGGAAGGGTCTGGGCTTAGAGAACCTAGAAGTTGTCAGCTCAGTTATCAGGAGGCCATCTTCCTCCTCACCGCTTTTGAGCAACGCCACAGCTCTCCATGAGCCGACTACATGCAAATGCTGTCACTGCACAGGGGTGGTGGCTGCATGGAAAGTGTCCTCTGCAGAAGTGTTTTGTAGATCAGCCAAGTGGGGAAGGGTTTGAAAATTGGGCAGCAGATGGGAGTGTGACATAAATGATTGTAACCTTTAAAGTTGCCTTCCAGAAAAAGCCATTTGGGGTGGACTTGGAAATGGTGTAGAATGTGGGTGATGGTAGTCAAGAGGATGAAACACACCAAATCTGAAACCCAGGATAATTCATTCCTGTTGGTTTGGGTATCATGTACTACACAAGGATAAAGAAACCAACAACCCTACCATGCACAAAATCAGAGATCTTTTTTCTTTCTGTCTTTTTCTCAGATACTGTGTGGGAGTAAAGGCTCTGACATAGCAAGAGCTGGTCAGAAAATGGAGGAGAAAAGTAAGAAACTGAGCCACATTGCTTGTGGTGGTTTCATGAAATGATGCTTCAGCTATTTAGGATCTCTTTCATCCCTAATTCCTTCCAAGCTGCCCCACAGACTCCATCCCTGGTGAAGATTTGGCTGGTCCAGCCTCACTGGTGGGAGCTGTGAAGCTTTAACTGTCTTTACTAGCAAGAACCTCTGTTGTAGGTACAGTTTAGGATGCTCAAGTCTGCATTTCCCTCACTCCACGTGGGAGTAAACTGCAGTTGAGTTTTTATCTGTGTGGCCAGGGAGGTGTGATCTGAGCCATGCTATCTGAGCCAAATGCCATTCTCCCCACTTTTCCTTCTGTTTCATACTTCCTTCTCCAGCTCCAAAAAGGGAGATACCTTTAAAGTGCTATTAATCCACTCTTAGTTGCACAATTCAAAGCTTTATCCACATAGGTGCTTATTGTGACTGCATGATAATGAACTAATGGCTTGCAGAAGTTGTTTTGTAGAGGGATACATAGCTGTAAATCAGCTGAGAGACCTCAAGGCACATTTTCCAAGCACGACTGTGTTGCTGTGTCTGAAAAGAATTACGTTTGCTTGAGTCTGGGCCAGACTGCCTAGGGATTCCCCACACTGTAATGAGCTGCTGGTGACTTGCTCAGTGGGTTTGGTCTGACTGTGGGAGGAGGGGGTGGTGGAAGTGGTTAAATTTTGATGGTATTTTTTGGTAGTGGTCAAACAGCACAAGAGGAAAAAGAAAATAAGGCAGCTGAAGTGGGTGAGCAGTGATAAAGGAGAAATAAACCCTGGTGCTTCCCAAGCGCTCAGCTGATTTACCACTGGGTTTTCTGCAGTAGCCCAAATACCAGCCTGTGTTTGTGTGCTGCTGCCTGCTGGAGCCCTCGACCTCAGCCTGCCCTTCTCTCCCTCCGTGCTGACAGTAAGTGAAGAAATGCTGAATTCATTCATCTGCCCCAGCTCCTTTTGAAGTCCACCACTAAAAGCTCTATTGTTTTATTAGCTGTTAATGCGGCACCAGGGAATTTGGCTGCGCACAGCAGAGCTGGGGTGCGGGGGGAGCCCTTCCTGGTGATTTGTCACTCTTCAGAAGTGTGCCACACTCTGCTCTGCAGACACTCTGGCGAGCTGGAGCCAGTGCTCAGGGCTGGAGCTGCTCGGTGTGGGGAGATCCCACTGCCACCAGCTGGGATGCTGGAGCTGGAACAGCTGAGGACACAGGACGGGCAGAGGGCACACACACCTTGGTACCCTCTGCTGGGTGTTCTGCTGGCCAATACTAAACTAACGATCATGGGCTCCTGCAAAGAGCCAGCCATGCTGGATATTGCCTGTAGGGTGTTTGTTGGAGCAGACAAGCTGGGACAGGTTCTCAGACAGGAGGTGGCTATGGGTGGCTAAGAAGGCCAGTGGGATCCTGGGGTGCATTAAGAGGAGTGTGTCCAGCAGGTCCAGGGAGGTTCTCCTCCCCCTCAACTCTGCCCTGGTGAGACCTGGAATATTGTGTCCAGTTTTGGGCTCCCCTGTTCAAGAGGGACAGGGAACTGCTGGAGAGAGTCCAAGGGAGAGCTACCAGGACGATTAAGGGACTGGAGCACTGCCTGGTGAGGAGAGGCTGGGAGCCCTGCAGCCTTTTAGTCTGGAGAAGAGATGACTGAGAGGGAATTTAATTAATGTTTATAAATATCTGAGGGCTGGGGGTCAGGAGGGAGGAGACAGGCTCTGTTCAGTTGCACCCTTTGATAGGACAAGGGGCAATGGGTATAAATTACAGCCCAGGAGGTTCCACCTCAATGTGAGGAGGAACTTCTTTGCTGTGAGGGTAACAGAGCACTGGAACAGGCTGCCCAGAGAGGTTGTGGAGTCTCCTTCTATGGAGACTTTCAAGACCCATCTGGATGTGTTCCTGTGCAACCTGTGCTAGATTCTGTGGTACTGCTCTGGCAGGGAGGTTCAACTTGATCTCAGGAGGTCTCTTCCAACCCCTAACATCCTGTGATCAAGGGTGTGTTGCCTCTGCTCTTCTCTGGGTTAAGAGGGTTTGGTAATGAATGCTTGAATGCAGCTACATCCCTTTGCTGCCCTTCCTCTGATACGTGGCTCATGGAGATGTAAGGTAGTGCCTGCCTCTTGGAGACTCTTCCAGCACCAGAGCTGTTTGGTGCTGGCACCGTGGGCCAGGGACACAGGCTGGTGGCCCTCAGGGGTGACCCAGTGTCTGAACACTGACACAGCTTCTTAACTAAAGCAGACCTGTACCGGGAATGCCGACAGCTACGAGATAAGGCTTGTCTTTCCCCATGCCCCCTGCACAGGCAAGGGGTTAGTGATCCATAGGTAGTGCTGAAGCACTCACTGCCTTCTCCTTTTGGCTTTCAGCTCTTTGTAGCTCACCTCTCTCCCGAGATGGAGGGACCTGTAGGAACTTGCTGGTGTGTAATTTTCCGGACACAGGTACACTTTGCAACTGGGAGCTGGCTCCTGTGAGAGGGCTGAAAGCTGGGCACAGCACACTTGCGTGTCAACCAAATGAAGTGGATGCTGCCTCGGGCTGCTTATGGCTCAACGCTGTTGGCGGGTACAAAGGATCTTCCCAGAAGCCATCCATCACTGGATGCTGCTCCCTGCAAGCACAATGCAGCTGATGGCAGGAGCTATGTCCTGGTAAACACAAACAGGAAGGGGAGCTCAGCCTCCTGGCCATGTCTGCCCGCGGGCAGCCTTCGTGTTTGCTTTGCTTTGGTCTGATTGCTTCCCACCAACTCAGCTTGATCAGTCTATCACCAGAGCCTTTCTTTCCAGCCGTTCTTCTCAGTGCCTTCTGTGGCACTAAAACTAAGTCAATAGAAATGCAAAACTTCTGTCTTATTTCTTCACTCACCTGATGACTCTGAAGAACTTCACTGGGGTACCTTTGTGGTTTGCATAACTGCTTAACTGCACTGCAAAGTGTGGCTTGTGTGATGAGGCACTCATGAATGCTTTGCTGTGATGGAAAACTGCTGCTGTTTGTTCTTGCAAACAGGGAAATGAGTCTCCCAACATTTTCCCATGGCAGAAAGGTGAGGGGTCATGAGGAGCTTGTTCGCTAACATCCATAGCAGGGGAGTGTGCAATCAATTTGATCTGCCATGCCCTCACCTCTGGGCTGGGACACAGGCAGGGCAGTCCCGGAGCAGAGGGGTAAGAGCACATCAATGGGGAGATCAGCATTAACTTTGAGGGGAATTTTAAATTCATTGCCTTACAAGAGCACTCTGCAGTGGTAGAAAACAGCTCCCACTGCAAGGTCCCGATTCAGCAAATCACCTTCTTTGTGCTCTGCACAAACCCAGCCCCCCCTACACACGGTGGGAAATGTCTCCCTGCGCTGAAGCCTTTTTAAGCTTTGTTGCTGCTGATGGCAGCTGTGCCCAGAGGTGACCTTGCAGGGCTGTCAGCATAGAGCTAAACTCGATGCACAGAACACACTGAGCTGCTACTCTTCAACAGTTTGAAAACCAGTGACCTTTAGAACTGATCTCTCCTAACACTGCTGGGGGAGCCCACAGTTTTATCAACCCCCCCTGCAACTGTGGGACAATGCAAATATTTGTGCACACCAGAAAATAGAACAATGCTGAAATGATGATTCCATTCTTTATCAGGAGAGAGTTTTTCCTGGTTTGTTGTGAAAAACCAAGCAGAGGTACCAATTAGTAAGCACAGCACATGTGCCATAGCATTACCAGCTGTGCAGGCTTGCCACATGCAGGCTTGGGTAGCTGGAGCTGTCCTGGAGAGTACCTGGCACAGTGCTGGGGGGGACCTGATGTGCACCCACAACTGCTGCGACCCTTCTGCGAATCCCAGCCCCCTTTGGAGCAGGTAACCACACACTGCTGTGGAGGGAGACTTGCCATTGGCACTCATTGAATAATTAATGGCTTCTGAGCTTCTGTGAGGCAATGCAGGCTGTTCCAGTGTGCTTCTGGGTTACTAAAGTGTGTCTGGGATCATAGAATCAATAAGGTTGGAAAAGACCTCAAAGATCATCAAGCCCAACCTGTCACCACAGACCTCATGACTACTAAACCATGGCACCAAGTGCCACGTCCAATCCCTTTTTGAACATCTCCAGGGATGGTGACTCCACCACCTTCCTGGGCAGCACATCCCAATGGCTAACAACTCTTCTCTGTGAAGAACTTTCTCCTCACCTCAAGCCTAAACCTTCCCTGGCACAGCTTGAGACTGTGTCCTCTTGTTCTGGTGCTGATTGCCTGCGAGAAGAGACCAACCCCCACCTGGCTACAACCACTCTTCAGGAAGTTGTAGAGAGCAATAAGGTCTTCCCTGAGCCTCCTCTTCTCCAGGCTGAGGAACCCCAGCTCCCTCAGCCTCTCCTCACAGGGCTTGTGCTTGGGGCCTCTCCCCAGCCTCATTGCCCTTCTCTGGCCACGCTCAAGAGTCTCAACACCAGGAGGGAAAGGTAACCCCTCTACTCATCTCATTCACTGCACTTCCAAACCCTCACCTTGATGGTTAGATGGGAATTAGGGGTGCAGCATGCTCCCAAGCTCCCCAGTTGCTGAATTAGGGAAGCTTTAGGATGAGAGCTTCCCTTCTTGTGGCAGAAAGTGTCAGTCAACTTTGGACAGATGTTTACTCTGAGACAGATCCCTGCCAGCAGCAAGCTTGCACCTTTTGGGTGGCCATGCTGGGTTTTATCAGAGCAAAGCAGGGTGCTCTGATTCCCTGTCTGTGGGTGATCTGCTCTCACAGATGCTGGTTCCCAGCAGCCACAGCGCTGCCACTGCAGAGCCCTCGGGACACAGCCTGGAGCACCTCTGCAGCAGCACAATGGATTGCTTCCTCTCCCCTTGCTTTCCAGAAGTTTGAGAGAGATTTAAACTCTCTCCCAAATTTCTCTGCTATAATGATTGGAAAATGCACTTCCAGGAGGCATTTACTCCAAAAGGCTGCTCTACAGAACTGGTTCTTTCATCACGTTCCTATTAACCTTAGCATGCTTTTAAGCATTTTCTGTTCTGGGGGAATGAAACTGGGGACTGTTTCCAGCTTCTCAGATTTTATTCTTGTTTTTTTTTAATTTCAGCTCATGGGAACTGGTCAAAACAAGGCATTTTAACAAGGTCCAAACCTGCCTGGCCTTTTCTCTTCCAAAAACACCCTCTGCCCCATGGTGATGCCTCTGCCTTTGGAGCCCTGCTTTGGAACACTGAAGTGGGGATTTTGTGAAGCTCACCAGCACTTGCAGTGCCAGCGTGGTGCAATACAAAGGCAGCTTTGTGCTTATCAGAAAGCGCTTTGTGACTGCAAACCCTGATAAGACAGACATCTCTAGAGAGTGCTTTGAGCACCTGGTTTCCAGGGGACAAAAGTTGTCATGTCCCTGGGTGCCTTCAGAGCTGGGTGAAAACCACTGCAGGGGCCTGGCTTTCTCCTAGAAAACAACCAATGTGTGCTGGGGGCTTCTCCCTCTTTTTGTCACAGAATCACTAAGGTTGGAAAAGACCTCAAAGATCATCAAGCCCAACCTGTCACCACAGACCTCATGACTAAACCATGGCACCAAGTGCCACACCCAATCCCCTCTTGAACAACTCTGGGGATGGTGACTCCACCACCTCCCTGGGCAGCACATTCCAATGGCTAACAACTCTCTTAGTGGAGAACTTTCTCCTCACCTCCAGCCTAAACTTCCCCTGGTGCAGTTTGAGACTGTGTCCTCTTGTTCTGGTGCTGGTTGCCTGGGAGAAGAGAGCAACCTCCACGTGGCTACAACCTCCCTTCAGGTAGTTGTAGAGAGCAATAAGGTCTCCCCTGAGCCTCCTCTTCTCCAGGCTAAGCAAACCCAGCTCCCTCAGCCTCTCCTCACAGGGCTGTGCTCGAGGCCTCTCCCCAGCCTTGTTGCCCTTCTCTGGACACATTCAAATGTCTCAATGTCTGTCTTCAGTCTTGCAGCTACTGCTTAGGGCTTCTGATGGAAATTGAAGACGAGGCCAAGGGGAAGGTTGGGTATTTCCCACTTGCTGCTCAAGCTGAAATTGCTCAGAAGGGTCCATGCATGGTTTCTCTGCAGATGTCAGCACTGGCCTGTGTGTTTGAACATAAGGTGAGGATTGGAGCAGATTCCAGATTCCCTGATTGTTTCTTGTGTGGTTTAGTTTGGGGTTGTTTCCAGAGAGTTTGCAGCAATGCAGTAATGGTCCAAGTGGGCTGTGGTTGCAGGGCACATGAAGAGGCAGATTCTAGAGGGGTGGTAGAAGCATGATGCCCAAGGCTGATACTGAAACATGCTTCTCCTGCGTTAGTTTTAGGCTGTGGAAGAAGGGAGGTAGTTCACATTAGCTAACCACTGGCATCCACTGGACTGCCTGACACGGGCACCGTGCTCCCTCTGTTGTCACACAGCAGAGAGCAGCTCTTTCCTGCTCACTCTGTAAGGGACTGATGGCCAGCACTCATGAGCAGCCTGTCCATGACAAGTCGGGGGGTTGCCAGGGGTCTGTACCCACAAAACTTCTCCCTGTTTCAGTGGGAGGTTTGAGGAGCTGGAACTAAGCAGAGACTTTTCCATCCCTGAGCTGTGAAGCTGTGGCAGTTGCAGCCAGCCCTGTTTCCAGATGGGTAAGATTCCAGAGGAGTGGTGATGGACTCGATGCACCTCAAATGATGACAGCAGAGGTGCTGATTCCCCCTTTAATTCCTTCCCTTAACAGACAAGGTCCCTGAACCTGGCCCACTTGTGCAGGGCTTGTTTCTCTCACCGGGGCTGGTTGGCTCTGCCTTCCTTTCCCAACTCAACTCCCACCTCCTTTCCTGTAGGAAAGATTAGGAAGGATAGGAAGTCGTCTGTGCAGAAAGCATTCCCAGCCAAAGCAAATACAGGTCACAAGATTAGGCTTCATCAGAACTTTAAGCCTGGCCCAGGCTAAATAACTGAGCTGTCACACTTTGGTCAAAGCTGCAGTGTGAGGGAGCTGGCATGGCTGCAGGGCAGTAAAGCAGCTGATGGCTTTTGCAATGTGGAAGCTTTAAGCCTTGTTTTTAATGCTAATTCCTGACAGTCAAGACTCACAGGGGACCTCAAATGCCATAAATTTTGTCGGTTTGCCTCAGACTTTGCAAAGACACTTCCCAAAGCACAGTGACAGCAGAAAAACTGCCCTGTGGGGGCTGGTCTGCCCCTGCACAGAGGAGCAACACAGGATGGCATAAAACACCCTGCCTCAGCTCAACCCTGCCTCTCTTGGCTGGTGCCACTCTGAGGCTGAATCCTTGAATGAAAACCTCTGGCCGAATAAACACTGAACTGCCTGAGCTGTGAATGCACAAAGCACACCAAGGGATGGATGCTGCAGCCCATGCAGAGTCCATAGCCATGAGGAAGTTGTTCCTATGAAGGTTAACTGGACCAGTACATAGATGTAATCTCTCCAGTTTCCCTGCAAAGAGTCAGGGGAATCTGCAGGAGTATCAGGAACAGTGTAGCCAGCAGGAGCAGGGAGGTCATTCTCCCCCTGTACACCACACTGGTGAGGCCACACCTTGAGTCCTGTGTCCAGTTCTAGGCCCCTCAGTTTAGCAAAGATGTTGAGATGCTGGAAGGTGTCCAGAGAAGGGCAACAAAGCTGGGGAGGGGTTTGGAGCACAGCCCTGTGAGGAGAAGCTGAGGGAGCTGGGGTTGCTTAGCCTGGAGAGGAGGAGGCTTAGAGGAGACCTTATTGCTCTCTACAACTACCTGAAGGGAGGTGGTAGCCAGGAGGGGGTTGGTCTCTTCTCCCAGGCAACCAGCATCAGGACAAGAGGGCACAGTCTCAAGCTGTGCCAGGGGATGTTTAGGCTGGATGTAAGGAAGAAATTCTTCACAGAGAGAGTTGTTAGCCATTGGAATGTGCTGCTCAGGGAGGTGGTGGAGTCACCATCACTGGAGGTGTTTAGGAAGAGACTTGATGGGGTGCTTGGTGCCATGGTTTAGTTGATTAGATGGTGTTGGGTGATAGGCTGGACTTGATGATCGTAAACATCTCTTCCAGTCTGGTCTACTCTACTCTACTCTACTCTACTCTACTCTACTCTACTGGAAGGCCACAATAAGGTCTCCTCAGATTCTCTTCTATTTTCTCTGGCACTGCCCTGTTGGGTATCTCTGGAGATGCTAATCCCTTCTGAACCCTTTGCTTCCCACACCTGCACTGGGGGCATGGCAGTGATGGAACAGCCATCATGCTGGGAGAAGGATTGTGGCTGTAACCCACACGGAGCTGTGGAGATCTGCAGTGCTCTGATATGTTCAATAATTGCTGCTCATAACCATTATAAGGAGGGAAAAAAAAAACCCCAAACCTGACCAACTAACCAACCAGCAAGCACTAAAAGTCTTTATGGAACAAAAGCCAGGCTTTTAATATTGTTTTAAAGTGCTTGACAAAGCTTTAGTTTAGAGCTGAGGCCAGCCTCTGGTAAGAGTGCAAGGGCTGAGACAATTTAAAAAGCAAAATATTTCTCCCAGTAGAGACCTTGCAGCTTATCAGGTAACTGCAGGCTCTATTTGGGCCATTTTTAACTGGGCATTAAAAGTCTTTTTGACACTTGCTTTATTCCCCTACAATAGACCCTAACAGCCCCTCTGAGGCCTTCCACAGCCCAACGTGTAAAATGTGATGGGGATTGGTTTAAAGAGTGGAATTTGACCTGAGAGAGATGTGAGTATTAGGGGACTACTTAGCCCTCAGTAGCACTTGGGGGCTCTTTAGTTTCTGGGGCACTTTATTACTCGTTAGTGCCTGGGGACACCCCGCTGCGCTCGTCGCTGTGCTGTTCAGTGGCTTTCTCTGCTTAAGCATTGGTGTGGCAGAGCATAGAAACCCTTCCTCCTTTTCTTCCTCTTGCTCATGCAAGCAGCAGCTAGGGCTGGGGCTGCTGGGGAAGAACAGGACATCCCTGAGGGTGCTTCTCAGCAGAAAGGAACTGGGGAGCTGTGTTGGCCACACACATGACACCCATGGGTGAGGGGGAACCTCTGGAGTTCACACCACCATGAATACGTGGTCAAGAGCCCAAAGTGTGCTCACAGGGAAGCTGTTCATGCTGGTGGGGCTCCTGTGTAATTCCACCTCAAAGCTACCTAGCAATGCAGGCAAGAGAGGTCCTTGTTTCAGCCTGGTGCTTCTGCTTCTCCTCATGCTTGCAGGAAAACCGGGGGCAATGAGCATGGTGGCTGCCCCAGCCAAGCCCCTCTGCTCCCTGGCTGCACCCCAAGAGAGCCCACCCATAGCTACAGCAGCCCCCCTGAAAGCAGAGGGTTTTCCATGCTGCTGGTGGCCCCCCTGTTACCTTCTCCTGCTGTGAAACAAGCCTGGGTGAAGCTGCTGACGGTCTCGCCCTGCCCTGTGCCACTGCTGTCCTGTTTTACGCTGTTGGCCAGCAGCAGAGTTGTGATTGCTCATCTTGCACGACCGTGGATGTCCTCCCAGGCAGGGCTGTGTGGTGAAGAGACAAGAGGAGGTAGCAGTCTTCTCACTTTTACTTTTCCCTTCAGCTTAAATTATTCCCAGACATATGAACTCAGCAAACAAGGCTCAAGTTGTCTCCATAAGGCAAGGTTTACTCCAGGCCTGGAAGAGTGCCTGGGCTTCCCAGCAGTCAGGAAAAAGCTTGCAGGGAGCAGATGAGTGATTTCTTTTGTATTTTCCATCCATCAAGAAGAGCTGCATCTGAAAAAATAAGAGCTGAGCTGGAAAATAAAATTAGACAAGTCTGAACAAATATGGAAACCATCCCTGACCTGCTATTGGAAAAGAGTCTCAAATGCTAGAAAGGAGAGAAGCAGACAGAGGGAATGGATGAGTTTTGGCCTCTGTCAGGAATATGGAAGGAATTATTTCATTCTTTCTCCCCCCTCATCTATTTGTTCTTTCTATGGCACTCTGTGTGGTTAACCCTCTGCCTTTGTCAGGACTCTGTGGCAGAGACAAGTTGTGTTGGGTTGTTTTTTCCCTTTCCAGAGGTCCCAACCCAAGCATCTGTTTTGCATCTGCGGGTTTGCATATGTAAATATTATTATTAATAGTAGCAAAAGCAATCAGAGTGGCAGCAGGAATAGAAGCACTATTAATAGGCACAGCACTGGCAGTTTTATTTGTGGTGCTGCAGGAGGTCACATCGTGCACCAGGACTCAGCTGGGAGCTGGAGAACAAAAGGGTGCTTGTTACCCCTAGGAGCTGGGGGTGAGCGTGGACACAGCCACAGGTGTGGTGCCAGGATTGTCACCATGGGATCGTGGCACCAAGCACCATGATTCCCCCAACCCTTCCAGAAGACCTTTCTGAGGGCAAATGACTCTTGATAACTCCTTGCAGCTCCAAGGAAAGGATGATTGCCAGTGGGAAGAGCTTAGTATCCTGAAAGTACCTGGAAACAACTGGAAGAACTCTTCAGTAAAGGTAAGGACGTGATTCCTGCTTAAGTGGAGGCTGGATTTGTCCCACTAGGTCTAGGGGCAGAGAGGGGCTTCTGTATCGCCCAGTCCTGCACATGAGGTCTCACTCCTTAGCACGGATGAGAGGCAGGAGCAGTACCCAGAAGGCCAGGTAAAGCAGGAAGGACAAGGGCACAGGCCATGGACACCAAGCATGAAGGTGCTTGTGCTGGAAGGAGCACTTCAGAAGGGACAGGAGAGGGGCAGTGAAAGGAGGAAGCCTCTGCTGCATTCTAGGCTTGGGTCTAATCTGTGCAGTGCCTGGAGGCACACCAGCTGACACAAAACATCTCAACACACCCTGCTCCTTCCAGCTTCTCCTTGGATTTAGTTGGTGTCTTGCTTGCTGTACCAGGAATGGTTTTTTGCCAGCTCTGGTGGTGTTGCTGGGTCTGTAGGGCATTAAACAGCTCCTCTGCTGGGTTCTGGTTTTCCAGTTATGGTTATTTCATGTATCTTGGCTCCTTTCATTCAGCCTGAGCACAGACTGAGCAGGACCCCATCCTTCAGCCTGCTGCCTTCACATGCACACATGGAGCCCCCTCACCATGCTGAGCTGTGGGAGCATCTGCAGCAGGGACTGACACTTGCCTCTGATGTCTGCTGGTCACCTTACCAGGGCTGGAGCTCCAGGACTTGCTGCTGGTACCTGCAGCCCCTCAGACTTCACCTCACTTGTGCACAGGCTGGTTTCTCAAGTCAGACTGGACTAGCAATAACAAGCTAAGGTTTGTGCTTATTCCTTACATCACCCAGATGTTGGCTGTGGCACAGCACAGAGGTAGATCTAAGTGTGTGTGTGTGTGAGTCTTGTCAGTGCAACACAGACATCCACCCTGACTGGGCATCTTGAGTTCACTTAAAACTTCCTGCAAATCAGGAAGTGCCCCTGACCCTGCCACCTCCTAGCCCATCTCCCTCTGTGTCTGCAGACCTGGGGATAGATAAAATCCTTGCAGACAGGCATTCAAAACAAGGAAAAAAAATGAATAAAAGGATAAAACTCCATCTCCCTTCCCTCTCTTTCTCTCTGGCATAGCACAGTCCCCAGAGCAGTGGCTTTTGCAGCTGTTTGTTTAGCAGGAGGGAGGAGATGGGGACCTGGGGGAGCACCAGTGAAGGTGTGGGGCTGTCACAGGGAGCAGAGGGTGCAGGGCTGCTGGGGCTGCTTCTGCCAACAGATCATCTGCATACTTGAGTTGTGCATTGCCCCACTTGCTATATCCCAGTCTTGCTGCCACCAATGGCTTCCCTGGGCACAACTCTGAGAAACTTAAGCTTTGACCCCCTCCAGCATTAGCTTCTGGTTGTGGCTCAGATGCCTTTAGATCTAGTAGCTGCTCAAAAGTGTCATTCTCCGTTTGCTGGCAAGGCCTGAGAGCAAGTTTCCATTTGAGCAGGTTGATTTACACAGTCCCCAGGGCCAAGCCTTGTTTCACAATTTCATGCGTTTGGCCTTCACACCCACCACAGGGCTCTTGCTGTGGATGCTCAAGGAGGCACAGCCCAGAACTGCTCTGTTCAACCCTGTGCAATTCACCTGGTCCTGGCTGTTCTCCTTCTCTCACAGCCACCTCCCCTGGGGCACCAGGCTTTGTAGTGTCCCTGTCCCCAGCCCAAACCCTGCTGAAGGCTCTTCCCTTCCCTTTTCCCAAGAGATGTTCTGCTGATCTTTTCCTGCCCACTTAGGGGAGCAAGTGGTGCCTGTGGGTGGCCTGGGGCTGGCAGGGCTCTCCCGACCCGCAGTGATTAGCCAACAGCCCCTCGGGGGTTGGGGGGAGGGGGGGAGCACAAGGAAGCCACTGCCTAATCAAGTCCCTGAGCTGGATGGGAGCCTGGATGGCTCCAGTGTAGCTCAGTGATGCGTTTGGTCTGCAGCCTCCTCGGCCAGCTCATGGCACAGGCATCTGTCACTGAAACCTGTCTGCATGAAAGGCTGTCTGCACGACCAGGGGGGAGAAGAGAGGCATGACAGCACAATTAGTGAGAGCAAATGAAAGGCTGTTTGAAGAGGAGGAGGGAGGAAAGGGGAGAGCTGCATAAATCCCTGGTGGGGTTTTGGGCTTGACATCAAAACCCCTTAACAGTGTATTGCTTCAGCCCCCAGTGTGGACAGATGTTGAGCTGTGGCTCAAAGGAAGTCAGAAATCTTTCCTTAGAAAAAATTTGGCTAGGAAACTAAAGAAAATATTGTGAAAGAAAAGGAAATAAAAGCCCACTAAAGAAGATTTATCACTGCCTCAAGCATTTCTGTATCCTCCAGTCTTATGAGGTCTCAGCCTCAGGGGAGGAAAAAAGAGCAACAGCCTGTGGCTACGTTAATGGGTCACAAATTCAGAGCAGGGACATGTTTGTCCAGTTAGATGATGATGAGGGGGAGTCAGCTCAGCCAGGCTGAGGACTCCTCCAGTCCATCCTAACCCCAGATACCTTTCAGAGGCCTCTGGCCTCTGCCTGCATCTTTCCCTGGCACGTCCATCCTAGCTGCCCTTTTTGCCCTCTCACTTTTGCAAGGTTCTTCTGGAGCCCTTTGTCAGTGGCAAAACATTTTTGTTCCCAAAAGAGCTTAGCATCATCCACAAAGTTAGAGCTTTTGCTGTTGATTCCCTTTGCTTCAGCTCCACAGCAAGGTAATCTTTACAAAATGGTTTTACCAGAATCTTTTTGAAGCCTTCCACCTGTTCTGCCTGCTGGCTCCCCCCTGGCTCTGTGCACACTGGTGTTTTCTTAGAGCCCCAGCATGCTGGTAAGGCAGGCTCCTGCTCTGCTGGTTCTTTCCCACCCTCCTGTCTGCCCATGGGCTCTTGCTGCTGGTGCAGACCTGACCACCTAGCAGGGATGGAGGTGACACAGAATCACTGAAACTTTCAGGTTGGGTAAGACCCTCAGGATCACCAAGTCCAACCCATAACCCTGCTCCACAGGGGTTCACCCCTAAACCACCTCCCCAAGCACCATATCCAAACAGCCTTTAAACACATCCAGGGGTGGTGACTCAACCACCTCCCTGGGGAGCCCATTCCAATGCCTGTACTAGACCCTGCGACTCCCAGGGTCCTCTTTAAGAGCTTGGTTTGTAGGTGGGAGGTACTTTAGCAACTTGCCCATCCTTAGGTAGCCACTTGGAAAGTCACACTGAATTCCTCTAACTCACAAGCTCGAAAGAACAAACTGGGTGTGAGATCTCCCAGCTACTGCAGCAGTGAAGCCCAGCACACAGTGGTGTCTCAGCTGCCTCATCATTCCTCACCTTCCCCAGCTCCTTGGTACAGGGCAATGGCTCCCTAGCCAGCTGCTCACTTTGGATCTAGCTAAAAAAACAGCGGGGGGGGGGGGGGGAAAGAATTCCTTGCAAAGAGCTCTTAGTGCTCTTTTTAAGCTCTCTCAATTTTCTGTCCACACTTTACTCGCTTTGCTTCATTGTTTTCCCTTTACTCCTCATGTGGGAAACCCTTCCATGGTTAAAACCCTGACCTTCTCCCTGTGATACCATCTTAACCTTAGCACTGAGGCAGGCAGGGTGTTTTTTAGGATCTCTCTGTTCTTTTTTGAGTCATGGCCCACGTTTTACTTGGGCTTTAATAGAGCGTGTTTTTAAATCACCTCCAGACTGCTTGCAGGCTCCTTGCTTTCTCTCTGTTCCTTTTGTTGTTGTTGACTAATCACCTGAATTTTTCATAGTTCCCTTTCTTGAAATTGCAGAGCCACAGGCTGGATTTATTTGGTGTGCTCTCTCCCACTACAGCCTTAAATTGGTTGTTTCGTGGTCGCTAGCAGGGAGCAGCTTGCCCACAAACACCTTGTGAAGCAGGTCCTGTGCACCACTCCCCTGCAAGCCCAGAGCAGCAGCCCTCCTCACTGCTTCCAGCACTCCTGCTTCCAGGAGACTCATTATTGTATCCAAAAATAGGTGTGTTTTTTTTCTCCCTGCTGGATCACTGAGGTGATCAGATTCTCTAGTCTCATTTTATACTTGCTGCTCATTACCTTTACCCTGATCAGGGGGGCAGTGACTTCTTCTTCCTACCGGCTCAGCATTTTTCCTATTGGAATCTGGGATCTCCCATCTCAAGAAACCTGTGCTGGCACTGGGGCTGGCATTCAGGGTGATCAGAAAGCCTGGCATCATCTCTTTTAAAGCTTCTGGTCTAGGGATAGAAGCATCTCTGAGGTTGGCTCTCGTTTTGTTGCTTAATGCTCCGGTGGCTCTGCTGGTACTACACAGTCAAACTCACCTCATTTATGGCAGCTGCACCATTCTCACTGCTCTTTCCCTGGATCCTGGCCACTTCTTCCTCACAAGGGATGCAGGTCTGAATTTTTATACCCACTGACTTTTCTTCAGCCTCTCCTTCAAACACTCCTCTCCAGCCTTTCCTTTTTTCAGTGCCACCAGCCCAGCTCTGATGTGACAGAGGTGCAGGACCCTGTGACACCAGAGGAGATGGGACTCAGCTCTCCAGCATCCCCTAGGCTCTCCCAGTATCCCCTCTCCTTGCACTTTATGCAGACACCCAAACACAGGATGCTCTGTGTGATGAGCTGGGCAGCCCTTGCAGAGCCCTCCTGCCTCATGGGCTGCAGCCCTTGAGTTTGGAAATCTGCATCATGTTTTCCTGAAGCAAGCAGGGAAAACACAACCCTCTTAACCTGTGGCTAGAGGGCTTAACAAGACCAGGGTAACTTACAGCTTTGTGTGCCACCACCCACACAGCCTGGCAGTGCCAGTGGCAGTGTCTGCCATCCTCATAGCCATCTTCAACCCAACCAGATCTGCTTGCCCACTCCATCCTCTCACGAAGCCCAAGGGTCCTCAGCCCCTTCTCCTTGCCCCCCAGCTGCCTGCCCCCCCTCTTGCCGGCATTGCCTGGATTCCCATTCCCATCTCCCTCCTTTCCAGGGGCTCTCTCCAGATCAGGGACAGGGCCTGGGGGTCAGTCGCACCCCTGTTCTGTGGGGCGAGGAGGGTCTCTCTGGCTCAGCCTGGTGCCCGAGGGGTGGGGCGAGATGAGATTTTGGTCTGGGGTGGATGTGTGTGTCTGTCTGTCTCCCCAGGGTGACAGCAGTGCCAGGGTGCACTGGCAGCGCGGGGAGCAGCGGGGCCGGAGCGCAGCTGCCGCTGCAGCGCCGGTGCCACGGTGCCCGGACGCCCTCTCGCGGCAGACCCCGCACGGTGCACTCCCGGCCCGCTGTGCCCCGGTTCCTTCCCGGGGCCGGCCGGGCTGGACAGAGGGCTAAATGTCCCCAAGGTGGGCTACGTGCCCCCGACACTGCTGAGGCAGGTGGCAAATGGTCACAGCCCCGAAAGAAAAACTGCTCTGGAGCTCTGCGGCCACTTCGTGATACCCACCTCCAGCAAAACACATTGAGGTGCCTGTAACCAGGTGACCACCCCCCTCCTGCCCCCTTCCCTCTCCGCTTCGCCAGGAACCCCCATTGGAAATCACGACCCTGTCGCCGACGGCCAGCCTGTGTGTTCCCCAGGCTGGAGGCTGGCTTGAACTCCTAGGGCAGCACCGACACTTTTCTCCCCAGTAAATCAGAGCCAGCTCTGGCACAGCTCAACGTTCATGGGCTTGTCTGCTCCACCCACGCCGTTTTACACGTGTCCTTGTGTGCCAGGAGGGGACAGCACCTGCAGTGCATCAGGGACTTCAGAGACACCAAACTCCAGCTGCAGCACAGGTGGGTGATGATGGGGGTGACCCCTGCTGCTCAGTGGGAAAAGCACAGCCCACAAAGTGATTTAGGCAGAGGCCAAACAGCTATAGACTTGAGTTGAGGTCAAGGACAGATCAGTCTCATGTTTGTTGTGGCTTCTGTTTGAGGCAGGGGTTTGGGTGACGTGGCCACATCCTGTGTTTGTCCCTGTGGTGCCAACTAGGTGGCCCAGCCTGTCAGCCACTAGGCCCCAGAGAGCTGCATTTGCAAGGGAAAACCCAAAGCTTTGAGGCTTTGTTCCTTAAGGGGCTCAGAAGATGCAAGGCTGGCTGTTCAGCAGGATGCCAGCTCCTTCTCCCCTCTCACAAGGTTTTGGGGGCAAACCTGATGTTGAGTGGTTTTTATAATGTGCACAAAGGCAGACAAGTTAATCAAAGAATGTCCAATTGTAAGAGGTGGGAAACTTGTCTAAGGTCCCAGAACATTGCCTGCATTCTTGAATGTGCAAACTCTGTTTGTGAATGCAAACCAGGCTCTATGTCCAAAGGCAAGCAGGCAAGCATGCAGGAGATGCACTTCTGCAGGCATGGGTCTTGGGTGGTTGGCTGGGTAAGCTACTGGTCCTTCAGCCTCTAGGCAACAGTGAATGAGCCAGCACTTGTTCTGCCTCCACTAAAAGAGCATTTATCTGCCTTAATTCCCATCTCAGACTTCAGGCTCCTGCACAGATGTTATAGAGGGGGATGATATTAATGCCTGCTGCTGTGTTTGGCACATTCCTCCTGTGGTGCCTTCCATAAAGCATCACATATTCAAAGAGCTGGTAAATAAAACACCTTGCTCACAGCTGAGCTGCATGGCTGGAGAGCACCATCAGCAACAGTTGTGCTTTAATTCCTTTGTATAAAATCATGAACCCCTTCAATGACAGGAGCTACAAACCATGACAAGGAAAGGTATCAAAGGAAGGATGTGTTCCCTGGGCCAATGATCCTCCAAGGAACCAAAGGACAGCTATTGGCATGTCCCAGGATCTAAGGCACTGTGGTGAGCACCACCTCTGAGGAGAGGTTAGAGGTCATGGAGAAGAACTGTCTGGATGGCACAGCCTGCTCCTCTTCCCAGAGCAATGCTGTGGGCATGTCTCTGGCTTTGGTTTCATCTGCTGCTGGTGTGCTCCACTCTCTGGTACTGGGTGTGCAAACAGCTCGCTCCTCCTCTTCCACGTCTCTGCTGGAACACGTTTCCTTCCCACACCCTGGAGAGCAATGGTGAAAGTCAGCTGCAGCTCACCCAGAGCCAGGCAGAGGTTTACAGCAGTTACCCCTCTGCATGGGGTGCGTGCTCCCTCCCCTTGGCATCATGGATGTGTGGGTGAACAACTTCCCTCTGCTCCCACAATGCCTGCCCTGCCACCTGCTTCACAACCAGAACTGCACAAGCACCCTCCATCTTCCCTAGCCCATTACAGGCTTTGCATGGAAATTACCAGGTGAGGGCCCATGGTATGTGTTACACCAGGAGGTGTCTCTGCCCCAGAGCAGAAGGATCAGTCCTGGATTACTCTAAGGACCTCACTATCCTGACCTGCCTGTGCTGTGCTCTGGCTCTGCTCTCCTCCCCTCCCCCCCCCTAGGCCTTGTTTTCACACCTTTTCCTCTCAAGTGTTACTGGTCCCTGGAGGTGTTCAAAAAGAGATTGGGTGTGGCATTTGAAGCAATGGTTTAGTAGTCATGAGCTGTTGGGTGGCAGGTTGGGCTTGATGATCTCTGAGGTCTTTTCCAACCTTATTGACTCTATGCTATGATTCTATGGTGCCCTTCAGCAGCATGGCCACATGGCTCAGGGCAGGGACCTGCTGATGAACCACACTGCAGCCTTCACAGCCTGTCCCACAGCCCCGCTGCAAAACTGCAGATATTCTCAGGGCACTGACCAGGCTCTGCAACAGCCCTGGCATGCCCAGTGCCATCGACCCCAGGGGCTGCTGGTGGGACGCAGCCAAAGCCATCACCCAGGCTAGCAGGGCACAGGTACCGTTTCCTGGAGAACTGTTGGTCAATCTCCTCCAGGGACTGTCCTTTGGTCTCAGGAACAAAGCAGTAAATGAAGGTGACAGCCAACACTCCCATCAGGCCATAGAGAAGAAACATCCAAGAGAAGCCAATGGCATCTGCAGAGAGACTCAAGTGTGTGAAGGTCTGTTGGAGGTAGGTCGCACTGTGGGATGCAAAGGAAGCTGGCTGCTGGCTGCAAGGTGGTCATAGGTGCCTGGTGTGGCCAGCAGGAGCAGGGAGGTCATTCTGCCCTGTACTCAGCACTGGTCAGGCCACACCTTGAGTCCTGTGTCCAGTTCTGGGCCCCTCAGCTTAGGAAAGATGTTGAGATGCTGGAAAGTGTCCAGAGAAGGGCAACAAAGCTGGAGAGGGGTCTGGAGCACAGCCCTGTGAGGAGAGGCTGAGGGAGCTGGGGTTACTTAGCCTGGAGAAGAGGAGGCTCAAGGGAGACCTTCTTGCTCTCTACAACTACCAGAAGGGAGGTTGTAGCCAGGTGGGGGTTGGTCTTTGCTCCCAGGCAACCACCAATAGAACAAGAGGACACAGTCTCAAGCTGCACCAGGGGAGGTTTAGGCTGGAGGTTAGGAAGAAGTTCTTCCCAGAAAAAGAGACTGGCCATTGGGATGTGCTGCCCAGGGAGGTGGTGGGGGCACCATCACTGGAGGTGTTTAACAAAAGACTGGAAGAGGCACTCAGTGCCGTGGTTTAGTTGATTAGATGATGTTGGGTGAGAGGTTGGACTTGATGATCTTGAAGGTCTTTTTCAACCTGGTTAATTATAATTCTAGTTCTCATTTTGGTAAGTCCTCAAAAGGGCAGGGAAAGCTCCTTATTGGCAAAGTCTGGACCAGGAACTAGCAAGGGAGAAGGACATTTCACACCAGGCCTTGCTACCAGCACCACAGAGGGAAGGAGAAGGCAGCTGAGCCTCAGGGTCCAGCAGTGCTCACTGAGTGCCTCAGCTCAGAGCTCTGCCAGCAAGAAATATCCTGAAGCTGCAAGCTCTCTGTTTTACTGCAGGACAGCCCAGGGGGATGGGGATGATTTTTATGAAATGGGTGGTGGAGAGGCTCAGACCATCCCTGCTGTTGCCTGCTTTTTCTGCTGTCAGGGGCACCAGGCTTGCACCTATCCTGGTGTCAAGGTTCAAACAGTTTAATCTCTCAATGTCCTGTGGTGGCCACTTGCCCATAGCAGCTGTGGGAGACGGAGGGATTGGGGATGGCCACTTACCAATGAGGTCCAAGAAGGAGAGGCTGATCAGTAAATTGGCAGCCCAGTTAAAACTGTTGCAGAAGGCAAATGCTCTTCCTCTTATCCCAGCAGGATAGATCTCGCTGAGGACCAGCCAGGTCACTGCACAGATTAGAGAGATCAGAAAGAAAGTTGTAGGGGGTAGGCAATTTATTTGGGAAGTAAGCAAGAGAGACTTCAGCAGGGGGCTTAAACTCTGGCTTCACCCAGCAGCCGGTGGGGCCAAACATTCATCTCAAGAGTCAGCTGACAGCAGGAAATGTCAAAAACTCCCACTTCAGCACTCTACAGAGGAATGAAATACCGAAGGAGAGGCTCAGGGTGCAAAGAGAGCAAGGGAGTCAGTCATTTGCATTCAGGGGAGGTGGCAGGATGTGCTGCTTGTAATGAAATGAGGAAGGGGTAGGGCTGGGGTAGCAATGGTGCAGTTGGGCTAACAGCAGAGCTAAAGCAAAATGTCTTAAAAGTAGTCTCCCCTATCCCAGGGTTATTGGACAGGGTCACTGTCAAACCCATGTGATGAACAAATAATGACTTTGGAGAGACAAACTGATACTGAGAACATTCTGAGGAGGTTCCTCTTCCAGTTCTGCCACAGACTTTCTTCACCACACAGGAGAAACCACTCAGTCCTCTGTCTCCCTCCTCATCAGGGTGCTAGGAAGGTTAGACAGTGCTTGTGGGATGCTCTGATTTTGCAATGAGCTAGACAGAAGCAAAACCATTACAAGGGCAGAGACAGCATGGAAGAGGAAGTACCAGTGCTGCACCAGCCCTGAAGCTGACCGAGCTGGACGTTACCCAGGGGGCTGAAGGAGATACATGCCCAGTTCCCAGTGGACTGCTTGGTAAAGTGGATACCTAATGGATGTTTCAGGCAGACTGTAAAGAACTTGATTCCCTGGGTTACGTCAAGGATACACAAACATCACACTTACTTGGTCCAAATCCAACTGAGAAGGCACTCACAAAAGCCATCATGCTCAGCAGTGTAATCCAGTTTAACACCTTATGTTCTGCCCAGGGAGCACCACTGAAAGGAGGGCCTGTGCTTCCCACTGCCTCTTCCAAGCCCCTCTTCCAGGTGAGGGAAGAACCAGGAACCACCTCCATGCTTTGAGTACTGCCAAAAACTTTTGTAAGACTCCTCGTGGCAGCAAACCCAGGACCTGCCTGACCTTTGCCAGCACCTAATGCTGGTGGGATGGGCGAGACAGCAAGCTGGGAGGATACAGGTGTCAGGGGGCGCTGGGTGAGGCTGTGGGATGCATTGGGGTCCATGGCTGCTTTGCAGTCCCTGGCCATGGCCAGCGGAGCAATGCGGCTGCTGAGGCCAATGGTGGTGACAGAGATGGCCATCACCACGCAGCCAGCCATGAGTAGCACTCTCCTGCCAGCCCTGTCTGCAAAGGCCATTGCAATGAGTGTGGCCACCACTTTTATTGCCCCTAGCCCAACAGAGGCCAGGATTGCTGAGGAGTTGCTCTGGAACCCCACTGAGTGGAAGATTTTGGAGGCATAGCCCAGCACATTGGGCTGCCCAGTGAACTGCTGGAAGAGTACCAGTCCCAGGCCCACCAGAGTCCTCCTTCTCATGTTGTCTCTGGTCCTGAAAAGGTCAAGAAATGAGTAATGCTTCTCCTTATAGGGCTCCTTCTTTGCTGCTGCTCTGTCCTCAGAGTCCTGCAACTGAATGAGGCCCTTCTGGTAGTCTGAGTCCCATGAGCTTAATTTAATTGGGTTCACTGGGAGAAAGAGGATGCTGAGGAACTGCATGGCTGTGGGGGGAATGGCCAACCCAAACATGTACCTCCATCCCTCATCCACATCTGCAAAGATGTAATTCAGTGCATAGGAGAGCAGGATTCCTACGGTGATGCCTGCTTCGTAGAGAGACACAAGCAACCCTCGGCGCTGAGCAGCCACCATTTCTGAGACGTAGATGCAGCAGGCCATGGATGAGATAGAGATGGCAAAGCCCACAGTCACACGCCCAATGACAAGACCAAGAAATGACCTTGTCAGTGTCAGAACAAGGCTGCCAACCAACAGCACCAAGTTGCTGACCAGGATGGCTCTCCTCCGTCCGTGGCGGTCGATGAGGATCCCCCCAACCAGAGAGGCGAGGAGAGCTCCAATGAGGAGGGAGCTCACAAGAACTTCTTGCCTGAAGCAGCTGAGGTGAAAGTCTGTCTGCAGCTGCAGCAGAGCACCAGAGATAATCCCCAGCTCGTAGCCAAATATCAGCCCGCCGAGGAGAGAGACTGTCGCAGACAAGAGGAGGACCAGCAGTGCACGACCTGGAAAAGCAGCAAGGAATGCTGGGTTCAGGTTTTGGTCACAGGCAGGCAAGCTGTCAGCATAAACAAGCTGGAAAAAGCTCTCCCAGAACATCCAAAGTTTTCCATCTACAAAGCCACGATGATGCATTTCCCCCTAAGTCACATGCAGAGTGGCACTCGCAGATAGTCACCAACCCACCAGCCCTGCACACGCTTCCACTAGCTGCAGGGGCACCCATCCGGGGTGCAGAGCTGTGAAAACAGAACTTTGTTAACAACATTAAGTCTTGTGTTTAGGTGAAGAGCAGTGATCTGTAGTGCCTGGAGCTGCATGAGGGATTCTAATTACAAAAGCTGTTCTGGGCAGGAAACACGGCTCCTGCTTTCTGGTCCTGAATCGTTCTGCATTATCACTGCTGTGTTTCAGTGTCTGTGGCACCACCAGCTCTCACTGCAGGCTCTGCAATCCCATTCCCTACCCTGGTGTTGAAGACACTGCTCACAAAAGTTTGGTTTTCCCAGTTAGTCTTGCATTCTCAACAGAACCTTATAGGGGTGGCTCTGATTTCCTCATCTCTGCTTGTGCAGCACACAGTGCCCAGGATGCCTGAGCCAAGCACAACGTTCTCAGATCTAGGACTACAGGGTGAACTTCATGAGCTGGAAAGCCCACTGTTGCCTGCTCCGCAAAAGAAGCAGTTCTTTGACCTTGGCCTTCCCACACAGCTGACCATGCAAGTGAGGCAAGTATGTAAGTTCAGTTAAAATAACTTAAAAACAACAGCAAAAGCAAACCAAGCCCCAATCAACCAACCCTCAAAAATAAAGAAAGGTGCTTGCTGCACATGCCTCTCGCCCTGGGGAGAGGATGAAAGGAGGACCATGTGTGAACCATTAGTCATGTTATGGCAGGGGGCTCTGCACATGGCATGAGGCAGTGCTGCAGCAAGGACCCCTGGGGACATCAGGCCCCCTCTCGTGACAGTATTGAAGGCACTGGTAAAGTTCATTAGAGGTTTCTGCTCGTTTCAAGCACATTATACCATCTGTATTCTCACACTGGCTTTGCCTAATCACAAATACTCAAGAGTTTCAGCAGACTGAATGTGGAAAGAATGTAGACACAGCCACCAGCTGATGGCAGATTGTCCTCACCCTGCCTGTGGGCTTCTTCTCCCTCCTAAGCTGTGTTTAGTAGGAAATGTCTCTATTTGTCCTTTAATTACAGCCAGCAATAAAGGGATGGCTGTATGTACATTTGGATTGAATCTCCTAACACTGGGTGCTGCCTTTCTGTCCCTGACACTTTCCCAGCTACACACCAGTCCCTTCACCGTGCTGTGTGCCTACCTGTGCTGCTTTCAGCACTCCTTGTACAAGTAACACAGGTAATTAGAAAGAATATTTGCTCACTGGGAACAAAAGGACTTTGCATAATGTGGACATGCCATTAGTTTCAAGACACAAACTCAATTAGACGCAGGCAGCCCCACTGCAAATACCAGAGCCGATCCCATCCTAGTTTGCTGCATTTCCTGCTGAGCAGCAAGAGTTTTATGAACTCTGACTGAAATCCAGCTTTGCACAGTCTGCTCTGATGTCGCTGGGGAACGCCAGGACCCTTCATATCTTCACATAAGGAGAGAAAGTTTGGTGGATCTGACAAGGTGCTGTGCCAGGAGTTGCCCTGCCTAGGGCAGCCTGGTCGAAGTGCTCCGGACTGGGCAGTAACCAGCGCCGCTGACCTGGCTGGGACTGGGCTGCCTTTTAAAGCGGTGCAGTCCCTCCCTGCACACACCAGCGCCGCTGCCTCTGGCGGAACTGCGCTGGCCCCTCCGGACCCGCTGAGGCTCTGCCCCGCCAGCAGCCCTCTCCTTCCCGTGGTGGGCTCCAGGGATGGCCCAAGGGGCTGTGCACGGTACAGGCTTTGTCTCTTCACGTTTGCAGCGGGGAGTGCTAAAAAAATAGAACGGAGGTGGGGGGCAGGGAGCTGCAGCCGCAGCCTGTCGGAAAAGCTGAAAACTCTTTCAATAAAAACTTTTTCCTGGGGCAGGACGCGCCCGTTCCCAGCCCGGCTGCGCCTTCCCGAGCCGGCCCCGCCGCTTCCCTCCCAGCTTCGGGCCCCCCGCTGCCCCCCGCCCCGGCCCAGCGGGGACTCACCCATGGCGCGGCGGGGCAGAGCCCGCGGCGCTCCGCGGCCCCTGGCGTGGCTCGGTTCGGCTCGGGGCGGAGCGGGGTCCGGCGGCCAGAGCGGGGCCCCGCAGCGCCACGTCGCTCACGCCCTGCCTCCTGGCCGGGCAGCTTGGGGCTTGTAGTCGCCCTGCCCGCCCCTCGGGGAGCCTGGGGGGTCTCGGTGGGGGGCGGCCTCGCTGCTCGGGGCCGCCTCCGGGCGAGCACCGCCCCGGGAGCTGCGGCAAAGGGCCGGGGACAAGGAGCGTCACTCCGCGGGGTGGATGTGGCCAGCAGGACCGGGGCAGGCATCGCCTCTGGGCGGTGGTGACGCCACACTTTGAATACTGGGTTCAGTTTTGGGGCCATTATTCCAAGAAGGACATGGAGATGCTGGATAGGATCCAGAGAAGGGCAATAAAGCTGGTGGAAGGGTCTGGAGAACAGGGCTGGTGAGGAGTTGCTGAGGGAACTGGGGTTGTTTAGTCTGGAGAAAAGGAGGTTGAGGGGAGACCTCCTTGCTCTCTACAACTCCCTGAAGGGAGGTTGGAGTGAGGTGGGGAAGTAATACCAAGTAACTCTCCCAAGTAACATCTCTGAAGTAACAAGCAATAGGACAAGAGGAATTGGTCTCCAGTTGTGCCAAGGGAGGTTTAGGTTGGATGTTAGGAAAAATTGCTTTCCTGACAGCATTGTCAAACTTAGAACAGGCTGCCCAGGGAGTTGCCATCCCTGGAGGGGGTTAAAATTGTGTAGATGTGGTGTTGAAGAACATGGTTCAGTGATGGGTTAACAGCTGGACTTGAGGATTAAAAGGTCTTTTCCAAGCAAACCAGTTCTGTGCTTCTGTGATTTTATGAACTAATCTGGTGGGACAGGCTCCCACTTGCTGCACCTTAACCTGTGGCTGGGCAGGTGACTGCTCCACGCAGCCCAGGTTAGCTGGTGCAAGGTGGCAGGGGTCATTTTACCAGAGGGATAGTGCAAATTGGTCTGGATAAAGGACAGAGCAAGATATGGCTTTGGTTGCTGGAATGACAGCTCTGTCCCCAGTCTATCTCACTTGATCCAGGAAAGGAATTCCTCTCCTTGCTGACTGTAGACCCTCTTTGATGCAGAGCTTCACCCCTCTGGACTACAAAGTCTCTAGAAAGCCCACAAGAGACGGACAATTTATTACCATTTTTAGGTAGCTCAGCTGGGGAAAATCTGCTAGGAAAGGAGTCACCACTTCAACCCCCCCCTAAAAAATAGAATAAAATAAGGAGAAGCATGACTGAGTTTGCAGTCATAACTGGAGTCTCTGGAGCTTATCTCCTTCCCCCTCCACAGTGCTCCATGAAGCAAAGCATTTCAGTATTCAACTTCCCTTGCAATTAACATTCTTCTGCTGCTGAGCGGAACAGAAACTTTCCTGCTGGCTACTGCATGAAAGACACTGGGAGCTGCACGTGGATGCAAGATGGGTTTTCTGAGGCTGAAGCTAAGTTCATTGCATCCCAAAGTCCAGTTTATCAAAGAAGGATTTTGCAAAACTTGGAAGTGCTCTCAAAACACATGAACAGCGCAAGCGTTCTCCCTCGGTGCTGCTCATGCAAACCAGCTGCTGGGCAGGTTGTACTGTGATGAAGTGCATGTGATCTGGAGAAGTTTGCTGTAGCTCAGCTGGTGTGAGGACCCTTGCAGGGGAGATGTGCTGCACAGGCTCAGGGCTGGGCTTCCCAGGGTCACAAAACAGGGACTGCTGCGGAAGGATACATACACATGACATAAAACCTGCATGCGACTTACATCATTTAATATTGCATTGTACTGTGTCCAGTTCTGGGCCCCTCAGTTTAGGAAAGATGTTGAGATGCTGGAATGTGTCCAGAGAAGGGCAAGAAAGCTGGGGAGGGGTTTGGAGCACAGCCCTGTGAGGAGAGGCTGAGGGAGCTGGGGTTGCTTAGCCTGGAGAGGAGGAGGCTCAGGGAAGACCTCATTGCTCTCTACAAGTACCTGAAGGGAGGTTGTAGCCAGGTGGGGGTTGGTCTCTTCTCCCAGGCAATCAGCACCAGAATAAGAGGACACAGTCTCAAGCTGCACCAGGGGAGGTTTAGGCTGGATGTTAGGAAGAAGTTCTTCATTGGCCATTGGAATGTGCTGCCCAGGGAGGTGGTGGAGTCACCATCACTGGAAGTGTTTAAGGAGAGACTAAATGAGGCACTTGGTACCATGGTTTAGTTGATTAGATGGTGTTGGGTGATGGATTGAACTTGATGATCTTGAAGGTCTTTTCCAACCTGGTTAATTCTATTCTATTCTATCAGGTGGTATAAACAACAGGAGTTCCGTCCCAGCATTCCATGGAGCCTGTGCTGGTAAAGCTTTCTGCTACAGCTAGAGGGTCAAGATGGGTAAGGTCTGTGTCAGTGACCATCATCCCTGTGGCGCAGGCACAGCCCTGTGGCACCCACAAAAGTAAGCAGGATGGGCGAAGAATGAGGAATGAAGATGAATGAGTAATGAGGATGATTAAAGGACTGGAGGAAATGCCATATGAGGAGAGGCTGAGAGACCTGGGGCTGTATAGTCTGGAGAAGACTGAGAGGGGATTTAGTAAATGTTTATAAGTATCTGGGGGCTGGGGGTCAGGAGGAGGGGACAGGCTCTGCTCATTTGCACCCTGGGATAGGACAAGGGGCAATGGATATAAACTACAGCACAGGAGGTTCCATCTCAACATGAGGAGGAACTTCTTCACTGTGAAGGTCACAGAGCACTGGAACAGGCTGCCCAGAGAGGCTGTGGAATCTCCTTCTCTGGAGACTTTCAAGACCCATCTGGATGTGTTCCTGTGTGATCTGTGCTGGATTCTATGGTCCTGCTCTGGCAGGGGGTTGGACTCAATGATCTCCTGAGGTCACTTCCAACTACTAACATCCTGTGATCCTGTAATCCTGTGAACGTGGGGTATGTCTTGGAAGGAGCTTTTCAGTCATTCCCCATGTTCATTTCTTGGCACACCCAAGGGAAGTGTTTGAAGCATCACGATTCTTCTGAGCAGGGGGATACATACCAGGTCTCTGGTCTGCAGACCAGTGCTGCCAACTCTTTTAATGCTCCAGCTTATAGTTCAAGATGTTTGAGATGGGCAATACAGGATCATGTATATCCTTGAATCATATCTGCTGAATGTCTGGTCTGCAACATGGTCAGCAGTCTATCAAAGGTTTGGATCTTGTTTCCTCTCAAAACCACAGTGAATGTTAAAAGTATTTCAAGTCACCCACCTGGTCTTTAGAATAAACAAACACTTTTCCATCCATATGCTCTGATTTCAGTGGAAATGCAGCCCGTGAAAATACCTTCTGTAAACAAACTGACAGCTGCACAGGGATCACACAGGCAGGGAAGAATGGCTTCAAACACCAACATCAGGCAGTGGTGCTCATGGCAGGAGCTTTTCAACAGGATTTGTAATTCACATTATGTAATCACAATACCTTACACAGCTCTCTGAAATGCCAGCCAGAGGGAGAAAGGACTGCAAGTGTCTCTCTTCTCCAGCACCCTGCATATGAGGCTGGTTCATGGGGGGCAGAAAGCACTACAGCTCTGTGTCTGGGTTTTGGGAACACAGGAATGCAGGGGACACAACCTGATCCTGTCTCTGATCTCTGGCTCCTGCAGCTTCTCTCAAGTGATCAAGCCTACACATTTTGGGTGTATTGTCTTATGGACTGGGGAGTGTCAAAAAGGAGACTCCACAACTCTCCGGGCAGCCTGTCCTGGTGCTCCAAAGTAAAGAAGTTTTTCCTGAATTTCAAGGGAAACCTCCTGAGTTCCAGCTTGTCCCCATAATTCCTTACTCCTCAAATTATTTCAGTGTGAGAAGGAAGAACTGATATTTTTCTCCATGGCAATGTATCTGCCACCTTGCCATTTTCTGGAGGCTTCCTGTTCCCTGGCAGGGCAATTAAGTGCTGACAGCAAGGAGGCAAGGGCCTGGGGAGTACAGACAGAGCTTTATAGTGTGTTTACAAAAGGTGGTCAAAAAGATGACATCAGGTTATGCAGAAATGCAGCTGCTGCATTGACTCTGCCCATGGCTGCGGGTTGTGGTCCTCTGAAATCCTGTGTAAACCTGCTGCAACGTGCAGCACTGACAATCCTCCCTCGGTGGGCTTTTGGTGTGGGGGGGTTTATTTTTCCTTTGCAGGAATAAAAGTCTGCCTTTCCATTTTTTAAAGGACATCTTTCTTATCGTGCCCCTTGCAGTCAATGTGCTCTCTGGGCCTGCTGAAGCCCCTGAACCCCGCATGAGGAGGTCTGGAGGGGTTGGAAGCAGCAGGACTGACTCATGCTTTACAGTTGCCAGCAGGTTTCTAGCCTGCGACGCGTTCCTCCTCCTCTCGGCTGTGTGTCTTGGCAGTGCCATTCCCCATCTGATCCTTATCTCGCTCTTGGCCGCTGGACTTGCGGGGCAGGAGGGGCAGGTTCCTGCCTCGCAGCCGGACCCATCTCCGGGGCCGAGCCGCAGGAATGCGCATCCCGAAGAGCTCGGCGGCGGCACTTGGAGCTGCAGCCTGCGCTGGGAAACAACCCGGCTGCGACCGCTGGAGATGGGACAGCTAAAAGAGGCGTTAATATCACAAAAGAACGTATAAATATAAAAAGCTAAAGAAGTCCATCATGCACAGAAGAAGTCGGGGTGTTCAGCAGCGCTCACCACAGCCACGGGTATGTTTTCATAGAATCATGAAAAAGCCTCCTAAGATCATCCAGTCCAACCCCTGACCCACCCCATGGCCATGAAACCATATCCCCAGGTGCCGTGTATACATGTGTTTTTGACCACTTCCAGGGACACTGACTCCACCTGGGCAGCCTGTTCTTTTTTCCTCATCTCCAACCTAAACCTCCTCTGGCACAATTTCAGGCTTCTATCACCTGATGCTAGGGAGAAGACTCCAACCCCTTCCTCACTGCAATCTCCTTTCAGGGAGCTGTAGAAAGCCTCCTTTTCTCCCAACTAAACACTCCAAGCTGCCTCAGCTGTTCCTGACCAGCCCTGCTCTCCAGAACCCTTCACCAGCTAAGCTGCCCATCTCTAATTACAATTGACCCTTATGAAGGGATTCAAGGGAGCAAACCAGGGACCAGTCAGTACCCCAGTGGGTCCCATTTTGTGCACAGTGATGCCTTCAGTGTGGCAACCTGTGGCAGCCCAGGGTGCTCCCCTGTGTCCCTGCACCCCTCCATTGCGTGGCTGGTCCACAGAGCCTGCTCTGCCCATGGCATCCTCTGCATGGAGGAATTAGCCCAAATTCATAATTCTGAACTGTAATGTGAGTCAGAGCTGTGAATTCCCACATGGGAGGGTTTATCCCTCTGCCCACAGTTTACAGGTTGGGGATACAACCTCAGAACCAACAAGGGCCTTAGGTGAGCATGAGTAGCCACTTGAGCCCTGCTGCAGTCCAGATTCAGCTCTTTTCCAGTCTGCCCAGCCCTGAGAATGGAGCTAACCAAACCAGGGGTGAGAGCAGAGCTGCCTGCAGTGCTGCAACCTGCTCAGTGACAAGGGATTGGCATGGAAGAGCCCATGGAATCTGCCTTGGTTTCCATTAGCTTGCTGTGCTTCAGTTTTTAACTCAATCACATTGTTTGCAAAAGGAGAGTTTATAAATACTTTATCACCAGGAGAGCAAAGTTACATAATTAAACAATTTAGCAGAGTCTGTGGCTTCACTGCAGTCCTCTGGGGTGATTCAATACTCCAATAAAAATACTGGGTGACACCATAAATATTGTAAATGGCTCCAGATGGTTTCCAAGGGCTATGTCAACTGTTTATTGCATTCAAAGAGAAAAGCATAAGTGAAATCACAGGGAAGAGAAAATTCCAATCAATAAATTAATGACAAAAAGAAATAAAGGCAAAAATATTTGCTTTTGCATTGTGAAAGCCCTGGAGGATGCTTTGGGCCAGCATGAGAGAAGACCACCCTATTTACCAGACTAATGAACCAAGGGCATCGGTGTGCACTTGCTCCTAGGCTGTGTACTTGCCTGGGGTGGGCTGTGCACAAATGTTTAGATAAATCTGCCCACAAGATGGGGAAAACCTCTCTTTATTTGATTGTTTGTTTGATTGTTTGTGCATTTTGTGAATTCCAGCCACAAGAGCCAGGAATGCATCTCTTCCCCTGGTCAAGCTGCCTTGGCAATGGCAGCCAAAGGAGGGTGCCACAGGCAGGCAGGCTTGTGGGATGGATTACTCCTATCATCATTGAAAACTTGGGAAGGGTGTTTAAAAGTTGTTAGTGAAGCAAGATAAATATTTTCCAGGCATGATCCCACCATGCCGTGACAAGTAAGCTGTATGGAATGTGTTAGTAAAATATGAATGTTCTGAAAAGGAAACAAACGTTGTGGATGAGAAAACAAGGACAAAATGGACTTGTGGCACCTCCAAAGGCAACAATTGGGAACATATTTACAGGGACTGGGCTGCAGCCTCTTGTATCTTCTGAGAAATATAAATGGCAGTGTGTGCAGAACACGCAGCGGGGTTGTGGGGCTTTGGTGTGCCATAAAACCCCAGATACTCCTCCCGAAAGAATGAGGCTTGTCCATCTTTTCCTAAGGGAGAGATGTGGGGCTTGGCTGCTTGGCAGAGCCTTGGTGGATGTCCCAGTAGTGGAGTCCCCATGGTGAGACCCCCGTGGTGGAGCATCCTGATGGTGATGCCCCGGGAATGGTGTCCTAGGGGTTATGCCCTGGCAGACAGCTCTGAGGTGGTGCTGGAAGCACCTCGAAGGGACCACAAGACCCCACTTGCAGCCTTGGGAAGATGCAGACACCCCGGCTGGGGAAGGCTCAGGTGCAAGCCCTGCCACCCTGCAGCTCCTCGGTATTCCCCTCCGCGGCAGAGGAGGGCAGAGGGCAGCAGGACTTCCGGGGGGAAGCACAAAGAAGAGTTCTTGGAAGCGCTGCATCGGGAACACGGCGAATGAGAAGGCGAGGCGCAGCCCGCGCTGTACCGAGGGCGCCGGGGAGCGGTACCGGAGGGGAGGCGGAGCCCGAGCGCTTCGTGCGTTTCCGGCGGGGGCAGCCGAAGAGTGACGAAGCCGAGCGCGACGCGCATGCGCCGTGGGGCGGCGCGTGCCTGTCATGGCGGCGGTCGAGGCGCAGGGGGGCGGCGTGCGCTGCGCCGCGGCGGGGGTCGCGGCCCCTGCGACGAACGAGTCCGGGCTCGAGGCGGGCGCCACGGGCCCTGTGGTGGCTGAGGCGCCGGTGCCGCCGCTGCCGGGAATGCAGCTGCTGCAGCAAGGCGCCGAGGCCCACGTTTACCGGGGGCTCTTCCTTGGGCGGGCGGCGGTAGCCAAGGTCCGCATCCCGAAGCGGTACCGGCACCCGGCGCTGGAGGAGCGGCTGAGCCGGCGGCGCACAGCGCAGGAGGCGCGATCGCTGCTGCGGTGCCGGCGGGCAGGTGGGCTCGGGGAGGTGGCGGCGGGGCCGGGCCGGGCCGGGCCGGCGTGAGGCGAGGCTGGCCTGACAGGACAGACGGCTCTAGGCACCAGGCACCTCACCGGTAGCACTCGTGCTCTGCAGGTCCCTCACAGCAAACAGCAGACACTTGACTGCTTTCCTGCATCACCCTGGAGGATACAGGCAGTCTCCTGTCACGCTGGCGTGCTGTGCGCTGGTTTGCCAGAGTGCTGCCCTGAAACGCAGTCTGTCCATGGCCAGAAGGCCCCTGCCTGTGTGATGCTGGAGAGTCCCGCCCCGGCAGGGGCCGGTCTGTTAACAGCTAGTTTCAAGGCTGAAGGCTGGTGCAGCATGAGTTGGAACCGGGGAGTTGGCATGGGGCATTGCTAGATGTGGGTATCACAGTATCACTAAGGTTGGAAGAGACCTCGAGGATCATCGAGTCCAACCTGTCACCACAGGGTAATCAATGGCCAGGGGTGAGCTCAGCTGGCACTTTCTTAAGGCTTGCATTTTGTTGTTAAAATATCTGGTAAATTAATCAGTAGCATTTCGTTTGTTCTTTTAAACAGGGATTGCAGCTCCAGTGGTCTACTTTGTGGATTATGTCTCCAATTCCATATATCTTGAAGATATTGTCGATTCCATCACTGTTCAAGACCATATTTACTCTGTACAGCGCAGTGGAAACGATCCCAGTAGCCTCCTTGCCTTAGCAGAGAAGATGGGCGAGCTCTTGGCAAGAATGCACGATGAAGATCTCATCCATGGGGACCTTACCACGGCCAATGTACTTCTGCGGCCACCCATTGAGAAGCTGGACTTGGTGCTGATAGACTTTGGACTCAGTTTTATTTCAGGTCTTCCAGAGGATAAAGGAGTTGATTTGTATGTTCTGGAAAAAGCCTTCCTTAGCACTCATCCAGACACTGAATCTATGTTTCAAGCTCTGCTGAAGGCTTATGCAGCTACATCTAAAAAATCCGGCCCCGTGATCAAAAGGTTGGATGAAGTGCGGCTGAGGGGGAGGAAGAGATCCATGATTGGGTAAAAAGAGCAGGCTTGGGGGCAGAGGAGTGTTTCTACTGGGGTTCTGCAAATGTAGTTATTTATATTTCCAGTTGGTTTTACTTCACAGATCTCTATTTTGATAGCTGTGTCTTCGAATAAATAAACCTGAATGAGTTTGTGTCATAAAGTAGGCAACAATGAGACAGGAGCAGACCTGAGGGAAACAGCTGAATGTCACTGCCTCCCTCAGTGTTGAGTAGGAAGCATTTCAGAGTGTCATTCCCCTTGTCCTTCCTGTGGTAGAATCATACAGAATCTTCTTTCTGAGCCTGTGGACCGTGGATTCATGGGAGGTAAGACAGAGCTGGGGATAGCAGGGCATCCACAAAAAGTGACAGAAAAAACAGAGGTGTTGGTTTGCTTGGGAGACTTCACAACAAAGCATTGAAGTCCGTTAGGAGTGGCGTCCTGACCCTTTTTAGGTGGACTGGGTTCCAGGACAGAAACCCAGCACTAACATAAGACACCTGTCTTCTGTCTTTTCTTGCAGTAGTGATTTTGGCTTTTAAAACTTTCAGTCCATAGTTGTTCCACACAAATACAAGAATGTTTATCGTGGTGTTTGCAGAGCAACTTCCACAGGCAAGGAGTCTGCTGTAAATGGCAATTTCTGGAGCTTCAGAAGACAACTTGTGTGGTGATTGCCTGCCTAGGGAGGCAGTGGGCAGAGGGAGGCAGTACTGCTGGGTGTTGGTAACCTTTTCTCGTCATTGCTTGATCTGGATTGACCCTCACGGTGAGTGTGTTGTGGCCCAAGAGAGAACACCTCCAAACCCCACAGCAGATAGGCTAGAAGGTGATCAGTCCTCTGGTGTAAGCAGATTTGGGTTCAAGTTGTGTGCTGGGTGAGTTTTGTCATTTGTTTCAGATAATGAATTAAACTGAACTCTCAGAGTGTTTGCTGTGCTGGGCAGCTTGTCGAGGAAGATCCTCAGTGCCTGTATGCTCTCCCCGGTGCTCTTCCTGAAAATGCTTGTGCAAAAGGAAGAGCAAACCCTGCAGGAACCCTCTTGTGCACAGCAGTGTTCTCACCAGTTCACAGCCCTTCCCAGCTGGTGTGGAAAAAGCTGTCAAAAACAGCACTGGGGTTGTGGTGGGCACAACTGCAGGGCTTAAAGCAAAGCAGCCAGGACTAACCCCTGCCTGGGGACGCACTGGAGGGGATGGGGCAAGCAGGAGCCCTCCTGCTGGACGCCGTGGCCCCATGGTGCGTGGAGTTTCAGGTGAGGAGAAGGGCGAGGCACCGTTTCGGGCCTGTGCTTTAGCCGCGGGGGCTTGCGGAGGTAGCGTGCGGCGCCGAGAAGCACGCGGAGCAGTTGCGAGGACAGCGTGGCCCCGAGCGGTGGCGCCAGTGCAGGGCTCCTGCTTTGTGCGCGGAAGGTGGCGGGTTCGTGGCCACGCAAGCGTCCTAGCGCGGCGGGCTGCCCGTGCCCGCGGCGCATTCACCTCTTGCCAGAGCAGCCGGCTGGGCGAGTGCCCAGCCCCGGCGTGTGGGGCCCACGGGTTCCACCGCTCAGCCACATGTTTTTTAAACTGTTGCGCCCGAGGAGCCGCAGACTTGCCTGGCTTTTAATTTCACTGGGGTGCCCCGGCCATGCTCATCCCGACATGGAGCACGAAGCAATGCAGGATGGAGGCAAAGGGAACCCAGGCTCCCGGTAACAAAGCCGGTGAAGGGTCTGGTGAGGAGCTGTTGAGGAACCTGGGGTTGTTTAGTCT
The DNA here is from genome assembly GCF_026170545.1 of Melanerpes formicivorus. Taxonomy (NCBI): domain Eukaryota; kingdom Metazoa; phylum Chordata; class Aves; order Piciformes; family Picidae; genus Melanerpes; species Melanerpes formicivorus. The sequence continues at coordinate 2,462,897 of NW_027142371.1, read as the reverse complement.
GGAGAAAAAGAGGCTGAGGGAAGACCTTCTGGCTTTCCAGAGCTGCTTGAAAGGAGACTTCTCCCAAGTAACAAGCAATAGGATAAGAATAAACAACCTCAGGTTGTGCCAGAAGAGATTTAGGTTGGACAATAGGAATATTTTCATCCCCCAAAGTGTTGTCAAGCCCTGAACAGGCTGCTCAGGACAGTGGTGGAGCCACTGTCCCTGGAGGGATTTACAAGACACGTAGATGAGGTACTGAGGGACATGGTTTAGTGGTGACTTGGCAGTGCTGGCTTTACAGTTAGACTTGATGAGCTTAAAGTTCTCTTCCAACTCAAATGGTTCTGTGATTCCATACGTGAGCAGTGGGGCATTAGGAGCTCCTGCTGCTGCTCTCCTACCTGCTTTGAAAATGAATGCGACAGCCCAAGCAGCACACAGCCACTTAACAAGGTGCTCCCCTGGTGACCCGGGGTGGCCTGGAGCAAGGCCTCATGGCATGGTGGGAGCAGGTGGACGTGAGCTAACGAGTCCCGTAATGATGTCTGATCTGAACCCCAAATCCCAGACCCACTGAGGAGTGGCAGCATGCCTAACCTCCCTGCCTGCCGTTCCCCACCTGTACAAACACCGCTCTCGCTGTCTCCTGGTGATGCCAGGATTGAGCTCTGTTTGCAAAGCCCTTTGAAGAAGGCTGTTTCTGCCTATGGTCATGTTTATTAAAATGCAGCTCTCCCTGCGGGACTGCAGAGTAGAAACAAAGCTGCTCAACTGCAAGTCTTTCTGCCTGGCGCCGTGCTCTGAGCCGAAGCCTCGCAGTGGGGCTGGGGTCAGCAGCATGCAGCGAGCCCAGCCCTCCTGGGGTGCTGGTGCGTGGGACTGGCCTTCTAGCAAGGACTCCTGAGCTGCCCTCTGCTGCAGTCTGCTCTGCGATGGAGCTGCAAAACAAAGCAGAGCGTTGCTGGTAATGAAAAGCAAAATGTTTTGCTTTTTCACTGCGTGACAAAACTCCTCCTTCATTATGTAAGTGTCACTTCTCACGTATCTGTGCTGTGGCCTGTTGATATTTCCTCTTGATCAGCCCGATGTATCCCTATAGATTGCTGTAGTGAGTGCTGAGCTATTGCTGTGCCAGGTGGGAAAACCTCAGCAGGTGGACATCCAGCAGTGGAGACACTCTGGACCTGCAAAGCGTCCACCCCGCAGCTGTGTTGCTGGTTGTGCCTGTGGTGGCAGCTCTTGGGGTGAAAACCAGGGCAGGTGGAGTTTCCAGTGCTGGTTTGACTGAGGATAACTTGGCTTGGTAGCTTTTGGTGCATCTGCAACACTGAATTATTACTATTAAGGTTCTCATTTCCCATTGCATTATGAATACTCAGGATTTGTGTCCAGTCTCCCAACAATCTCATAAGGAAAACAGGAGTCCTGTTGGGGTTTTTAAAATGCACGAATAGTTTTCCTGCTGCAAATGCAGTTTAAAACCAGCAGTACTTCTTCAGAGCTTGGTCTGACTTGGTAAAATAATCTCTGCAAGCCAGTTTAGCTTCTTCAAGTTTAAAAGGAAGGAAAACCAATGAACTAAAATCTGCTCTTTTAAAGAACTGAAACAGTGATTGTTGCAAATAAGTCAATTAACTTTTTGGCAAGAACCCCAAACTTCTTCTTAACTCAGAGGGACTGTTTGTCTTGGTTTGTATTTCCACCACTGGCCAAAGCAGCACAGTGGGCAATGCCAGCCTCTCCAGAGTGTGAGTCTGGACACTGAGCACTGTCACAGCTCTATGTGACACCAGAAGTGGCGATGTCCTGCCCCAGTTTACCTAGCAGGGCTATTCTCACCAGCCTCACACACAGCCCCCCACCCCTCAAACCCTCTTGCCTGCCTCCCCAGGGGGCACAGCAGGGATGTGAAGGGTGACCGCTTCTGTGGCACCCAACCACTGGAGGTCTCTCTGCCACCATCACTAGCACTGGGAAAACCTCTCCAGCTGGGAAATAAAATGTTCTGTCAACAGCAAATGTTGATAACCATGTGCTGGGTGGACATGGTCACTCTGGGTCTTTATGCTGCTTGAATCTTCCATCTGTTAAGAATGAAATGTTGTCTCATGGGACCAGTTCCTAGCCTGGCCCACCAGGAACTTTCATTTCCAGGAGCTTCGTATCACCTGCTTCATCTTGCTCCATACCTGGGTGTCACCCAAAATGCCATGAACACAGCAGCGTGTGAATGAGCTGTGCAAAGAGGACAGGAAAGGAAAAAGGGAAAGACAAATGAATGGAAATAGAGACATCTCAGCAGATTGTTCTGAGGATTAGGGTTTCCTGGGGAATTTGTGGTTACTTATGGAGTTGCCTTTTGGATTTCCTTTGGTGTGACCATTACCAGTGATTTCTCATGTGGGAGTGTGGAGCCAGCCTGTCCTTGATTGGCAGTAATAACTGCCAATCTGCTGATTTGGCTGCTGATGCCAGCAGTGCAGAACTGAAATAAGGGGATTCTTTTAGAGACAGGTGTGAGTTGCAGACCTGTAGCAGGAGCACTGAGAGAAAACAAGCAGGAATGAAAGAAAAGACACACATGTATGGCAAGAAAGAGGGATGAAAACGCAGTTACATAACCTGGCTACGCTGCTGCCATGACTTTTGGACAGGGGCTGTGCCATGCCAGAGGTTGCTCTGTGTGTTTGTGTGTGTAAAAACCTTGCATACAAGCTGTAAGGGTAGCTTTGTTGAGTGAATTTATTTTCAGCCTAGGTCTTGATGTCTGCAGGAGATTGATACTTTCCAGTTTTGCAAGATTCAAAACACTGATAACCTTTTGCAGCCCTCTTCTCCCATCAATGCTGATAGGAAACCAAGTCAGTGCAATAAAAGCTCATTTATAACCAAGAGTTCATTGTGTGAGGGTCACTACAGATAAAGAAAGCCTCTCCCTCGCCCAAGCACAAGCTGTGTCCCACAGTAGTCCCTTTGGGCACCGTGCAGCACCTCTTTCTTATGTGCTAAGCTGAATTTACTCTGTAAATAATGGTGAGGAATGGCCCAGGAGTGGAGAGAGATGATTTCAGTGATGGTCGTGGAGCACAGGGAAAGCACAGTGAGGGCAGCTGCTGCTGCTGGCACTGGAAATGAGGGTGGCAGAGGAACAGATTACAAGGAAACAAATTAATTAAAAGTTAATTCCCAGCTAGAGTCCTGGAAGGCTAAATGAACCAGCGTGTAGCCCCCACGCAATGCTCTCTGCTGTGAGGTGCTGAAGGCTGAGAGGGGCCAGGTGGGACTATGAAGGGGCCATCCATGCAGGGTGTTCCCCTCACCCTCTGCACTGTCAGAGGCTTCACAAGAGAAAGAACAGCCTGGGGCATGGATAGCTTGGTATCCTGTTGAAGCTTTTTTTAAGCTTACAAGGTTGATTTTGAGAGACAAAGCTTTGCAGAGCTCCAGCACGTGGCACACACTCACACACATGCTTCCAGGCTCTGGCTGATGGGGTACACTGGGCAAGCTGAGCCTGTTTTAAGCTGTTGTGTTGTTTTGATGGCCTGAATTTTGCTTTCAAGCCTTTATCCATCTCTCCACCCACCCTGTCCATTATGCACACAGCTTGTGCTGCTGTAGCTCACCATGGTGGCTGCAGGAATGTCCTGCTCTTTTTTCCCTCTGATAATTGTATATTTATGTTGCTGAGCAGTTAAAGAAAGCCAAGCTATGAACCCCCATAGGTTGCCCTGAGCCAGCTCTGTGCTTTCTCTGGGGCCTCAAGCAAAGGTGCCTTTGCCATCAAGGCTGGGCAGCCCTGGTGCCAGGTGCATACTGGATCCTCACTTTGCCAGCAGCCCCTGGCAGTGCCCAACAGAAGCTTTTGTGGTGGTGACACCATCACCCTTCAGCCATCACTCGGGATGGGAGTGGGGAATAAATGATTTGTTACTGTTTGTGCAACATTAGACATACCCCCTTAAGGGAAAGGAATGGGGCAGTGGATCCAGACTTGGAGCACGGTCCATTCAGAGAGGGTACAGTCCTGTCTCTGCATCACCACTCTCTTCCTTTCTAATTTCTTGTTGCCTCTGTGCCAGTGATTCATGGTTTTTGTAGGCTGGAGAGTGCTTTCCAGTAGGGTCTGGTTTTTCATCCAATGCATTGGACTTCAGCTGCTTTGATGCTCTAGGAGTGACCTGCCTGGAGGCAGTAGTTCTCCAGAGAGCTGCTTAACTGTGAGACAGGAAAGGTTTTTCTGCTGAGTGTGAGTTTTGTACAGCTTTCATATATAAGGGGGGCAGCTCAGCCAGGTTTTGAGTATGTTTTAAAGCGCTCAAAGGGTGCTAATTTGCTTTCCCTTTTTTCTCCTCACTGCTCAGCTTCATTTAGGCTCCAGTTGTGAGAATCCAGGGGATGCAAAAAAGCAGAGGGGAAACCCAACTCCCTCGACTCTTGTTCGTCTTGAGAGTGCTCCAGCTCAGTCTCCTGTGATGTGTGCCTCTCTCTCAGGCTTCCTGCAGACAGAGACCAGTCACCTCTGCAGCATTTGCTGAGATGTACCTGGCTCCAGGGGAGGGCATCCTGTCCTGCCCCAAATACTCTCCCATCTTCTTTCCTTTAAGCCTGGTGCAGGACAGAGCTGGCAGGGAAATCCGCCCTCAAAGTAAGAACTGGGCAGCTTTTGTGTTTTCTTTGACTCACAATTGAAGCATCCTTAGCTGCCTGGGTCTGGCCTGATTATCTTAAGGGCAGCCAGGGTATGGTCATATGCTACTTGCTTGCTGGGGCTCACACTTGTGTGAGCCAAGACTTTGCCTCCTGCCTTTCTGGTATTTCCCATGGCTCTCCCGTGCTCCGCACCACTGGCCTTTTGTTTGGTTGTGTCCACTTCTCTTTCATGGAAAAAAAGGGGAAGTATTTCTCAGGGCATTGCAAACAGCTTGTCAAACCCCTGAGTCACTGCTTGAATTCAGTTGTCAAAAGCAACTCCAGTTCCCTGCTTTTCTCCTGCTTTTGAGTGTTTAATGATGTGGATTTGTGTCCATGGAGAGGAAATCTTGGAGAATGAAGCCAGGTACAGCACTGGGCTGAGAGGGTTCCTACCAATCCCTTCTACTGTTTCTTTGTATTTACCTGAAAGAAGGTTGCAGTGAGGTGAGTGCTGGTATCTTCTGCCCTGTGACAAGTGATAGGATGAGAAGAAATGACCTCCATTTGTACCAGGGGATGTTTAGGTTGGATATTAGGAGAAAACTCTTTGCTGAAAGAATTCTCAGAGGCTGGAACAGGCTGCCCAGGGAGGTGGCTGAATCCCCATCCCTGGAGGTGTTCCAAAGAGGCAGCGATGTGATGCTGAGGGACTTGTTTTAGCACTAGCTTTGACAGAGTTAGAGAATGGTTGGACTTCAAACACTTCTATGATTCCATGGATTGAGGCTGTTGTCAGCCTGACCAGAAGCTCTTTGACAGCCTGCGATACGCCCGTGGTCAAACCAAACAAGCTCTGCTAATGCCAGAGTTTTTGGACCAGTTTGGAACATCCCCACCGTGGAAACCCTCCAGCTGCCAATGCTGCGGGAACAGGGTGAGATGGGGGAACACGGACATCGTGGCTGGGACCGGTATGGGGGTCAGGGCGGCTATAGCAGGATGGCAGGGCGGTATAACAGATGCAAGGGCGGGCGGGGCAGTCCGGCGGGGCCCCTCCCGGCGGGCGGAGCGTGGCGGGCGGGGCGTGGAGGGCTCGCTCGGGTCCCGCGGGATAAAGAGGGGGTCGGCGGCAGGCGGTGCGGCGGCGGCGGGTGCGGGATGGCGGCGCTGGGCGCGCTGGTGAAGAAGGCGTGGAGCGTCCGGCGCTACGTGGTGCTGCTGGCCGCGCCGCTGGCACTGGTGCCCATCCTACTCAGCCTGCCCCCCAAGGTACCCGCGCCCGGGCACCGGCGGGGCGGGGTAGGGGGACACCGCTGGAGGCGTGGATGGAGAGCAGCGGCCGTGGAGCGGGACAGGTGCACCTGCTGGGGCTGCCACCCAGGGGACGCCCGCTGGGGGGGCATGGAGCAAGGGACAGCGAGCAGGCGTGCGCTGGTCAGGGAAAGGGATGGAGAGGCTGAAAGCAGCGACACAGATTGGGGGGGCACCAAGTGGGGTACACTAACTGGGGGGCACCAGCTCGGGCCGTGGACCGGGAGCACAAACGGAGACACTGCCTCGGGGCATGGAGCAAGCGTTACGGCTTGCGGGGGCAAACAGTTTGGCACGGCCCTGGGACGTGAACCCAGGACAGCGCCCTGGTGCTTGTCCCATCTTGCTGCTCGCCTCATGCTTCAGCCTCAGCAGCATCTGGCCCTCGCAAGAGTCCTCTCGATACTAGCCAGGGTTTCTCCTTGGAGGGAGAGGACCACCGAAGCCTGCAGTCTGCCACAGCTCCTCACCCTTCGGCAGCTAGCTGGGAGTGTGAATGGGGGGAACCTCCTGGGGTTAGCTTAACTTTTTAGGGTCAAGAAGGGATGGACAGCGTGAGCTGTATTTGTGTTGCTTATATAGGGGCGTGCCAGGAACCTGCGGTTCAGAATCAGCTTGAACCAAGTGGCACTGACAAGTACTTTTTGCTGATACCAAGCTGCCTTACTGTAGATTTTATCAGTACCCAAAGGCAAACTGAGGAGACTGAGGCAAAGCAGAGTCACAGCCAGCATCATCCAGGGAGGTATTCGTAGAGCTGGACAGGAAGGCAAGTGCCAGTGGTTCTGGGGCTGCCCAGTGTGGCTGTCCTGTCCCCTGTGCTGTGGGCAGTGTGTGCAGAGGGAGAGAGGGACATTGCTGAGCCATGCAGTGGGGTTTGTGCTGCAGGGCTGGGAAATATCCTGGGAAATGCAAGGGAGCTACAAGTGCCATCCACACTGCTGTGGACAATTCCCGGGGGGACCTCTGGTGCTGTCCAAAAAGGCTTTGTAAGTAAGGCATTTGTGGTGTTCTGCAGCTGTTGCACAGCTGGTCCCTTGGTAAGGTCTGGGCTTTGGTGTCAGAGTTAACTTCACATTATCAACCTGTGGCAACATTTTGGAGTCTGAGGCTTTTTGCAGCTGTCCCTTGTGAGTGGCTCTCATGCACCAGGAGGTCAGAGCCTCGGGTGGAGATCACAGGGCAGTGAAATCACTGGGGAATTTTGTACCATTGACTTCAGTATGGGCAGGATTTCACTCTTTGATTCTGATTCAGATCCATTTGAGCATGACTTTGCTTACATCACAGAAGAAGTGAGTTGGTTATTATAGAATGATTCAGGTGTGTGAGGACACAAAGGTGGCATTCACTTCCGCACGTAAAATGCTTGGCAGGTGAAACCTTTGTGTTCAAGATAGCAAAGGAGTCTCCCAATTTACCAAATAAAAATAAAGTGACCACTGCTGTATTTAATGACACAGTGTGTTGAAAGAGAAAATTGCTTTCTCCCTTTCTCTCTGTTTTTCTATATTGCATCATTGGGTGAGTTCTGTTAGGCACATACTGCCTCAAGGAGCAGAAAGCACATTGCACAGCAGGTACTTAACGCCTCTGCAGATCCCTAAGAAGGAAATTTGTACATTCCCTCACTGAATGAGTGACTTTGATTCTATTTCATATCATCTTGTTTGGCTTGGGCGCTTGTAAAGCTCTGAGATATGGTTGGGGGGGTGAGGAGATGCTCCGTGTGCCCAGCCCAAGCTTGTGTCTGAACCACACAGTGGTCGGATGTAAGAGTAAAGCACAGATGTATCTGGCACTGTGCTGCAGGGAGACTCTTGGTCTGAGTGCTGTATGGTATTACACAGGCTGTGTGAAGATTTGTGTGTTCAGGAAAAGGATTTCTCCTCAGGTACAGAAGGAGGAAAACTCTCTGCTGGTAGCCTGCTCAGATGTGACCCATGGAGCATCTTGTACACCATCCAGTCTGGCCAACACTGCCTTAGGAAAGAAAAACTGGTGATGGGAAAGTGGGAGTGTTTGCAGCTGGGAGGGTCAAGAAGCAGTGGGGCAGCTATGGGCAGGGAAGGAGAGGCCCTGAAAGATCTGGCTGGTCCTTGATGATCTGTTCTTCATATCCTATGGGTGCTAGATGCATCCCAGTCGGTAGCAGTGATCCTGGCCAGTACTAGCACTGGTGGCTGTCAGTATAGAAGCTTGGAATGTTTCAGGAGAGCACAGCTGCAGCTTTGCCAATGTCTCCCTGAGTTTGGTGCAGTGGTGAACCTGTAGCTGTGAGCTACCATCCCACATTGTATGTTCATGTATGTTCATGTTCAGGGGTCAATAGTTCAGCTACAGTTTCAACACAAAATTCTCTCACTTGTTCAGCGAGAAAGGAAACTTGCTGTTGCATCAACAGGGGATTAAGTTCTGATGTCTGGAGCCTGCTTGAACTGCCCTCTGCATTCTGAGCCACAGGGGGCTGGAAAGGAAAGGAGCAGGTTATGCAGTTAAGGGAGCTGTAAAGACACCAAGGTGGGGACAGATGGGAGCTCAGTGGGTGGGGGATCTGGGGAGCAGAGTTTGGAAGTTGTCTTGGCATGTGATGGGAAATGTGTGCCCTCAGCTGCGCTGCTGCTGTCAAATGGTTTATCCTGACACAGGACTTGAGTCCAGCCTCAGGCTCTTCTGGGCAGCCAGGTTGCAAGAACTACTGAAGGTGTTCAGTAAGCTCCATCAGAAGGAATTCAGCTGACTGGGCTGCTGCTGGTGTTACTGGGAGACTGTCCCAGGCACAGCACCCATGGAAAGCAGGCTGGGGCAGGAGGAGCTTCTGAGCGTGCTGCAGTCATCGTAGCAACCTTGATGCTGCCACACACTTGCACATCTGGAGCATGGCAAAATTGGATGAGCTGGAGAACCTCATGGTCCTGCTCCCATGGTTTGTGTGCTGCCTTGCAGAGTGTTGTAGAAATTGGCAGAAGATGAGAAGCAGTGAGGTTCAGCCCATGCTAGTCTCAGGATGAAGTTTCCCTTCTGATCAGATGTCTTAACAGGCACCTTCTGCAGTGCTTTCCTGCCACGGGGAGTTCTAAAGTCTGTTCCCACATCATGTCACCATTTACCTCCCCCTCAGCAGTCCCAAGGGACTGGAGTGATAAAAAGCCACCTGAGCTTTGGTTTCAAGGGCAGCATTTCACTTGAACCTGGAGGCAAAGAAATCACAACCTGAAGCAGGTCTAACAGAGCACCACAGATAGGATATGGCTTCTTGGCTCAGTGCATGCTTCTGAGTGACACCCCATGGTCTGGGTGCAGAGGGTTTGCCAGTGAAACCTGCACCCAGATGACATCTCCCTAGAGACAAGATCCTTTGAGAAAAGTCATCCATCAGGTCTGGCTCTGCTTACTGCTGATGAACTCCAGCTTCCATATCTGCAAGCTGCTATCAAAGCTCTCGTCGGCTGTCACCCTGCAGTGGGTGTTCTCCAGACCTCCCTGTGAGTCCCTTTGCAGAGGGACAGTGTCAGGGCTGGTGCTGACATGAGGTTGGTAGCCCTCATTTTTCTTTGATGGCCTTTGCAGGTTGCATTCATGGAGGGTGAGACTTGCATCAGGGTTTTTTTCCCTCCTGCAATCCCCTTTCTCTTCAACAGAGAAGTGACATTTCTGCCTGTGAAGGGTTTTGCTGAGACCTCAGGCTGTGCTCCCCAGACTGTGGCTGGAACAGTGTCGTGTGTCCCTCACACAGGACAGCAGAAAGGAATGTTCTGTGTGGAGACACTTCCCAGGGACCACTTCTCCATGCAGGGGTCCCTGTGTCACCTCCCACTCTGGTTGCTGCTGAAATGGCTGAAACTTTGTCCCGTGAGTGGAAGTGGCTGTGACCCCCCTGCTCGGAGGGCTGTGAATGATTGCAAAGAGCTCGGGCAGGGCAGGAGGGGCTGGAGGAACTGTTCTGCTGGAAGGGGCATGGGGGGCACTTTTAATGAGCTGTGCAAAGAGCTTGTTCCAACAGCTTCTAATGAACTCAATGTCTACAGCCTCTTGGCTTGGTAACAGCTGAGACAGCCAAATGTACTAAAAGGAGCTCTGAGCAGGCAAAGAGGGCCTAGTGGCTTCAGAAAACAGACCTGACTTCCTTGGTGGCCAGAGAGCAATTTAAAATTAACTTGGGCATAATGAGTTCTCCTGATTAGAACAAGGAGACTTAAAAAACTTCCAGAAGGAAAAATGGTATTGCTTGCACTTAAAAGCAGAGAATGTGAATGAAGGCACTGGGGTAGGGGGGTTGGGGGCGGGGGGGGGGGGGGGAAGGGGGTGATGCCAGTGGTGGCCTGGGAGGTGGAGGGGAGCTGGATGCTGGGCTGGGGGACACAGTAGGAGCAGGGGCAGGCAAAGAAATAGTAGTGAGGAGAGGAGCCTGGCAGGGGACATAAGTGACTGTGGCCTGATTATACGTTTCATGTACAAAGTCCATCTCTGTTGTCTGTCCTTGGTGACTTAGAAAGGCCAGTTTCACAGAGCTGGGAGCAATGATCAGTTGAGATGAGAAGAAGAATGTCAGTGAGGAAAGAGGAGTGGTTACTGCAAGTGGAGTGAGTAACTACGTTTTGACGTGCACTCAGTCTGGAGAGGGCAAGCCTGCTGAAGAGCAAGCTGGCAGAGACAGGAAGCAGTATTTTGGGGAGGGGGAAAGGGAAGTTGAGAAAAAATAATATTAATTGGAAGCTAAGAACCACAGAAAACATGAAAAGGGATGTGGAAGAGCTGAGGAAGAAATCCCTGGGCAGGGGGTAAGGGTCATGAGCAGGGTGTGAGGCACAAAAGGAAGGTGAGCCATTGCTGTTACTTGCCAGATGGACAGTGCAGAAGAGCCACAGTCAGTGGAGCAGTTTTGTCCTGTACTCAGGGAAGTGCTCATAGTGCAGTCCTGTGTCATTGTGACAGTAACTGAAGGGGAAATTAAAATACTGCCACTCAACCCTGGCTGCTGCAAAACCTGCAGCTTCAGGCAGCTTCCATACAGGAATTTCACAAGAGCTGCCAGGAGAGTTTTGTGACCCAATAAACTCTGTGCATTCCTACGAGTGCCAGGACAGATGAAGGTCTCCAGCACCGCTGGCTGCAGGTCAGGCTGATCTGGAGTCCCTCTTGGGAAGCAGATTCCAGAAAAGGGCTGGAAATGGCTCTGTGCAGTTAGTTGAGTATGGCCACCAGACTGGCTACCCACAGGGTTGATGTGGTACTGGTGAGCATGGACTCATGAAAGCTGAGGAAGAGCAGTGAGGAGCTACCAGGCTGCTGTTTGCTGAGGTTGTGGGTTTCACCTGAGCATCCTTCCAGGCTGGATTCTACTGCTCAGCAATAGCTTTGGAGAAGTTTCAGAGTGCAGAAAGGGCTGGAAACAGGCCACAAAAGAAAGGCTGGAGGAGCTCAACCTGTTTCTTTCAAACAATAAAAAGGCACAGAGTAACTTGATTGCTGCCTTGAGGGCTCATCCATCAGGAGCAGAGTTTGAGTAAGGGTGGCCCAGGCTAAGGCAGAATGGAGGAGTGTGTAAGAAGATGAAGCAGAGGGTTGAAGCTGGCAGATTCAGGTTATCACAACATAACTTCAAGTGACCTTAATTAATCACAGGAGCAGCTCATTAAACCCACGGGCTCACCACCACTGGAAGTGTTTCTAATCTAATGTGGTGGCTTTGTCTTAAACCCAAACCTCAGTGCTGGAAGGGTGGCTCAAAAGGGGAGCCCTGCTACTTTCGCACAGAGGGTCACATCCTCACGCTGTGCTCTTTTAGCTTCCCAGTCTGGGAATGTCTGGAGGTGCAGGATCTGTTTCTGCCTCCAGGAGAAGGTGTGAGCCTCAAAGCCTCTGAGCCTGGGCAGGTTTTCTCTGAAATGCAAGTTGAAGTTTTGTCATTAGTTTCCTACCTGAGCTTGGTCCATTTGGCCTCTTTCACTGCCCTTCAGCTGTCCCGTTTGTAAAACAGAGAGCATTGTTCTGGTTTTCTGCCAGCTACAAAGCACAAGCAGTTTAAATAAGACTCTTTAATAGTTTGTATCTTTTTTTAGAGTAATTCCAGAGCAAAATATCTTCCCTGCAGCTCTTCCAGCTTGTGCCCTTGTGTTACCAGCCCCTTTCTAGCTGCTCTACAAATACCCAGTGGGAGCAAAACAGCTCCGCTGGCAGGAGGGCTGGCAGAGAGGGCTTGGTTTCTGTCCAGATTACATAATGTTTGCTGGAGCTGGGTTAGGAGCAATCAGATTCACATCTCCAGTGGAGTGCTGAGCAGGCAGGGTGAGTGAGGTGGCCAGCAGCGCTCTCACAGCTGCAACAAGAGAGCAGCTTGTGAGCAAGAGGCTAAAAGCCACCAGGCCTTATTTTTTTTGTACCACGTAGCTCTGAGCATTTCAGAGAGGATGTTTCTTTGTGACAGCAGTGGGACCAAAGGGCCAAAATATCTCATGCTATTGAGATCAAGATTATGGAGGAGCCCTGTCACCTATGTGCTCCTAGTTTGCCTGGTCATAGGTTGGAAGGCTGATGGGGGAGCCTGCAAAGACAGTGAGAAACCAAAGCTTGGCAGTTCCTTTAGGTAAGGCATCTTCAGGTGCTGGGTCTGTCTGCTGGGAAGGCTGTGGGCACTGGGCCAGGTGGCAGTGGGCTGCCCAGGGGTTGCCTGAGGCTGGTGGAGAACAAGGTGTAGCTGAAGCTCCAGGGTGGTGGTAAGGGCTGGTGGCTCACACGTGCCCATGTCTGGGTGCTATGCCTGGGCGAGCCAGTTTGCCTTACCTGACCCACATCCTCTGCCAGCGCCTCCTTTCCCCAGGGTACCTCATCTGCCCTGTCAGGAGGCCTCCTGCTCTCTCCAACTCTACTGCACATGGCAGACTACCTCGTGGCTTGGCTGCTTCTGCAGTAGCTGAGCAAGTCCCCCAGTGTGGAAAATTCCCGGTGCAGCGAAGACAAGATCTATGTCTGGAGGGGCAGAGGTCATTCCCAAGGCTCTTGAGCAACAGGAAGAAGGTGCTGCAGTCCAGAGCCACCAAGCACTTCCCTGGAAATCATTAAATGGTTATAAAATTAACCCAATCACAAGACCCATTTTAAAGTTCTTGCATGCTGCCATTTTCCCCTCCCTGAACTTTGGTGGGTTTCTTTTGAAAACAATAAACCCCAAGGTGCAGGGAGGGGAGAGAAGTAGAAGATGTCACAGCAGAGGGGTCAAAGGATAGAGATCATTGGGGGTGATGGTGCTGCACACAACTGTGGACACAGTCCAGACCATCCCTGGGCAGCTGCGGCCCATCCAGACCTTTCTTCTGCCATCTGTCAGCATTCCTGCTTTGCACGCTCCCCAAACCCATGGGACACAGGCAGCAGCCAGTAGTTAATGCTTGCAGGAGACCTTGAAACCCAAACCTGCTCAATCTCATGCAGAGTTTGGTTCAATTTTGTGAGTGGTTTAAATGAGTTTTTATTCTAGGGAGTGCTTGTTCTGAATCTTAGTTGTTCTGAAGAGGTCTTGTTCCTGTTTTGTCCAGGGATGGTCCCATCCTAAGTGAAGAACTTGTGTAATATAGGTGCAGTTTGTCCTGTTTTGGGGTGGGATAGCTGAATAACAGTACAACAGTGTCCATACAGACTTTAAACTCTCAGGAGAACTTCCATCTGGCAGCTCTCTCTGCCCTGTTTCATTGGCTTTCGAGCTTGCACTGGAGGTTAGTTATCAGATTCCTGCTGTGTTTCATTGCAGCGTCTTGCAGAACATTTCCCATGTTCCAGACAACAAATATCCCTTCCTTGTCATGAGGACACAAGAGGACACAGTCTCAAGCTGTGCCAGGGGAAGTTGAGGCTTGAGGTGAGGAGAAAGTTCTTCACAGAGAGAGTTGTTAGCCATTGGAATGTGCTGCCCAGGGAGGTGGTGGAGTCACCATCCCTGGAGGTGTTCAAGAGGGGATTGGACTTGGCACTTGGTGCCATGGTTTAGTAGTCATGAGGTGTTGGGTGACAGGTTGGACTTGATGATCTTTGAGGTCTCTTTCAACCTTGTTGATTCTATGAATCTGTGATTCTATGAGGTTTTCTTAATCATACTTCATCCATTTCGTGGAGGCAGTCAAAGCCTTCACTGGTCTGCTGTTGTATCGAAGCACTGTTAAATATTTCCAGTTGCTCAGCCCCTGTGAGAGGCAGAGTGTCTTTATTTTGAATCTGACTTTGGTGCAACTTTCCTTTGAGAAAACTGAAGAAGATTTTACCAGTGGGAGGGGGAAGAAAAGTTATTTATACAGCCTTTAGAGATCAAATGGAACAGAGCTTAATGGGAGCAAAGCTATTTCCTTGGTGCATAAAGAGCCAGGGCAAGGAGAAGTTATCAGTTGCCACAGGAATGAAATGAGTAATCTAGTGTGAAAACTTTTTAAAACATGACTCTTTATTTGTACAGAATTCAGCTCTTCCACATTTGTTGCTCTGGTCCCACTGGTTTAGAGGAAGTGAAGCCGTGGGGAGCTCATGGGAGCTGCCAGGTGCCAGGACTGAGCTGGGAACATGAAGGGCTCACTTCACACTACTGCATGTTTTCACTGGGATCTAAAATTAGGACTGGAAATGGTCTTTAAATCCAGCTCCTGGGAACTTCACATGAAGTCTTGGCTCTGCCACGATGGAACATGTTAAAAAGTCAGAGCAGAGGACTCTGAGCTGTGCAGTGCTCACAGAGCTGTTCAGTGCTCACAGAGCTGTTCAGTGCACTGAAGCACTGGAGCTGTGCTAATGGAGCTGCTGGTGAAGTGCAAAGCCTGAGTGCTACAAACAAATCAGAAACTCTTATCACTCTTGCCACTTGCCAAACCCTCACTAGGGATGTTCTGAGGCATGTATCTGTGTTGGTTTGAATTCCTCAGGCTGAGTGTTTGGGCTGATTTGCTCTTTGGCTCTCTCAATAGCCGTAGTTATGTTTTGTCATCAGTTTGTGGCTGTGTTGTGGGGCTCATGTTTGCTCTGGGAGCCTGAGGATGACCACGTTTGAGCTAAGGTCTGGAGTGAAGTTTCTCAGGTGGCCAGGTAGTTGTGGCCTTGCTGTACTTGCTCTGGTGCTGGAGCACTGCAGCTGTGCAGCTCCACAGCTCCCAGCCCACTCTGCTCCAACCTGCCCAGGCCAGGGAGCAAAGCTGTCATGTCCCTCACAAAAGCCCCAATGAGCCCAGCCTGGGTGCTGAAGAGGAAGGTCCCAGAAAAGGGACAGAGGTGCCTTTGATTAACAGTTCAACCTGTTCAACAAGCTGGAAAAGAGTGGTAAAATAAATAACTCTATGGCTCCAAGTGACTCTGGGCTCTTATTTATAGCTCTGTGGGCACTCTGCCCTGCAGTCACTGACAATGTCCTCGTTCAGCCCCTCCGTGACTGACCCCAGCTCCACTCTGGGCTCCCCTCTGCCCCCCTGGGGCTCTCCCCTCCTGGCCTGGAGCCATTCTCCTAACTCCTTTCTGTCCCTCATTATTTCGTCCGTGGCTGTCATGACAAATGGTTTTGGTCTAGTTTGTGCCTCCTGGGTGGATGAATGAATTCCTGGTGTGGGGGCACTGGTTTTCTGCCAGCCTTGGCCAAAACTGGGGCAAAGCTGGGCATGGGCAAGCTCCCTGCCCTCAGGAAGCGACGTGACACCAGGGCACTTGATTTACTGACTTCCACCGGGACGGGTGGGTTGCCATGGAATGGTTTCTCACAGAGCTCTTGGGAAACTCTGATCCAAGAGAAGAAACCTTCCTGTGTGCCTCCTGTTGTGGGACCTCAGTACAGCCTGCTGAGGATGAGCACCCAAATTCAGCTCCTGCTCCCCAGCGCTTGCTTTCTTGGTGCCCCAGGGCACTGCCACCCTGCTGCAGCTCATAGGAAGCTCAGGCAGTTGAGGAGGGTTTGGGGTTTGCTGTGGTTTCAGTGGCTCAGTGTAAGCCCTGAAACCCCTACACAGTGCAGGAGGGAAGATTCGATGGAGATGACCTGACAGAAATACTGGACCCTTGAAGGGGCAGTTGGTACATTTTGCTTGACTCAGTGTCTCCAGGTGAAAAGAAGTCTCTGGGATGCCCCATCCCTTACTTTCCCTCTCTCCTTCTCTTTCAGGAAGGAAGATGTCTCTACGTGATCCTGCTGATGGCCCTGTACTGGTGCACGGAGGCACTGCCCTTGGCTGTGACAGCCCTGCTGCCCATCGTCCTCTTTCCCTTCCTGGGGATCCTCCCCTCTAACAAAGTTTGCCCACAATATTTTTTAGACACCAACTTCCTCTTCCTCAGTGGTTTAATCATGGCCTCGGCCATCGAGGAGTGGAATTTACACCGCAGGATCGCCCTCCGGGTCCTCATGCTGGTGGGAGTCCAGCCAGCCAGGTGACTATGGGGACAGGGCCACCTCCATGGGGAGCTCAGGAAGCAGCTCTCCTGTGCTGGGCTCTGATGTGAGTGTCCCCCAAGGCAGAGCACTGACCACGTCTCCCTTTTTCTTCCTTACTGAGTTTATTCAGCTCTCTGCCTTTGCCTTTGCTCAGAGAGCAGCAGAAGCATTTGGTTCAGCCCCATAATTGTGCTCCATACAGCCATGGGGTAGTGCCAGCAGCCCTCACAGGGTAGTGCCAGCAGCCCTCACAGGGTAGTACCTGAAGCCCTCACAGGGTAGTGCCAGAAGCCCTCACAAGGTAGTGCCAGAAGCCCTCACAGGGTAGTGCCAGAAGCCCTCACAAGGTAGTGCCAGAAGCCCTCACGATGTAGACCCAGAATCCCTCCTGGGATAGCCCCAGAAGCCCTTTTTTGCTGTTAGCTCTGCTGTCCCTGCACATGATCTTTCCATCCCCTAGCTGTGAGGTGTCCCAGACCTTGCCAAACTGCAGAAATTCAGCTTTTCCTTTTTTTCCTCTCTTCCAGACTGATTTTAGGGATGATGTTGACCACGTCTTTCCTGTCCATGTGGCTAAGTAACACAGCCTCCACTGCTATGATGCTTCCAATTGCCAATGCCATTTTAAAAAGCCTCTTTGGGGAGAAAGACACCTCTAAGGATATGAACAGGGAAAATGAAGAAAACCAAGGTAACTGAGGCAGGGCTGTAGCACAAGGCAGCTGAGGTGTGTCCTGCTGCCACCAAATGTGCCCCATTTTATTGACTTCCCTGGCACAAGTGCCAGGTTTCTTAGCTGATCTCAGTGCTGGTCCCACTTCAGTACCCACTTTACCACTGTGGTGGGAGAGTACTGGCACGAAACTCCCTTTGCCCTGTCCCTGCCCCACACCATGCAGGAAGAAATGCTTACGAGTTGCTTGGAAAAAGCAAGAGGTGGTGGTATTGAGCCAACCTGCTCCATAAAGCTGCTGGTGGCGCAAGTGACAGTCCAGCCCTGTGGGCATGGCGGTGATGGGAGCCACAGGGATGCCTCTCAGCAGGCACAGCCAGAGCCAGGAGGTCTGTGGGTAGGAACAGCTGGGCAGAGGGTGCTGGGTAATGGTGCCCTGCTGCTGGGACAGGCAAGGAAGCACTGGCCAGGCAGTGGGAGCAGGGCAAGGGTGAGGGCAGCAGCCTCCCCGTGGTGGCACACAGGGCTGCCCCGTGCTGAGGGACAGCAGGGCTGCTTCTCACGTTTTCCTGTTTGCTCTCCTGTGACACTGGAGCCTGAGCTGGAAGAGAAGGGGAAGGCTTGGCAGGTTAATCACCAACTTATAAAGTGCTTTGTGATTTCCCAGCTTGAAGCCACTGCTTGGTGTTGTTCCTAAGCAGGCTGTGGACAGGCTGGGTCAGGGGTGTGCAGTTAGGTAAGGTCCTCTTCCAGCCCTCTCTTCACAAGTCATTGATCAGGAGTTTGGGCATCTGGCAGAGAGTGATGAGAAACTGCAAAGCAGAGATGATGTGGTGAAGTCCCTCTGCAGCTGTTTCTGCTGGAGCAGTAGTTGTGGCTTCTCTTTTTTGCACTAATTAGTAATTGTTCTGCCTCTGTGACTGAAAAGCAAAGGCTTCTTCGTTCCCACTGAGTCCTGAGGCAGAGAAACGAATCCTCAGAAGAAGACTCAAGCATGTGCAAACTCTAATAAAGATATAATTAATCATGCATCCTCAATGTCTAGCAATCATGGGATATTTGCACTCCAGGTTGCTTTTAACACAGTTGCCTTATGAATTTTTGACCATTCACATCCATTAAAATCAACCCTACTGACCTTGCTGGAATTTCTTCTTCTGTAGAAGCATTGTGTTTTGTCAGTCTGCTTTTAACCTTCACTCCATCCTCTGAAATGGTCTGACTGTGCAGTTGTGACTGTAAATAGAGCAGGGATTTGGAACACAAAGTCAAGAGCCTTGTTGTCCTAGACACTGGCTAGCACAAAATTAGCATCCTTGGCTCACAGTGCTGACAGTGGTGAGAGAAGCCAGAGAAGGCAAAGGGAGAGGTGTGCAAGGGGAAGAATGAATAAAGTTATGCTTTCCACATCTCCTGTGATGATGAATTGTTCTTTTGAGGTAGAAGCTTGTGGAAGTGACAAATACAAGTCAAAGGGGAGTCAGCATCAGGTTTTCTTGACTCATCCTTTTCTGTAATCTTGCTGGATGGATGAGCAGAGCTGAGGTCCCTGAAGGAAGCCCTAACTCTGAAGGCAGTCAAAAGAAAGATCTGACTGAAGGAGTTGGGGCTGTTCAGTCTGCAGAAGAGAAGGCTCCGAGGTGACCTCATTGTGGCCTTCCAGTATCTGAAGGGGGCCTACAGGAAGGCTGGGGAAGGACTTCTCAAGATCTCAGGTAGTGATAGGACTAGGGGGAATGGAATGAAGCTGGGGGTGGGGAGATTCAGGCTAGATGTGAGGAGGAAGTTCTTCCCCATGAGAGTGGTGAAACCCTGGAATGGGTTGTCCAGGGAGGTGGTCGAGGCCCCGTCCCTGGGGGTGTTTAAGAGCAGGCTGGATGAGGCTCTGGCCAGGCTGATCTAGTGTGGGGTGTCCCTGCCCATGGCAGGGGGGTTGGAACTAGATGATCCTTGTGGTCCCTTCCAACCCTGAGTGAAACTATGAAACTATGATGTTACACCTAGGAGTGGAGACTTGAAGGTGAGCTTTCTAGGGGGTTCCTCTCTGCTGTGGATCATCTGGAGCCAGGGCTGGGGCTGTTGCAGTTCTTCAGAAGAAGGGGCACTCATGTCAGGGTTTACTTTCCCTGCTGAAGGCAGAGTCACAGGCAAAGGGCTGTGTGCGTGGCAGCAAGTTTTACAGAGGCACATGATGAGGTCAGTTTGCAGATCTGCTTGGCTGTGTGTTAGTAACACTGTAGAAAAGAAAGAAATGAGAAAAATCTGTTCAAGGCTGGGAAGCATCCACAGGAATTTGATTTTCTGAAGATCTCATTACCCTGAGCAGTTTTAGTATTTCCAAGTAGAAATCAGAAGGAAATCTTTCCATCCTTTTTTTCCTGCCTAGAGAATATCTTCTGCCAGTTCAAGGTGACTGCAGTCAGTGCCTGAGGTGCTTTGTTGGGGTGCAGACCTGGAAATGATTCTATGGGCAAGTGGGAAGTGTGCATTTCTGGACACCTGCCTGGTTTGGCTGCCTGACCCCAGCCCATGCTGGCAGGGTATGGCCCCAGCACTGCTTGCCTGCACCTCTCAGTGGGTGGAAAATGCCTTCTCAGGCCTCTTCAGCTTTTTAGAAAGAAGAAAGATATCCTTAAAGCCAAATTCATGTAGGACAAGCCTTTCTGCCTCTAAGGCAAATGGCCCCTGCATCCTTCTCTTTGTGCTCCATGGGAGGTGTGCACAGCCAGGTCCCACCTCAGTGGTCTTTGGCCTCTCCTGACTCAGGGACCTGCAGCAATTTTTAACTCCTTTTTACAAGTTCCATAGGCAAAGTTTGCTCTGCAGCAGCTCTGACGTTCCTGTGCTTGGCTGCCTTTTGCAAACCTTCCTTGAGAGGTGACTCACAGAAAGTCCTGGTGAGATGGGATGTGGCCTTGGGCTTAGCAGGGAAACAGATAATGGGCAAAACGTTAAGAGGTAGCATGGAAAAGTCTTTGCAGAATCAGCACTGGGCTTGGATAGGACAGCAGAGGTAAGAGCACTTGGGCTAAATGTGTTGGAGGATCAAGATCTGACCCTGGGTTGATGTTTGTCTTTCTAATTACACCCCTCCACGGGCACTGTTGGGATGAGAGCTCAGCCTGTGTGTCCAAGCCAATTAACTCCAATTCGGTAAATTAGCAATGTGTAAAACATGACACTGCAGAATGCCCTGCTTCACTGGGCTGGAATGAGCTCTGTGTCTTCAGGGCACGGGAGCAAGTCCAGAGACTTTGACCCCTGGCCCCTCTCCATGAACTGCTTTTGGTCCCCAGTGCAGATATGGGTAGAAAGTGATCGTGGTTCAAAGGGAGGAGGAGCACAAGGACAATTGGGGTCTGCTGGAGTGGCAGTGAGAGCAAATGAGCTCTGCATGCAGTGGCCTGCAGAGCTTTGGGAGGTATAGGGACACAGGCCTCAGGACCCAGAAAAATCCAAAGAGCCAAAGGAAAGGCAGCAGAGCCAGGGGTGAGGAGGAAGGGGCACCCGGGCTGAAGGTGGATAAAACTCAGAGGTGCTCCAGTGCTGAGGAGGAGGGTGGAAAATGGAGTTTCATAGCACCCCTCTGCTGCCAAGCCCAGGAGGTCAAGCCAGCACTGCAAATGGCACATTTGTATGAGCTCTGGTAAAAAAGAGGTGACTGCATTGGGTTCTGAATTCTCGTGTGTGTGTGTGTGGTACAGTGGTGTGCACCACCCAGCTCGCTGCCAAGGGGAACGTTGGTCACCCTGGTCAAAATGCAACCTTTTTACCATTCCAGGTGTTCCTGAGCCCTGCTTGTGCTCCCTGTGCTTGGTGATATGAAGGACAGTGAGGCAAAGCCTGTGTGGGATGTGCAGGAGGCTCTCTGGGAACTAGGCATGGGAGCCTGGGGTGGCCCTAAACTCAGGCTGGGGACTGGTTGCTCATCCTGCAGAGCTTGTCATTCCTGGAGGGATGGTGGTCTTGGGAATGGTCTTTACTGTCAGGGTGGGTGTTAGAAGACCTGGTATGAAGCCCAGTCCTCAAATATGTGTCTCACTCTTGTCTTTAGAGAAGGAGTGACAGTTTTGTGGTGACTTTGCTCTAGGCATTTGCAGGAGGTAAAATTCTCATCCCTTGGGAATGGTGCTCCTGAGCAGGGAGTGCTCCTGCTGTAACTTGGGCAACATGCCTCACAGATACATCAGGCCCAACAGTTTTTGGTTTTAAGAAAGAGTGATGGTTAACCCTCCCCCAAAAACCTCACCCCAAACCCACAACTTGATAAGGCACCCCCTGAAACTGCTGCTCATGTCAGGAGATCCCAGAGCCCATCAGTGACAGAAGCAGTAAAGGGACCAAGTGCCTCTGGGTGCTGCAGCAGGACAGGAGAGGTGGCAGAAGGAGACAGACTCCTTCATCCCCACCTCCCCCCAGGTGCTCCTGACCCCATCCCCATGGTGTGAGCTCACCCTGGGTGTGCACAGCCCCTCCTCTGCAAATGGCAGCCGTTTCCTCCCTCCCTCTGTTTGGTTCAAGGAGAATTTTCTAGGTGCTTTGAACTGTTTTAAAGTCCTCATCTTTCTTTTTCAGCATCTTTACAGCAGAATAAACTTTACACTGTACCAACTGAGATGCAGTTTCTGGCAAGTACTGAGGAGTAAGTTAACTATAAAGTTTGTATTAGAGAGCTGAGAGAGAGAATTACCCCTGAGCTAGACCAGGCTGTAGGAATGTGAACTTCAATCACTGTAATGTTTTGATTATACCAAACATCCCAATCATTAGCAGCCTGATGGCAGAAACCCTCCTCTGTGTGTTCAGCATCCCTTGACATGCCCAAATCAATGCAGAGATTTTCCAGCCACTCTGAACTCGTAGCCAGAAGTGTCTCCTGCTGGGGGAACTGTGCCTTGGTTTTCTCAGGAGCACCAAACACGTGAAGCCAGTGCTGTAAACCCCCCCAGGATTTACACACTGGTGATGCTCCTGCCCTGATAACAACCATGGGAAGCAAGATTACTTCCAGGAACTGTTTTCTTTCCTCTCAGTGCTATCAAATTTTAGTTTTCCTCTTTTTTGGTTCTTTTTAGCAGTCCTGTGGATTTTATGCCAATTGTTATGAGTTGCTGATCAGGGCAGATGCATCCTCAGCTCCCAGGCAGGGCAGGTGCACCCTCAGCTCCTACAGATGGGTGCTGGAGGTCCTCTGCCCTCTGCAAGGCTGCCATCCCACTGGCAGCTCACTGGGCAGACCCCTCTGCAGCACTGAGCTGCTCAGGTGTCCCTGAGGACAGTGCTAGCTCGGATGTCTTAAAAGAGGGGAGTTTTCCTTCTGTCAAGGCTCTGAATGGCTGCGCTGTGTTTAAACCAGGGCTTTCACCGGATTCTCTTTTGGGCTGTTTTAAAGCAAAGACCTCTCAGAGGAGAAGGAGATGGCCAGTGATGTTCTCTCAGACTTGAAGAAGGAGGAGGAATACAAAACAAACATATGGAAAGGGTTCCTCATCTCCATCCCCTACGCAGCCAGCATCGGAGGGACAGCAACGCTGACTGGCACTGCACCAAACCTCATCCTGCTGGGGCAGCTGAAGAGGTATGGGAGCCCATCCTGGAGAGACTTGTAAATCCTGGGAAACACAGATGTGTCCCACATCCCTCTGGGAAACCCCCTTCTGTGATGAGGACTGGTTTGGAAAATCCATTCCCTTCTGGAACATTTGGGAAACCTTGTGAGCAGGTGATAGCAGAGGGTGGCTGCATCAGCCAGGGCTGTAACCGGCAGGTTTCCGGTGCACCCAGTCGGGCGGTCAGCCAGACTGGTGGATGTGTGCCTCACCTTCCTGATGCTCTTGATCCCACTGGATTTGATGGGACTTGACTCCACACTCCCAATGAACCTGGTAACTGTTTCAGTGAAACAGGCCAGGTAGTGTTTTGTGAGGAAGGACAAGAAGGCCCTCGCTATTCATGACCTGTTAGTTATGAAAGGCTGTGTGCATGGGAACAGGGATAAGTGCCATCCCAAGTGCCCAGAGGTATTTCTGTGCTGGCCTCTACCAGCAGCATGTTCAGGCTGTCCCCAGCACCTGCAGCACCCCTGTGAGGTTCCTGTTCAGACCCTCCAGCAGCTGCAGCAGGGTTTCACCCAGGCTGTTCAGGAGCATCACTGCAGGAGAGCAGCAGCCAGCTGGAGGGAGATTTTGAGGCCTTCCCATGGAGGCTGGGCTGGGTGAGCTGTGGGTGGCAGAGCTGCCTGGTGGGTTCTCCTAGAACCCCCAAATCTCCTAGTGCCCAGATCCCTGCTGCTGCACACAGGGGAGTAGTTCTCAAAGGCAGGCTGGCAACTGTGGGCTGTTTTGCTGCTGATTTCAGGTGTCTGTTTACCCTTCCATTGAAGGGCTCTTTTCCCTACTTGCATTAACCTGATTTTTCCCATTTCCTTAGTTATTTTCCAGAATGTGATGTGGTGAACTTTGGTTCTTGGTTTATGTTTGCATTTCCTTTAATGCTGATTTTTCTTCTCATGGGATGGCTGTGGATCTCCATCCTGTATGGAGGAATTAACCTCAGGTACGTTTACACTCACTCTGCACGTAGCTAGTGTGGCTGTAGCAGCGTTGTGAAACACTAATCCTGATCACAGCTCTCCACTGCATCTGCTGATACCACCCAGGATCATCTCCTGGGCAGGGGGAGGGCTTCAAAACTCGGTTTAAGGTGCTCAGGCTATAACAAGTCATCTAATTTCAGGAAGCTGATGCACAGCAGGAACGTTGCAAAGATGTCTGATGGTTTGCATGCCCTTTCCCTACCTGAGGCACACACAAGTGCAGGGCTGTCAGCAGTGTTCACTCACTTAAACCCCTTTGTTAAAGGTTGTTTTGCAGCCTGACCTGGGCCTGTGAAGGTCAGTGACAAGTTCTCATCAAAGCAGGATGAGACTTTGAGGACCAGTAGGAAATCTTGGACACCCTGGAAACAGTACCCCCAAAAAATCTCCTAGAACATACAAGAGCCAGAATTTGTTCCTGGGGCAGAAACTTGGGTTTGGAAGGGATTACTTCACAGCAGGGCTTGGTTTTGCAACGCTGTGTTAATCTGTAACTGACAATAACATGTTTTTCCAGTTAATCCTTGCTGGATGCATGCAGCCCTTAATGCAAACTACCTAAAATGGTTGCAGCATTGCTGTGCTGGCTCACTTGGAGCCCTTTTCCCCCTCTGCACTCTCATTTGTGCTAGTAACAAACTCACAGCCCTGCATCCTCCAGGGACCATGCAGAATATTTAGCATTTAGACAAGTCTTTAATTGTTATTTTGAGTCCAAAATGTAAATAGAAGGGGATGGGGGGGAAAGGGAACAGGTGTCCAAATATTTACATTGTCTCAGAGACAGGAAAAACCCAATGGGAAAGTTTCAATCCAGAAAATGCCAGATGCTGGCCCTTCAATTGCTTGGTGGGGCTTTATAGGAGGCTGTGCCAGCTCGCAGCAGCTCTGCATCGTGTGCCTGGGGCTCATGTGGTGAGGAGCCTGAATTCCACATCCCACAGTGAGGGTTGAGGCACGGCCCCCGTGTCCTGCTGGCACGGCCCTGGGCGGTCAGTAGCTGGCCAGAGCCCCTGGTGCAGTGCAGAGCTGCTGCTGTGCTGGGAGAACGTGCTGCTTTCTGTTTAGCTTGGCTGCTCTCTGGCAGCACGGAGCCTGGCTTCACTGGGAGAGCTGGGCCAGCAGAGATACCAGAACTCTCCTGGGGCGACATCCTGAAGCTGCAGAGGGACAGCCCAGTGTCTGCAGGAGTTTGCTGGGCTGCTCTGACCGGAACGGCTCAGGGGCAGTGGCTGGGATCTGCAGCACAGGACAGGCAGAGGGACATCAGTCCCACAGCAGGCTGGCTTTGCTTGAATCCAAAAGACATTAAAAGGCTTAGGTATGGGCTGACTGAGCTGAAGAGCTGTTAATAAGACCCCCTCAAAAATAAGAAGTTGAAGGGCCAGGTGTAGCTGTTTGAGGCTTAGGAACTTGTGAATGATCAGCCATTCACTTGTGCAGAAGGTCCAGCCTGGGAACCCCTCTGAAGCAGTGGATGAGCTAAGGAAGTGCAGGCACCATGGAGACAAGTGGATGCACCTGATGCAGAAGGTTGTGTTTGTAGGTTTAATCAAGGTCACAGGCAGGGCTGGAAACCATGTGCAGCACCATGGGATACGTGATGGGAGATGAAGTGCAAGATATGAATACATCATTTGTATGCACACACCACAAAGGATCAAACAGTTTATAGCCAGCCTGGCTCAGCTAAGAGGCTTAGCCAGGAGCACATTAACATTCCCAGCCAGTTAGAAATTCCTCACATTTTTGCTGATCCTTAGCATCATCCTGGGATCACCCAGGAAATTGCAAGTGACTTGAGAAATGAAGAGACAGATTAATTTTCCATGCCACCCTCTTCCTAGTTGTTCTGCCCAAGTAGGTGTCTGCAGGAGATGAGGAAGTCCTACAGAGCTGGAACTTTGTTTTGGCAATCACAGCCCATGCTGGAGAAAGAAGTTCAGAGTATAAATGAGAGGAAACTTCTGAACCTCTGCAGGGTCTCCTCTGTATGAATGCA
Source organism: Melanerpes formicivorus (assembly GCF_026170545.1). Taxonomy (NCBI): domain Eukaryota; kingdom Metazoa; phylum Chordata; class Aves; order Piciformes; family Picidae; genus Melanerpes; species Melanerpes formicivorus. The sequence goes on along the minus strand of NW_027142371.1, from coordinate 2,437,303 downwards.
GGCAGAAAGGATCCATAAAATAGAGCCCTGCTGCCTTTATCTGCAGCAGAGACCTTCATCATCAGTCTTCATGATCTGAAGACAATGCAAACTGAGCTGCCAGGGATGTGCAGCTCTTTGCCAGCTTGCAGAGCAGGCACTGGAGGAGTCCACTGAGTCATGCAGAAGCTGCAGAGGAAGATGGAGCATTTCCTAAGTGTCACTGATGTTAGAGGCATGTAAACATGGCACTGTGCTTCTTGGCAGGGGCTGGAGAACAAAAAAGTCAAATATAAGAGTGGATGCAGAAGCCCGAGCCAGAGAATTGATAAAGGAGGACTATCAGAAACTGGGTCCAACAAAGTAAGTCATGAAGGTGGGCCTGAGATTAAAATCAGATGGGTTGGAAATGTCTTAAGAGTGGAGAACTGGGGGCAATGCTGCTTTTAAGTGGAAAATCAAGTAGATGTTTCCACTCAGAGTGTTTGTAACCTGCTGCAGTTTGGTTTGCATACCTTCCAGCTTTTCCACCTGCAGTAACAGGAATAATTGCAGAGAGCAGCTTGCACCCAAATCTTCCCAAGAGCAAAGTTCATGCTAGAGTGAATTTGTGCTGGGCTGGTTGATTACTCCTTGTGGCTTTCCTACTCCAATCCTGTGTGTTATGTGCTAACCACCGCAGGCTGAACTCTGAGGGGCTGTGCATTCCTGCTCTGCAAAGCAGGAACCCTTTCCTGAGAAGGCTGATGAATCATTGGGCAGATCTGAATCATGTGGGCTGTGGATATACTTCAAGAGAACACAAGAGCTGCTCAAAGAAAATCCATGGAAAGAAGCTAGTTCCATGGCATGGACTAGGTTGGACTTGATGATCTCAAAGGTCTTTTCCAACCTGGTTGAATCTGTGATTCTGTGACTGCATGATTTTTTCTGAGTAGCACCTTCAGCTGCATTAGGGAGGTGAAGAAAGAACAAGAGACTTCTAGCTTCTTCTTTAAGTTTCTGAGAGGCCTTCCCTTTTGGAAAAAGCTTTTGGTGCAGGTTACAGGGATGGGATCATATTTGGGAGACTCAGCAGAAATGGGTTTTAGACTTAGGAGGAAGGCCAAAAATGGAGAAGCAGGAAAAGCTGAGGGTCTCCAGAGTACCTTGAGTCCTGTGTCCAGTTCTGAGCCCCTCAATTTAAGAAAGATGTTGAGTTGCTGGAACGTGTCCAGACAAGGACAACAAGGCTGGGGAGGGGTCTGGAGCACAAACCCTATGAGGAGAGGCTGAGGGAGCTGGGGTTGTTTAGCCTGGAGAAGGGGAGATTCAGGGGAGACCTTATTGCTCTCTACAACTACCTGAAGGGAGGTTTTAGCCAGGTGGAGATAGGATAGGATAGGGTAGGATAGGATAGGATAGGATAGGATAGGATAGGATAGGATAGGATAGGATAGGATAGGATAGGATAGGATAGGATAGGATAGAATTAACCAGGTTGGAAACGACCTTTGAGGTCGAGTCCAACCTATCATCCAACACCATCTAATCAACTAAACCATGGCACCAAGTGCCTCAGCCAGGCTCTTCCTAAACACCTCCAGTGATGGGGACTCCACCACCTCCCTGGGCAGCACATTCCAATGGCAAATCTCTCTTTCTATGAAGAACTTCATCCTAACATCCATCCTAAACCTGCCCTGGTGCAGCTTGAGACTGTGTCCTCTTGTTCTGGTGCTGGTTGCCTGTAAGAAGAGACCAACCCCCCACTTGGCTACAACCTCTCTTCAGGTAGTTGTAGAGGGCAACAAGGTCTCTTCTGAGCCTCCTCTTCTCCAGGCTAAGCAACCTCAGCTCCCTCAGCCTCTCCTCATAGGGCTTGTGCTAAAGAAGCAACCAGCACCAGAACAAGGGGACACAGTCTCAAGGTGTGCCAGTGGAGGCTTAGGCTCAAGGTGAGGAGAAAGTTCTTCACTGAAAGAGAGACTGGCCATTGGAATGGGCTGCGTGGGGAGGTGATGGAGTCACCATCCCTGGAAGTATCACAGTATCACCAAGGTTGGAAGAGACCTCAAAGATCATCAAGTCCAACCTATCACCCAAGACCTGGATGAGGCACTTGGTGCCATGGTTTAGTTGATTGGATGGTGTTGGGTGATAGGTTGGACTCTATGATCTCAAAGGTCTTTTCCCACCTGGTTAATTCAGTGCCTGTGTGATTCCAAGAATCAAACCCTAGGTGTGGCCAGCCAGTCACCAAGATTCTGGGCAGCCAGGGCTGGTGAAGTTTTTTTGCATCTATAGGTCTTAACCTTTCAGTAGTCTGTTTGTCCATCTGTAAAACAGCAGCTGCATAGTGAGGGCAACGCTGTGAAGATCCAGCGACGTTTGTGTGCTGCTCTCCGTGCTGTAATTATTGCTGGTGTGTGGGACATGGAGTGGTTCTTCAAAGACAATTGCCTGTGCCTGGGCTGCAGATGAAAGAAATTGGTTTATTTGTTCCATCCAGTACATTATGGAGCAGCCTGCAAAATGTCTCTGAAAGAATCAAAGTCCCACTTTGAGGTCTAGGAGTAAGAAAGTCCATTAAGCTGTGCTTTACCAATTTGATTAGCAGCCCTATAACTTAAAATCAGTGCAAGTGGCTCCTTCCCAGGGGTTTAAATGCCCTCCCTTATACTCTGGGAGATTTAAAGCGGTGTTTTGAGGCACTGTCTTGGTTAACTCTTGAGTCCAGCCTGATATTTAGTGACAGACAATGCTGGTTAACCTGCTGCTTGTCCTGCATCTCCAGAGGATGCTGTTTGGGGTTTGACCTTGAAGTTTGTTCCTGCTGGTTTAGAAATTATTTGAATCTCAGCCATCTTTTTATGCTGCTTGAACTGGAGTGAGGCAATCCCTAGCTGGCAGTGCCTCAGAGACATCCCAGAGGGCAGTGGTAAGAGGAATGACCATGAGAAGCTTCTTGGCCATTCCTCTCTGCCATGGCCAGAAGCTGAACCTTGCCTGTGCCTGTTGTGACATCTGGGCACTGCTGATGCCCACCTTGGCTCTCTAATGTCTTCCAGGATGAGATAACTGTTGGCAAATGGCAATATTGGCAAATAGATTTACAATCCACTCCAGTGCTTCACCATGGTCAGTTTTGGAAAGCCAGCCTGACTGCTCCCCAAGCTGTTGCAGCCTGAGCTCAATGCTTGTCCTGGCCTCATCCACCCCTTTAGCTCTTTAACTGCATTTCTTTTCATTTCAGGTTTGCAGAACAAGCAATTTTCTTCTTCTTCTGCCTGTTTGCCATCATGCTTTTCTCCAGGGATCCCAAATTCATTCCAGGTTGGGCCAGCTTGTTTGCACCAGGGTAAGAGTTTCTTTTCATTCCACTGTCACACTTTCAGTAGCATTTCCAAGCCATTTGGGGTTCCTGGGTTTCTGATTGGGTTGCTTAACACAGTGGCTCAGGTTTCCTGGAATAAATTAAACCCAGTTTCAAGCAGCAGAGACAGCTTTATTGTTTCTGTGTCCTGGAGGAGGCAGATGAAGCCCAGTGGGAAGTTGGCATGTGTCTGTCTGGGGACATCCCTAGGGTTTCCATGTTGGGAGTGCTGTGTGTAGGAACATTTACAGTGAAATAAGGAATTCTTTAGGCAGTCTCACTGAAGGCTGAAGGGAGATGGCAGGACCTGACCCCAAGGGCTCTTCTCTCTGTTTGGCAAGGTGTGTGCCATCCATACCTTGGGAAGACAAATGGAAGAGCAGTTGGGGAATGCTAAAGCTCTGAGGGTGTTGTTGGTTCTTAACAGAAGAGACCTTCAGGCTGTTTGTTATGTTTTTGAAAGAAAGCCCTAGCTTAACAAATGTTTCCTTAATACAACAGAGTAGTTATGGACTTTTCCCTCTTCAATTCGTAGTTTCCTACAATCAAACACATGCCTGAGCTCTGGCTGGGGCCTGTCTTCCACCTTCCAGTCTCAGCATTGCAAAGAGCTCATGTGAAGAAGATGGGCTCTGCCTCTCTTCCTCCCTGCCACAAGCTAAGGAAACTTGTCCTCATAGAATCACAGAATCACCAAGGTTGGAAGAGACCTCAAAGGTCATCAAGCCCAACCTGTCACCACAGACCTCATGACTAACTAACCATGGCACCAAGTGCCACATCCAATCCCCTCTTGAACACCTCCACGGAGGGTGACTCCACCACCTCCCTGGGCAGCACATTCCAATGGCTAACAACTCTCTCTGGGAAGAACTTTCTCCTCACCTCGAGTCTAAACTTCCCCTGGCCCAGCTTGAGACTGTGTCCTCTTGTTCTGGTGCTGGTTGCCTGGGAGAAGAGACCAACCCCTTCCTGGCTACAACCTCCCTTCAGGTAGTTGTAGAGAGCAATGAGGTCTCTCCTGAGCCTCCTCTTCTCCAGGCTAAGCAACCCCAGCTCCCTCAGCCTCTCCTCACAGGGCTGTGCTCAAGGCCTCTCCCCAGCCTTGTTGCCCTTCTCTGGACACCTTCAAGTGTCTCAATGTCCTTCTTAAACTAAGGGGCCCAGAACTGGACACAGTACTCAAGGTGACTTCCCTTCTCCTGCCCCTCCTGGACTGCCCACAGCTCCACAATCAGAGCAGCCAGTGGGGATTACATCTTGGTCTTCACATTTGTAGAGCAGCGTTTTTTTTGGAGGAGGGGTTCAGAGCCCACTGCAGAAAGCTTGAGAGGGAATTAAAAGGAAAATACCTGTGAACAATGAGGGTCTTTCAACCAGATGGAAGCTTGTAATCTCCTTTGGTAAATCCCTGTTCTCATAAACATTGCATTTCTGCAGGCCTGTGCCTCTTACAAGTGTTTCTGCTGCTTCTGGACAGGTTTATCTCGGATGCAGTTACAGGAATCACCATTGTCATTATCCTCTTCTTCTTCCCTTCACAAAAACCTTCCTTCAGGTGGTGGTTTGACCTGAAAGGTGAGTAGGAGACAACTCCAGGCAGGGAATCTGCCTGTGCACTGGTAGGGCAGGCATGGAGCAAGAGCCAAGACTTTTCCTCTTGGACCTGCACCAGCCCACAGCAGTAGGCTGGCTGCAGTAGTGTTGCTTGGAGGTGCAATTTGATCATGCAAGAGGCTTTGTTCTGAAGTGCAAGGAGAGATTCAGCAGCCACTGTCCTGCTGCTACTTGCAGGAATGACTGTCAGGGGTGTCAGGGATGATGCCATGGTGCACTGAAGAGAACTGAAATTGCCTTTGATTTACCATAGCAGAGCTGATTGTGAAACAGAGGTTTGGTTACTAAGTCCCAAACAGCTTCTGTCCATTGGGAGGGAGCACAAAGCTCCAGCAGGGTGGAGCTGGATGAGTTGTCCATATGCAGAAGCAAGGCTCTTTCTCAGTTCCTAGAACTCTGCTCCCAAACTCTCCAGAAGGTTTTGAGTCTTTTGAGGTCTTGGGTTTGTCCTCCAATCCCATGAGATACACACTTTAATCCACAAACCACTTGGAATAAGAGATGGTCTTCATGTGGAGATGCAGCTGATGAAGGCCCTCCATGGATGGTACAGCACTGCCTGGGGTCCATGGGAACAAAATAGTGAGTGATGTGCGTTTGCTGTGGTGTTCCTGCACAGGAAGGTGTCTCCTCAGACCTCCTCTGGATAAAACACTTGTGCCCTTGCTCAGAAGAGCTTTGCTGTCCCATTAGTGCACCCTTCCCTGTGGCAGAGCTCACTGCATCCTGTCTTAAGGGATGGCCTTTAGGGGAGATGAGCTCCTTGATAGAAAACTTGCCAGTGGGTGAGTGGCAAGTGGAAAAATAATAACATCTGCATCATCTAAATGGCAGAAAGTGTCCTGCCACAGCCTGCCCTTCCCTGAGGACACTCATTATGGCTGCTACAGAGGGAAAATGAAACTGATAAGAGAAGAGAAGGCTTATTGTGGCCTTGCAGTATCTGAAGGGGGCTACAAGAAAGCTGGGGAGGGACTTTTTAGGGTGTCAGGGAGTGAAAGGACTGGGGGGAATGGATCCACGCTAGAGGAGGGAAGATTTAGATTGGATGTCAGGAAGAAGTTCTTCACCATTCCATTCCATTCACACCTTCCCCAGGTCTGCCAAGGCGCTGTTGTGTGACTGTGGGTTAAGTCCCTGGTCCCTCCCTGCCTCAGTTTCCCATGAGGATGACAAGTGTGTTAGTTAATGATGAGACTAGAGGGAATGGGAAAAAAATAGGAAATGGGTAGATTCAGATTGGATGTTAGGAAGAAGTTGTCCCCCATGAGGGTGGTGAGAGACTGGCACAGGTTGCCCAGGGAGGTGGTGGAAGCCTCATGCATGGAGGTTTTTAAAGCCAGGCTGGATGTGGCTCTGAGCAACCTGATCCAGTGTGAGGTGTCCCAGCCCATGGCAGGGGGGTTGGAGCTGGATGATCCCTGAGGTCCCTTCCAACCCTGACAATTCTCTGATTCTATGACATTAGATCTTCTCTCAGGAAAGCCTCAAGGAAAACTAAGTGCTAAATTTTTCAATTTTTTTCCTTTCATTTTAAAGCTCTGATCTTAAGTTCACTGTCTGCCTTTAGGAAACTCCATCTGTGTATTTTGACCACCAGCAGCTCATGGGTAGTGAGCTTCAGCACTTCTGTCAGCCTCATGACACCATTCTGTCAGCTGATGCCTGATGTGCTTCTCTGGGGGTGTCTGACCTGGGGCTTTTCTCTTCACCTAGCACCTAACACTGAGATGCAGCCCTTGCTGACCTGGAGGAAGGCCCAAGAGACAGTGCCCTGGAACATCATCCTGCTGCTGGGAGGGGGCTTTGCCATGGCAAAGGGCTGTGAGGTGAGGCCTGATGCAGCTGCCATGTTGCAGCCATCCTGCCCAGCAGAGTTGGGATTTGCCAGAGGGTCACTTGGGGTTCTTGTCTGGCTCTGGGAAGTTTGCATCTGTGGGGTCACAGCACTTGCAGGACAAGTCTCTCAACTCCAAGTGACAGAAATGCACAGCTGCTGTCAAAGGAGATCTTGCAGCTCCTTCCAATCTGCTTGCTGTTAAGTCCCCTGAGGACTCCACACTTAGGTGCTTGTGTAGGTCAATGAAGGTTGTGTCCAACTTGCAGTTCTGGAGGAGGATCAGTTCACTGCAAGGATGCAGGATCTCCATTCTCCAGCTGATTTGCTCTCCCTTTCTGCAGGAGTCTGGTTTGTCTGTCTGGATAGGAGGCCGCCTGCACCCCTTGGAGGGTGTACCACCGCCCGTGGCTGTCATCCTCATCACCATTGTCATTGCCTTATTCACAGAGTTTGCCAGCAACACAGCCACTATCATCATCTTTTTGCCTGTCTTGGCAGAGCTGGTAAGGTGGTCCCATGTTAAGCCCAGCTGCAACTCTGCTCCCCTCCTCTCCCTGTCCCTCGGGTGGGCAGGTTTGTGTCGTGCCTGTGCCATCCCTGGGCTTCTGGCACTTTGATATCCTTGGGAGCAGCACAGCAAGAGCCTGTGGGATAATGGGGACACTGAAGGGTGATAATCCTTCAGCTGCTGGTGAGAAGTGTGATTGTTTCTCACGGGGTGTGGGGTACAGCTCTGCACTGTGCACTCTCTGTTGGCAGTTTTTGATCTCTCTGCCTGGCACTGTTTCTGTTCCCTTCTGTTTTTCAAGGCCATTCGTCTGAGGGTAAACCCTCTCTATTTAATGATACCAGGAACCATAGGCTGCTCCTATGCATTCATGCTGCCAGTCTCAACACCCCCTAACTCCATTGCATTTTCTTCTGGACACCTGATGGTGAAGGACATGGTAAGATCTTTAGGTGCAGAACCTACAGGACTGAAAGCAATCAGCCTGAGTGGAGCGTTCAAAAGAGGAACCTCCCAGACTGGTACCAGTTCAGTGGTCAGTGAAGTGAAAAGACAGAAGTCTGACACTGTTCTCAGCAGTGTTTGAAGGCACAGGGATATGGAAGGAGCCTTTACAAACTGGCCCTGTGAAAATTGGAGTCACCATTGCTTCAAATGGTGACAAAGATGGTCTTGAATGCCCTCAGCATCTCCCAAACCCTACTTCTGGTCCTGCTGTTGTCAGCAGCTCAGCTTTCATAGGTTTCTGGAGGCAGGAAACATTCCCCAGAGTGGTGAAATAAAGCTCATGAGTAAAATTAGACTCAGTCCCAGTTCCTGCTCACATTCCTGAGGCTAAGCAGATGTTAATGCTTTTGATGGATCAAAGCTTGGTAAGCATCTGCAGAATGGCCTTTGTGGCTTAAGAAAGCCCACTGAAGATGTTGCTAATATTAATAGCAATTAAGCCTTCCCTTTTTATGATGTTTATATTCAAATGGCTTTGTGCTCCACAGGCTGTAGCTGTCCAGTCTAAACTCAACAGCTGTCTTTGTATTTCTCTTGTAGGCAAGAACTGGGTTGCTCATGAATCTTATGGGAGTCCTGCTTCTTAGCTTGGCTATGAACACGTGGGCCAAGACCATCTTCCAGCTGGGAACCTTCCCTGCATGGGCCAACATCCATGCAGAAAATGCCACCTCAATCTTGCCAGCTGTAGAAAATGTCACTTTAAGTGCACTAAATAAAATATGAACAAAGCCACCCCTGGGGAAGGACTCACTCACTTAGGACTTGGGCACTGGAACCATCAGAGTGTGCACAGGAGAGCCCCATGGCTGCCCACACTGTGTGGGACCCTCTGGTTTAATTTGACTTGCAGAAATCCTGGTCAGTGTCACAACATCCATTTGTTATTGTCTCTGAAGAGCTTTCTCCACCTTCCACAGGCACCAGTCAGACTCTCCCAGTGTCCATCTGTCGGAGGTGGTGGTTGTTAACTGGACAACCCTGTCAATGTTGAGCATCCTTGGGTAGATGCTTCTCCCCCCCCCATGAAAGCTGGCAAGCTTTGCTGCTCTAGCTTCTGACACCCTACCTCATGCTGGAGAGTAGCCCTGGGGACAGGCTGGAGGTAACTGGATTATTTAAGTGCAAGCCAGTGTGAGTGAACACCTCTGAACCTGGCTGGGGGGGAAGGTGTTTGTGGCTGGGTGCTCCTAGCAGGATGTGAAGGATGGGGTCTCGTTACCATCTCAGGAGCAATTCTCTCCTGCAGGATGAAGACATTTCTTCAGGTTTGTGTGTGACAGGGTGATTCAGGAGGTGTGTCAGTAGGACCTGGTGCACTGCTCCAAGCCTTGGAAACAGGCAGGCAGCAGACTGTTTCCCAACATGTTCAACGTTTGGAAAGCCTGGGGCAATAATTGCTGCCTGGCTCTTTGCATTGAGGGCACAGGTTGTGGGGGAGGGAGGGGGGGATTGGGACCAAACTGACTTCTGCTGTAACTCTGGGCATTGGTGCTGGCTCACCACTGGTGAATGTGGCCAGTCTTAGGTTTGTGAGGTTGACTCACTGAGTCACAGCTCAGCGGACAAGATGCACTGGGATATTAATGACACTTGTGAAAAATGGGCTTTGATTCTTAGCATGTTTGGAAACCAGGCCTCTTGGGTACTGTGGAGGGAAGCACTGCTAATTGGCTCTGATTGCAGCACCACTTCATCTGAGCTTCTATTTTCTGTAGGAATCTAAAATGTGTACCAGAAAGGATCAGTTGTTGACATAGGTGGATTGAGTGGTAAAGGAGCTGATTCTTGTCACATTACTGGTGATGGGAGACTGGCTCGGGGTGGGGATTGAGTGCATCCCCCCCTGCTCCTGTGCTGCTGATAACCCCTGGGGCCAGGAGGGAGAGCTGGCAGGGTGATGCTCCCCAGCCACAGCTGCTGCTGCTGCAGGGAATTACCCTGGGGTCATGGTGTGGTAGGGAAGGACTTGGAGGGGTTGAACCGAAACTGCCAAAACCACTTGAACGTGGAACTTTGATCAGTCAAGTTCAAAAAGAATCCTTAATGTTCAACAAGCTCCCTACTGATTGTGGAAAACTTACAATAAAGCACATTTGTGAGCACCTCACATCGTCCTGTTTGCTCTGTTGACTGAGGGAGGGAGGAAGCAAGGCCAAGCCTCCCTCTCCCTGTGCTTCACCCCCTGATTTGGGCAGTGGTTCCCCAGAGGGAGCAGGAGGGCAGTGAGGTCTCCCTCCTCACCTGAGCAAAAGAGAGCCCTGCTGAGCAGTGGAGCAGTGGGAAGGCTTCTAGTCCAGCATCTCAGGGCTGCTCTGCTGAAAAGGTGCAGCCCCAGCAGCTGGTTTTGATCCCCACTTCCCTGGGACAGCTCTTTGCTGGCTGTGTGCTGGGTCTGGGCACCGTGGTTCTGCGTGGGCACTCCTCGTGGTGCTTTTGCGAGGATGGGCTGAGAGAAGAAGGGAAAGCTGCTGCCTACGGTTCCCTGTCCCACCGGCTGTCTTGGGGACAGGGGACAGGCTGTACCCTGCATGGCCGAGCGTCGGGGACAGAGCCCTGCGGTCCCACCGCCCTGCCGCGGCTGGAGCTGCGAGGGAGCAGATCGGGCACTGGAACAGAGCTGCTTCTGTCCCTGCAGTCTACAGGACACACAATGAGAGCCCTTGGATCATCTGATTGCCAGGCTCAAAGGGTAAGATCCAGCCCAGCTCTGTGGCACACATGAGTGTCACAGGTTTTCTGACAGTCTCAGCTCTGCCTGAATCCAGGAGGATGTTTTTTCTGGGGCAAGAGAGCAGAACTGAGACCACAAAGTTCGTGCAGGAGTCTCCAGAAATCACTGCCAGTGTCTGTGTGTCTGTGGCACTGTCTGGCCAGGGATCAGAAGGGGTGCCACAAGTGCAGCCAGAGGTTTGTCATAGAATCACAGAATTGTCAGGGTTGGAAGAGACCTCAAGGATCATTCAGTTCCAACCCCCCTGCCATGGGCAGGGATACCTCACACTAGATCAGATTGCTCAGAGCCACATCCATTCTGGCCTTAAAAGCCTCCAGGTATGGGGCTTCTAGCACCTCCCTGGGCAACTTGTTCCAGTCTCTCACTACCCTCATGGGGAAAAACTTCTTGCTACCATCCAGTCTGAATCTACCCATTTCTATTTTTTTCCCATTCCCTCTAGTCTTATCATTAGCCAACACACCTGTCATCCCCATGGGAAACTGAGGCAGAGAGGGACCAGGGACTTACCCACACTCACACAACAGCACCTTGGCAGACCTGGGGAAGGTGAGAATAGAATAGAATAGAATAGAATAGAATAGAATAGAATAGAATAGAATAGAATAGAATAGAATAGAATAGAATAGAATAGAATAGAATAGAACAGAACAGAACAGAACAGAATTAACCAGGTTGGAAAAGACCTTTAAGATCATCAAGTCCAACCTATCACCCAACACCATCTAATCAATTAAATCATGGCACCAAGCACCCCATCCAGTCTCTTGCTAACCACCTCCAGTGATGGGGACTCCACCACCTCCCTGGGCAGCACATTCCAATGGCAAATCTCTCTTTCTATGAAGAACTTCTTCCTAACATCCAGCCTAAACCTGCCCTGGTGCAGCTTGAGACTGTGTCCTCTTGTTCTGGTGCTGGTTGCCTGGGAGAAGAGACCAACCCCCATCT